>NC_046294.1:36519525-36822946 GCF_004115265.2 Rhinolophus ferrumequinum | reverse complement strand
AATGTAGGAATTTTTCAGTTCATTCTTTGCTTGGCCTGTTAGCAGCACTTGACATTATTATCCAGTAGTCTTCAAATAAATACACACTCCTGAGGTACATGAAGGGGTTCAATAGAATCAGTTTCCTGACCCTGTACATCTGTATGTACTGTAGTCTCCCTGTATTGGCGGGGGATGCATTCCAAGACCCCCAGTGGAAGTCTGAAACTGCAGATAGTACCAAACCGTATATATATTGTTTTTTCCTATACATATATACCTATTATAAAGTTTAACTTGTAAATTAGGCACAGTAACAGATTAATAATAAAACAGAACAATTATAACTATACTATAATAAAATATGTGAATGTGGGCTCTCTTTCAAAATATACTGTACTCACCCTTCTTGTGATGATGGGAGATGATACAACGCCTACGTGATGAAGTGAGGTGAATGACGGAGGCATTATGACATAGCGTTAGGCTACTACTATAAGGGTTACTTAAACACAAGCACTGCAGTGCTGAAACAGTTGATAACCAAGACAGCTATTAAGTGACTAACGGGCAGATAGTGGATACACTGAACAAAGGGATGATTCACATCCTCGGCAGGACAGCTGTATGGCTTAAGATTTCATCATGCTACGCAGAACAGCATGTCATTTAAAACTTACAAATTATTTCTGGAATTTTCCACTTACTATTTTCATACTGCAGTGGACTGTGGGAAACCGAAACTGTAGAAAGTGAAACCGTGGATAAGGGGGTTTCACTGTACTTCCTCCTAAATTGATCTCCCTTAAAACTCTCTCCTTTCACGTAACCTTTCTCCCACTCTCATTAAGCATTCCACAGTTACTTCTGGCATGGGAAAAGCCAAAGGAATACCGCCTCCATGTTCCCCACAGGTGTACCAACGGCAGTTACCAAACAATGTCTTCGCTGTTTCCGCTGACACCCAAAGCTTGTTCAGTGCCCTCAAAGCTGCTTCAAGGAGCCCAGCTTGAACTACTAAAAATGGTGTCTCTTACGCCATTACTGGTACCAAGATGTTGCCTCCTAAGGCTTTTATATGGAGACATTTTGCCTGCCAATCTTCAAATGATGTGAAGCCATTTCCTAAAGGACTGTTATGTTAGGAATAAGATCGGTCCTGAAAACAGGCTCTCAGTTCATGTAGGAAACATGAAATTGAGCTTTGAGCTTCCAAACAAGCAAAGCCAACAGGAAACATACCTGTGTCTCTAGTCAAACAGGTGGTGTGCTTTCTTTTATAAAGCAGATTATTGGCATTAAGTTCCAAGTGGAGCTTACATGTGGGTCTTTCTTATCTGGAATATTATCCTTAGATCAGTGATTCTCAACCATGAGGAATTTTTCTCACCAGGGAACATTTGGCCATGTCTGGAGATATTTTTGTTTGTCCCAACTGGGAGGTGCCACTGGTATGTAATGGGTAGAGGCCATGCATGCTGCTAAATACCTGACAATGCACAGGACAGACCTCCACAACAAAGAATTAACTGGCCCCCAAAATCTCATGTTCCTACCTTTATATGCGGGTAAGAAGGGCTAGAGCCTTGGAGCCCATGCATTAGAGGGCCCTCATATCACAAACACTTCCTTACCAAAGAGCATGTGGGCACTCCTGTCACTCAGAATCTACCATAGAGAACTGGCACAGTGCAGCCTGATGTTAAGTAGTTAACCTTATGACCAGGAAGATTCACATCTTTTGCCCTATGTCCTTGAAACAAAGGTGATTATGTCCAAATTCCATGAATGCCTGTGGGTTTTGCTACTTCTAATGGCACATACAGACACGGCTTCAGAGTCCAGGAGAATTTGAATGGCAATAGCATTTCAGTAAAAGAAAGACTTCTCACATTGGTTGTAACGGATTCTTGCACAATGAGATATTGTTTCCCAGGAGTGGGAAATAGAGTAAAATGGGGTAGCGTTCATATAACTGGAATTCCTAAGAGAAAGAAGATTGAGTATGGGGAAATTCAATTTTTAAAGAGAGAAAGGATAAGAATCTTCCCAAACTGACATAAAGACGTGCCCAGATTTGAGATCAACAATCCCAAACTGGATAAAGACAAACATCACATCTAAGCATATTAGTAAGTGCTGTGAACCCAAGACAAGGAAAAAAGTGAGTAACAGCATCACGGCAGAATGAGAAGTTTCCTTTGTTTCTCCCCTTACACTTACAATTCTCACAACGATAACTCAACAAAGGACCCCCTGCTCAACACAGAAACACACCTGACAGATCCACATATCAGTACGTCTTAAGGTGAGCAGATTGGAACTAGCAGGGGAGCTGGGTCGCCGGGAAGGACAGGGACAGTTGCTGCAGATGCAGGCCGGTGTCCACAGCCGCTCCAGTGAGGACAGTAGTGGGAGGAGTCCAGCTGCTGTCTTCACACTTGGGCCTGAAGTGTAAGAAGGGCAGAAGCAGTGGTTCCCCCAAGAAAAGGCATCTCCCACCCTCCTCATTGCAGCCACCCCAGAAGAGGGGGTTAGGAAACTTAAAACAACACAGCACTGCCGACACCCATCATGGAAGCGGGCGGAGCTTGAACTTGCCTCCACAGCCCCACCCATCCCAACAGTGCCAGGTAAAGAAAGCTGGAAGCTTCAGACAGCATGGTGGTGCCCATGACAGTTGCTGGCAGGCCGGGGTGCAGAGCTTGGAGATCATGAACTTGCCTCCATAGCCCCACTCATCCTGCGAGAGCCCGGGAAAGAAAGCAGCACAGAAGTGCTCAGGGCCATTGCTAACAGGTGGTGAAGCTGCAAGATCTCACACGTCCCTCCGTTGCCCCATCCAAACTGCCAGAGCCAGGTAGAGAAAACTGAGACACCTTATACAGTACAGTGGGGCCACGAAATCTTGAGAGAAAGGCTCCCCTGCCCCATCCATCCCAACAGAGCTCAGTAGAGGAGATGGAGACACCCCCACCAAAAATACAACAGGACCAGCAACCATTAGTTTAAAAATAAAAAAGTAGTCTGGGAGCTCATCAAACCAGTTCACACCACCCACCATATACCTCACCACAGTGGTAGCACCTCATAACCTCATAACCGAGGTGAGCTAGTCTCAGGTGACATCCACTATCCCAGTGGGTACGCAGATTTGTCCTTACTAAGCAACACCACTTCAAGGCCCTCCCTCCAGCGCTGCTTTCTAGGGATAACTCGGGCTAAGACAGACTTAGATCCAGAATCCCTACAAATCAACAAGAAAAAGATATACAAGCCAATAGAATAAGGACAAAAGTCTTGAAAGGTACTTCACACAAAAAAGAAAATCCAAATGGTCAATGAACATCTGAAAAGATGCTCAATATCATTAATAATCAGGGAGACGCTAATAAACCTATTTCATACACATCAAAATGGGTAAAAAAACTCCGTTGAGTATATTATCTGTTGTGTAACAAATTACCCCAAAAGTTAACAGCTTAAAGCAATAAACATGTATCTTATAGTTTATGTCAGGAATCTGAGCCAGGGTTTTGTTTTCTGATCATTCACTGAGCTGTACATTGTTACTGTGTGTACTTTCTCTTCTACATTTTGCCGTAAAGAAAACTTGCACAAAACTACACACAAACCCACATCCTATTATCCAGCCACGCACAAAAGCAGAGGGCCTGACGGGAAGTACGTGCTCAGTGTATGTGAGCACTACATATTCGGGACTACTTCAGGTGGGAAATCCTATCTGCCTCACCTCTTGAGGGTCCCTGGAACTGGAAAGAAAGAAAGGCAACGTGCCTGTGGCTCCCGGAAGCCCTGCTGTTTGCAGCAGTGTTTGGCCTGGAGCAGGCTGAGACCTCACTTCCAGGGAGAGGGCCCGGTTTTCTCTCACCGTCACTGCAGGAGGCAAGTGTGAGGGGAAGTGCGGCAGACTGAGGCCCTAGGGTCAGGAGTCAAGGACAGGAGCCCTTTAGGAGCCGTCACTGGAGCTCGGCTCTCGGAGACAAGCTGCCTGCCCCATGACTGCCGTGAGAAGATGTGAAAACCCTCTCTATCCACCCCCCATCCCCAGAACTTCAATGAAAAGGTCAAGGGAATTTTCCTCTCCTTTAAATGGAACGAATCTTTCCTGGGCCCAGAAAGAATTATTTATCAGGTGTTCGCGGCACTCCGCATGCTTTTTCAGGGCCCAGCCGTGCTCTGAGGCACAACAGACAACTTTCCTCCTGAAAGCTCAGTTTATAAGCCAACTTCAAAGCCCAGGTCCTCAGAGCAGGGCAGGTGGCTCCAGTTTGGGAATTGACATCAAAGGGGAGTGCACAGGTTGATCTGATGGAGGGGTGGATGGCCGCGGGCTGCAGGGGGAGGCCACAAGAGAATTTGCCTGTCCTCAGCCCCTGGAGAATTCAGCGAGGCAGCCTGGAAGTGACACAGCCTTGCGAACGAACCCCAACTTCAAAAGCGCTGGGACTTGCTGCAGGCAACTGTCTAAAATGGCAGAGAGATGTTGGGGGGCAGGGAGATAGGAGATGACCCCAAACCTGTTTATCCTGCCAAGTCAGGAAAAGAAGACAGGGTTTAAATGTGGTAGAGTGACCTGGAGCCCTGCTGTTCACAATAAGGATCAATACATGAGGGCAAACCAGCACGGTGACCATTGGTCGAGTGCTTCAGGATGACATTCAATCCTCACAATCACCCATGGAAAGCAGGTGCCATTATTCCATTTTGCAGAGGAGGAAACTGAGGCTTAGGGAGGCTCTGTGACTCACCCAAGGTCAGAGTTAATAAGGGTAGATATGAACTCCACAATTCCTGCTCTTGCCCACTACTCAAGGAACTTTAAAATAGGGCACGAGGGATGCTCTCTGGAGGCTGGAGGATAAAACACGTAACAGAGCAGAGATAAGCAAAGTCATCTGAAGAAGACAGAAGGCTCCCTGGCCAACAGGGCTTGACTTCTTTCCTTCTCTCATTCACTCAACAAGTTATTTCTTAGCACCTTCTTTGTGGCAGACGTTATCTGGGCACTTGAGATCATGTAATGAATAAGACAAATGTCCTTGCTGTCATGAAGCTTACATTTTGTGATGGGGACAGGCAATAAGGAAACAAATACAGTGGTACCTTGGTTTTCGAACATAATCCGTTCCGGAAGACCGTTCGAATTCTGAAACGTTTGAAAACCAAGGCGCGGTTTCCCCATAGAAAGCAATGCAAAATGGATTAATCTATTCCAGACCTTTAAAATCAATCCCTAAAACTGCAAATTTAGCATGAATTTTACTATCTAATGATACCATAGACCCATAAAATTTATGGCGTTCGTAAATCAAAATGTTCATCAACGGAGACATTCTAAAACCAAGGTCCTATTGTAAAGAACAAGAGTGTGATAGTATTAAATGATTATAACTTATGCAGATAAATGATAACGAATATGTGTACTTTGCTAGTACTTCCCATGGGGCCAGGAACCATGCTTAGTATTTTCTATGTAATAACTCATCTAGTCCTCATAACCACTCTATTGAGGTAGTCGGTGATATAAATTCTTATTTTACAGGTGAAGAAATTGAGACCGGAAGAGGTTAAGTTTTCCAAGGTCACAGGGCTGCCAAAATGGCACAGCCAGGATTACATTCCAGGCAGCCTGGCTCCCGAGCCTGTGCTTCTTACCTCTGCCTCCTTCCAGTGATGTCAACCTATTAGTAAGGGACTGGCCAGCCACGATCACATAAAAAGGGGGCACCTGCGGGGCAGTGCCATCTTATCCTGTCCAGAGAGAGGAAGCCCTGGTTCAGAAACGTAGGCACCAGATCTGTGGATGGGGGCATCCAGCAGTTGGGATAGGACCTCAGGCTGGTGCTGCTCTAGGACACCAGGACTGTCCAAGATTTTCTTGGTCCCAACACTGCCAGGCAACCTTCCAAGGAAGACTTGACCCCTTCTAAGGAAGACGCTCCAGCCTCGTCTGCTTTTAACATGGTCGGTGAACGCTAGTGTCCTGGCAGTTGGGTTTTTACCCAATTTTCTCTGACTGTCTCCTAAGCCCAGTCAGTGTGATTGTAGCCGAAAGAGACAGCCCCACGCTTGGTGCTGACAAATCTGATTTTTGAGCACTGAAGCCTGGGGACCAGTGGCCAGTCAAATGTGCCAAAGTAAGTCCTCTCCGTGGGATCCCAGGTGATACTTGCTGTTAGATCACAGCCATAAGGACAGCTTCCATTCGCCGAACACCTGCTACTCACTAGGCACCAGTTTGGCACTCTCCCATGGGTCTGTGAGGTCATCATTCTCAACAGGGGCAATTCTATCTCAAGTAACCGGGAATCCAGGCCCACAGACAGCTCCTCTTTCCAAGGTAACAGCAGCCAATGTAGTGGTTAAAAGCTCTCTGGAGTCAGATACAAGCTCAAACATCCTTAGTCGCTTACGAGTCATGGAACCATTGTGCCTCAGTTATATTCCATATGTGATAGGAGAATAATAATACCTACAACCTAGGTAGGTTAAATTATTCAACAACAGAAAATAAAGCCTAAAATCCCAGGAGATGAATACATCAAAGTTTATTTCTCACTCCTGCAAAGTGAACTGTGGGCTCTGGGGTTCTCCTGGGTAGTTCCTTTCCAAGGGGAGACTTAGTACCAGTCGGCTTGCATCCTGTGGTTACACCATCCAGAATATGTGGCTCCCAGGTGGCCACTGCAGGGAAAGAGAAAGCTAAAGGGAGCGCACTGGCTCTTCAATGTTTCAGTGTGCCTGTAGGAGAATGAGGAAAGGGTCTTATGGTAGATAATATCCAAAGATGGCGGCTGCCCTTCCCTTCCCTTCCTGTATGCGCGTGCCACTCCACCCATCAAGAGGCAGAGCCTACTTCCCTCCCCTTTCTTTAGTCTGGCTGGCCTTGTGCCTTGCCTTGGTCAAGAGAACGTGAAGAAAATAACCCTGTGCCAATTCTAAACCTATTCTGTAAAAGGCCTGGCTGCTCTGCCGCCCTCGGAAGCCAGCTCAGGTAAAATGTCCAACTACTCTGAGACCTTCATGCTGTAAGAAAGACCAAACAGCCACATGGAGAGGCTGTGAGGGAAAACGGAGATGCCCAGCCAACTCCCAGCTCATCCAGCCACCCCAGCTGGTGGGCCAGACACACGAGTGAAGAAACCACCTTGGACATCGCAGCCCTCCATCTCCACGTGGGGCAGCAGACCTGCCCAGCTGGGCCCAGCCCAGAGTGCAGAATTATGAGAAATAAGTTGTTGTTGTTTGGGGCCAGTTTACTACCCAGCAAAAGAAAGAGGGTTTTGTCCCTGAGGGAGGGGTAGGGGAAGACAAAGAGAATTTCGGAGCCCTAGGACTGAGGACCTGAGCAGAAGCTTGAAGTGGTTCTCCCCAGGGCTCTGAGTGAATGAGAGCACGCACAGCCTGCTTTGGAGCTCAAGAGACAAGAAATTAGGGGGCCAAAGTGCTGCCACGTAGGCAGACTGCAGCCTGGGAACTGGCCAGGGAGAACTCTGTGGAGAGAAACGGTCATCTGGCACTTCAAGGGTCTGCAGCCTGAGGAGAGGTTTGCAAGCTAGGCAGGGACAGTTTTCCCGAATGTCATGCAGGGTGTCATTCGGAATCTCTGGTCCCGCTCCCCACATAAGAAAGCAGGATATGGTGAGGCCAAAAAGGAACACCCATGGAGCCACAGGTAGGGGAGTCATACCACTATATTCTTGCAGGCGGCCAGGGGAGACACACACAGTAGTAGTCCCACGATCCACAGTCCGCCATTCACTTCTCTGCCTGTCAACCAACCAACCAATCAACGCAGCCCCACAGTTACATCAGTAGCCAATTGGCTAACCGGTTACAGCTGACGGCCAACCAATCACAGTCTATGGTCATTCACCACCCTAGCCAGCGCCTCCCCACATGAGGCCTAGAGCCTGGAAACTGCTCTCTGGGACTCTGTCCCCACATCAAAGCAGGGGCTTCATGGCCACAAGACATCAAGAAGCTGCAAGTAGAACCCTAACTTGACAAGACTATTGTGAGCTCACATAAGATATACCTGGGGTCTCCCAGAAATGACCAGAGGAGAGCTGGGCCGAGGACCCCATTGTGAGAAGGGGGCACAGGCCATGAAAGCTGAGTTGTCACTGTCCTTGGGACCTCATTTGTGCCCACCTGGCTAGTGTGGCCCCAGGAAACAGATAACAGCAGGAAGGCCTGAGAGTGATAGCCAAAAAACAAAATTCAAAGATACATGAAACATTCTTATGGGCTCCCAAAACCAGGTGGGAGGAACCTGACGCAGGCTGGTGTGGGCAGAAGTGCCCAGAGAAGGCCTGTTTATGACTGTGGTTCTGACCCTATTTTGAGCTCCCAGGCCAGTCTTCTAGGCTGGAGCTTTGGCAAAAACACTGAGAGGATTTTGCTGAGATGCCCAGGCCCTGGGTTCTCTCAGCACAGGACCCAACTTTCCAGCTCCTCCCAGGGATGAGTCAGCCTCTGAACCTGGATTCCGCGTCTGAGAAGGAGGGGGTTTCTAGATCCAAGAGGCCTCTGGAGGCAAATAGAGACTTGGACCAACAATGAGCCAGGAACTCAGTCAAAGGGGGCTCTGTGCCTTCAGTGGGCCAGCACAGCCCCACTGTGTGGTGGGAAAATGAGATTCTGTGGATGATTCCAAGGCCCCGGGCCAGGATGGCAAGATGGACCACTGCTTTGGACCACACAACTAGCAAAATATCCCAAGATGTCAAATCAGTTAAGGATTGGACTGGGGCTCAGTGGGAAGGCATCTGCGACTGATTAGTGATGTCAAGCCAGGGGCTGAAGACAGTGGCGCTTCCTGATTCCCTGACCTCAGCCAAGGGACTGCGCCTCTCATTCCTTCTCACTTCTAAAGCGCAGTGTACAAGAAAGCAAGCAGCTGAGCAGTAAGGAGCCCTGGATTCATGAGGACGAAACCCTTGTCCATCACAAGGAGCCCCTAGCAAGTGCTTCCAGGCTCTCCATGTAAAAGCCTTTGAGAAGCTCAACTGGGATGCCTCGCCTTGTCCCCTAGGCTGTCCCCAGGGTGCTCAGAGAGGTCTTCTTTTTGAGGGTCTGTGCGTGCTGCTCCACAGCGTGGGACTCAGCCTCTCAGTCCGAAGCACAGCTCTTCCTGGCTGGTCCACACCCTCCAACAACGACCGGCACCCTCCGCTGTGCGGGCATGTCCACCCCCACATGTGCCCTCGTTCCAGTGTCATCTGCATTTAACATCCCTTGTTGGGCTGTGGCAGAGAATACTCAACAGACTCATATTAAAAATGCCCTTTAAAATTCAAAAGCTTTGAACTAAAGAAATACCTTGAGAAGTTTTCATGGAAAGTTCAGCTCTGCTGATTCAATTCAGTACACTTAGATGCACCTTTTCAAATAATAGGGAAAAAATGGAACGGGGTCAGACCCAATCAATACGCTTGTTCAAACAGAATTGCGGGGACTGTGATGTACACACATTTTGTACTCTGCCTTTGTACCCCGCCACTCGCTCTGAAGAAAGGTTTCTTTGCTTGGAGAGCAATGAAAGTGGTCGCCTTTGGAGTGGAGGCAGCAAAGCAATGGCATGTTTACCGGACGGGAGGGGCTGCCATTTTTCACATCCCCCCAGCCTTGTCTCTTTGTTCTTTTCATAACAGCACGAAACCCACATGGGCAAAGTCCTTATGCACCCCGGTGTCTGATGGAAGCAGAGGGCTCGCAGCATTTGCCTGCCATGTCTCAGAAATGTGATTTGCGGATTAGACAAATAATTTGCTGCTTTTTTCCCACCCTTGGTGTGAACAAAAAAGGACTCGCCATGGAGTACTGTACCGCAGTTGGGGAAATGTCCAAAGCCTAAGACGGGGTCTTGTCTGGTTGAGTCGGTGTCTGCATCTACCCACCTCCAACACCTTCCATCCCCTAGCTGCCCATGGGCAAAAGGAGGCTTCCCTGGCCTTGGGCTGCAACCTACAACAGTCAGGAAAATTCTGGGGAATCCAGCTTAACTGAAGAGGGCCAAGGGGGGGAAGGGGCTGAGAGCAGTTTCCACCCCACAGCCAGACACAAAGGTACGCGGAAAAGTGAATGATGGGAGCAAACAAGAGGCTTGTTTTCAGCATTCCCATCAGTCTGGGTACATCTCCTCATGTGCACTCACAAATGTGCACGCATCTCAACTTCAAAGATTTAAACAATGCCCTGGGCAGGCTGCCAATCTGGGCAGTTCAGGAGGCTCAAGCGGGGATTAGGAAAAGATTTAATTCCCAGCTCCCATCTTTCATACTAGATCCTAAAGTATTCTCACTGGTTCTCAACCTGGGCCCGGGTTAAAGTTAAAACTCAGGAGTGGATGTCAACGAACAGATGCAGGAGAAGCCCGTTCATGTCCCCTTTGTCAACTGCAATCCCATCATTTAAAACTCTGCTCACCCTGTGGTCCCCTGTAAAGAAGTGAGGCTGAAATCATGGGCCACATGGAGTTTCCCAGAGTTGTCCCCATGGGAGCGCCCCTGGGCGGCCAGTACTCTCACAGATGGCCCCATCTTACCTCAGGTAACAAGAGTCCTTCCTCTCCAGAGGGATGAGAAGGAGGCTGTGCCATGTTGCCCGCTTATATGTCATGCAGCTGGAGCATGCATTTTTCAAACTTCCTGTGTTCCTCATGGAGTGAGATTGGGGCTTGTCATGCTCTGTGTGGACTGAAATTTGGGCCACGCTTCTTATTGAACAGGTTACACCTCCTTCCTGCTGGAGCTGGAGAGAACAGTTAGAGAGTCGCCATGTTCCCTCTTACACAGGATTGTGTGTGTGTGAAACAGAAACTGAGACCAACAGTAGGAAAACCACTGACATGGTTTCACTGAGAAAACATCTACAGACGGCCACTCTGTGTGGGGGGATTGCCCCCTGTAACATTTCTTTTCTCCTTTGCAATCAATCATAGAGGAATCCTCCCCTGCCAACCCCCTTTGGTCTGTTATGGAGATATCTCCAAGTAATGCTTAAAACAGGAGAGCATTTTTTAGTTTAAAATTCAAAAAGAGATCAGTGGCTTAAAAGAGGAGCCGTATCCCCTATTCTGAATGCCTTGGAAACTATTTTCTCCAGTTTAAATTGCTGGAAAGTCACTCTAAACCTTGGGTGCTCTTCTTGGCAATAGAGAAAAACTGCCATAACAACAAACTTGGAAATATACACATCCCTAAATTGAATTGGCCTCTTGCCTTCTGTTTTAAGCATACATCACAAGTCAAAGCGAATTAAATACAAACCCAGTTTGCAATGGTCCATCACTAACCTACCTCATTGGAAAGATCGGGCGGCGTGTGGGTTGGAAGGGGGCCCGTGGTGTCCCTCCTGCCATCTTGGATTGCAGTCTGCCTGCCAAACCTGCCCCACACGGACTCCACAGCCCAGCGGTTCCTCCAGAGGGGTGGGGAGGTGGGGGGCAGGGACTAGCCTGAGCAGCTGCCTAGGCCCAGGAGATGGGCTTCTTCTCCTAGGCCTCTGAAGTCAATCAAGTGTCAAGGAACTGTCATCAGGAGAAACTTTTCATAGGTGAACACAAGCAGGATCAAGAGCTGACAGTGGGAATTTTTCAAAGAAATGGAAAAACAAAACAAACAAACAAACCCCCCCAAAAAAAACAAACAAACACAGGCCACTCCTGAGATACAGCGAGCAAGAGGCAGGAAGCATTATCAGGTTAATATTTTAATCTGTACATCACTTTTTTTTTTTTTTTGCAAACCATTACAATTTTATTTAAATTAACTTTTTCTTGCAAAATATTCATTTCATTTTTCCAACAAAATCTTATAAAGGCAAAAATAAAATCTTATTTTGGCAAATGTCATGAAGTCGATACTGGCAGCATATGGAGTTAGTTAAAAATAGACAGCAACTTCTAAATATATTCAAGATTTTTTCTGACCATAGTCAAAGACAAATTTTCATTTAAAGTGTGGCTCCACCCAATGGAGTTTTTTTCCTTTAAACATCATTTTCTGTACGCAGAATATCATGAGCTCATGATTTAAATAAAGGGCCACAAACACAGCGCCTGGCTCAGCAAACCCCTCCTCATTTGGGGCTGGAAGTCAAATCCAAGCCCTGCCATCATGCCCGGCTGGCTGCTGGCCATCAGGGGTGGTGGGGGCACATCGCCAGCCCTCCTGCCACGAGGCCCAGTCCTGGGGAAGGTGACTTAGATTCTCCAGGGGCAGGCAGCAAACATCCCGGGATGTCTGTCTATCAATCACAGCCTTGTGTGGAGTCAAGCGGTTTTAGGTAGATGCCACCCAGTGTGGAGTTTATTGCTTATGATACAATAAAAGGTGCTTCCATCTCACCTCTTCATATTTCAAAGTGTAGTTTTTTAAATTGAAGCAAACTGGTTTTTTCTTTCTGAGAAGAGCCCTTTGCTGAGAGACCCTCATGGGTAGGTTGAGAGCCAAAGTTCTTGAACTCACTTTTGCCCCGAAACCAAACCCAAGGGTCAAGGCACAGACTTGGGGTCCACGTGCCATCCCGATGGAATTTCACTCTCCAGAGCTGGTCATCAGGCCAGGTCAGGGATGGTGCTCTCTGAAGCCAAAGGGCCCCTCTTCCTCCAGACTGCGTACCAACAAGCCTACTGCTGGAATCCTCTGGAAGCACGTTCTCACATCCAGCCTTCACCTGAGTTCATCGGATGTTGGACTGGCCTCTGCTTGCCCTGTCCTTCTCCCCCCACCCACACCTCCCACCCAGTGGTACCTGGACCTGTATGTGCAGCTCCAAAATCCTGCATCCTCATCATTCCAGCCACTCAGCCCTTGAGGTGAACATTATAAAATATATTCTGATTCTAAAATACAGTGTCAGTATTTTAGTGTGTATCAAAAGTGCGTTTGTCATATGTAAAAAGAAGTCTGAACTAACAACACAAGTCCGGGGGTAGGGATGGACCTGGCCCTGTGACGGACACTTGCAGGTGATGGGCTACTCCTTCCTCCAGACAGAACTCCTACTCAGCCGGAAGGGGTTTCGTTGTGGGAAGGAAAGTCTGTCTCCTCGGAGGAAGCTGGTTCCACTGGACCCCTGGCTCTAGACTTCTCCTCCGCATGCTGGATCACGGGTCAGTCACCGCCTGGGCTGGCAAAAAGCACAGGAGACGATGAGAAACTGGCAGGACCCTGCCCACATCTGGGGAGCAGGCGGTGGGCATGTCGGCATACACGTGACAGGGAACGGAAGGCTGACAGACAGAGAGCAGCAGAGCAGAGGGCTGGGGCAATGTGGCCACCGCTGGGGGACCCTCGGCTTCCAGGACTCACAGGCGCTTGGCCCCACCCTCCCTCCACCCAACCACTTCTAGGAAGTTTGCCAGACACATGCTGGCCCCTAAATTGGGCCCCTGCTCTGATAGAGTAAACGGTCTCAGGAAAGAAGACTCTGGGGTCCAGCTCTGGCCTTGCCCTTACCCTTCCTGAGGGACTTGAGGTAACTCTCTGCGCCTCCATGAGCCTTGTTTTTTTAATCTAAAAAAATGCTCCTCGTGAGGATACTTTGAGGATAAAAGAACACGTGGATGTGCTCTGAAAAGAGCATGAAAGGCCTATTTCACAGCCACGGGGCCACCAAAAGCTGGGAGGAAGAGAGCCTCTCCCTTGCCCCTCTGTGATTTGGACTGTGTCACTACACTCAGATCTCCAGAAGAAACTCCACACGTCACCGCGGCACCAGCAGGTCCCGGCGGCCCTGACGAAGGATCCAGCTGGAGGACTTCCTGTGGTTCTTCAATCACAGGCTCTCTGTCCCACACCTCCCGAGAGCTGGCCCAAGCAGGCCGACCTCTTCCTTGCGCCCTCAGGCTGGCAGGCCTGCTGACTCTGCTCCAGGGCTGGGCTATGCCCAGGCTGGCAGACACCTGCTGAAAACCATGCCCCTGCCCCCTAGGCTCACACGGTCCGTCCCTCACTTCCCTCACTTCACGCCCTTGTCCGAAGAGCTGGAGCTCTTGGGGGGTGGCCCAGATGAGTCCACAGGTGGGGAAGAGGTTCAAAGCCTGGCTCTGACACTTACAGCTGCCACTGCTTGGGCAAATCCCTCAAGGTCTGAGCTTCGATTCCTCATCTGTAAAATGCGGGTGAGTATCTTCATAAGGTTGTTGTGTGGATCAAAGTAGATGCTTAGCACAACGCCTGGCACATGGTGGGTACTCAACAACAGTAACCCTAAGTATATATAGAGAGAGGGGGAACCCTACAACATGATGGCGAGGGGGGATGTCAGAGCAAGGGCAGCTGAGACTTCTGATCGGACCCCTCCTTGTCCAGGTACGGCACCTGGGCACCGAAGCAGGAGCCCCGGCTGAGACCTCACCACAGGACTGGACCAGACGCGGGGTCCAGTGCTCCCGACTCCTGGTCCAGTGCTCCTTCCTTAATCCCACACTGTGCCTCATCACGAAACACTCACATGAGGAAAACTGAGAGGGGTTGTGCTGGAACCTTCTGAATGGCTGAGGGCCAATTTCACATCGCCCTGGGTGGCCTCCCCCTGAAGCTTCCATTCCTCTCCATCCCAAGGTGCTCACGTGACTGCAAGGCCCTCCTAGTCCTGGCTCGGGCACCAAGTCCATGCGACCTGGAGCGGGCCCCCATCCCTTCCCTGGGCCCCCGTGTCATCATCTGTACACTGGACTTTTTTCAGTCTTCCGGTTCTTTGATTTCTTTGGCCAGAACCCTGAACGGCCAGGATCTAACTCTCCCTTTCTGATGCCCCCTGGCTAGCAGGCTGGCCTGCACTGATCCCTTGGCGTATGCTCGTGCCTGTGGGAAGGAGAGCAGGTGGGGAGGGGTGCAGTTCAGCTCTTGAGACTTCCAGGAGGCAGGGGGCTTGGATCTTACAGTACTGGAGTGGTACTGGAGTCACTGAGGGTGAGTTCCTAAAACACATCAGTCCCCCACCTGCCTACCAGTCCAGGGCGGTCTCCCCAGCGGCCGCTTTGCCAGTGGAGGGAAGCGTCAGCAGGTGGCACTGCATTCGTCTCAGCAGAGCAGGGAGAAGAGGGGGCATGCTCAGCACTACAGGTGGGGGCACGCCAGGCAGGGGCTCTTACTTGGAAGGTGTTAGACAAAGGTGTAGTGGAGTCCGTTGCTTAAGGGGGGGTAAGGTGGCACGCTCCTGGAGGACAGGGGGGCTTTAGGCGGGAGGAGGGCCAGCTGCTGCGCTAGACGGACACACAGGAATTAAGCGGTGTGTTAGGCTCTTCGTCTGTTCCCACAGAACCAGATGCCCCACTTAGCAGGGCTGGGGTGGCATGGGCCCCACTGCCCACCATTAATGGCCTGGGCTTGGGGGGCACATCTGTGGGTCCTGGCTGAGGTTGACGTGCAGATCCCAGCTATGCCTCTGGGATGGGGAGAGGGAACAAGAAGGAGGAAAGGCTGCAGCAAAGGGGGCCACTCCGTGGCGCGGTGAGGGAAGCCCTGCTCACTGAGCGGGTGTTAGGTTTGGGACCTGCTGGTGCTAAGGAAGCTGAGGATGGTAGGTCCCCATGGACAGGGCAACACAAGCTGAACAGAAGGGTACTACGGTGTGGGGGGAGTACCCCCACTAGATCCCTCGACATGGGGAGGAGCTCAGAATTGCTGAGTGGGCCACAGGGAGCCCGGAGATCATTAGGAGGAAGGGTCTGGGTGAGCCATGGACTGTCTCCCCGGCCAGAGAAAGCCACACTGACCATCTCGCAGCCCACTCAGCACGTCCTCACAGGGAGTCAGGACATCAGGATTTCAGGGGCATGGAGACAGAGAACAGGCTTCTGCTGAGATCTCGGCCCCTCCCCTTGTCCTTGGTCACTCCCATGACTTCTTGAGGCCCCATTAAAGCTCTGCTCCCCAAACCAGACTCCCCAGGGCCAGTCACCACACGGGCCTGCACCTTTGGTCACTTCTAGACCCTTTGGCCAGGGCTGAAAAACTGGTGGCGACTGTGACACCCCGTCAGGCTCCATGACCATCCCTTCTCCGGAAGGCCTAGAGCACACCTGCCAAGGACACCACCTAGCCAGACAATGGCCTTTGCATCTGGGGAGAAACAGTGCCAGGTAAACTGAGGGCACACACGGGAAGGGCAGAGGTGGGTTGAGGGAGGAGCCAGGAGTCTCTTTCCTGGATGAGAGAGAAAGCCTTTTTACACATGCACAAGTATTTGCAGGCTCAGGCACACACACACGCACGCGCGCACACCCTCCCATACCACGGTCTTATTTTTTTCCCCCACTGGAGAGCAAAGTCCCACTTCCCAAGTCCTTAGGTCACACTAAGATGAATGGTGGATTTGATTTGGGGACCGAAGCAGGGGTCCCAGGGAGGACTGGAGGGCCCCATTCTGCCTTGCCCCAGCAAGCAACCCAAGCACTAAGCAAACCATAGACTTGACCCCGCGGCTCAAAGGCCTGGAAACCCTGTTCTTAACCCACACAATCTCGGAGAAAGCTGAACAGCAGCATCACTCCCAGGTTTCAGAACGAGCCAGCGACCCCCCTCCCAGGCCTCCTTGCTCTGACCCTCCTGAGCTCCAGGCCCCCCACTGCCTGGCCTGCCCCACACCACCTTCCGAGCCCTGTGGTGTGCGTGGGGCAGGAGAACACACCACGGGCCCTCAACTACCAAGCCTGACACCTGGCTTTGCACAGACTCCCCGACAGGCCTTGCTGGACTTGCTGGAGCCTCAAGGGGCAGTGAGCAGGCCTCGGAGGCTGGCTTCCATGGCCTCACCTGCCACCTGCTTGCTGCGCTGGGAGGCCTCGGAGGCCAGGGCGTAGGAGATGTTGATGATGCGCTCCTGCTCCTGCAGCTGCGAGTCCAGGTCGGCCATGCTGTTGCGGTCCTGGCCGGAGGTCGGCTGCAGGTTGCACATGCTGCAGGAGGGCCAGAGAGCAGGCTGTGGGTCCCCACCACCCCCGACCCACCTCAGGAGAGGGCCATCCCCTGCCTTGGAGCATCTCATCCTTTTAGGGGCTCTCAGCTAAAACGGTGTACTTTCTCTCTAGACAAAGGTGTAGGTGCTCCTCTCCAAATAATGCCAGCTTTGTTCCTCCTTTGGGGGGATCACAGACCTCAAGAGTTCCAGCTCTGGACTCCTGTTAACTCCACATGCGAAATGTCTAACTTAGCTCTGACAGGGAGTCCCTCAAACACCAGCTTTACGTTTCTGAAGCTACGGAGGCTGAGGGGACAGGAAAGCTACTTCTCAGGGCCCTGTCATGGACCTCCAGACACATAGGCAAGGACCCTGGCACCTCAGGACAGGGCTGGGGCCCCTGGCTCTGGTCTCTGGGTCTGAAGCAACATGGGCCCTAACGCTGGGAACCCCAACTGTGCCCACTTTACTGCCATCCTTGACTCCACCCCCACAGTGGCAGGGTCACGGGACACGGGACGCTGCCATGTGCGTTTCAGCAATTCCCAGATAACCTAGACAAGCTTCCTCGCTGATCTGCTGGTGACGTGCTGCACGCCAGCCTGCCCCTCGCAAGGAGGAGGCCTGGCGAAACACACACCCTCGCCAGCTTGGCCCAGGGCACACTCAACTGAGACCTCCCAAGTCGGGCCTCCCGGGCTGTTGGGACTTGGGCAGCGTGAGTGCAGACCTGGACCGGGCAAGGATGTTGCGAATCTTCTCAGCTTTGCGATACCGCGCTTGCAGCTCCTCCAGGCTTGGCGGCTCTTCAGGGTCCAGTTCCACGTAACGCTCAGGGATGGAGACCTTCTCTGGTTTGGATAGCTGAGGAGAGGACCAGGAGGTGATGGAGGGAGGCTCAGAGGTTTGGGTTTGGGACCTGCTCCCCCACCCTGTCCCCCACCATGAGGAAGCACACATTGCTCACAGAGGTTAAATGACACGCTAAGATCACAACGACTGCCCACTGTGGAGTGGGGACCTGACTCCATCGCCTGTGTTCTTTCCACTATACCAGACAACCTCCTACAGGCTAAGGAGAGGGGAGGGGTGGGGGCAAAACAACTGGACCAGAAGCCCTCAAGCTAGAAATGATCATCCTTCATGCCACCCTCAATGGGATCTGACCCCCGCCAGCCTCTGCAGCCACGCTGACCCTGCGTGTGGCCTCTGCCCCTGCTCGCTCCCCCGCCTGCGATGCTCCTCCTTGGCTCCATTCTGACCACACCTCCAGAAACCTTCCCTGACTGCATTCCCCACCTGCCCGTCATTCCCTCCTATTTTGTGTTTGTCCACGGTCTGTGCAAGGACCTGGCACTCAGTAGCCCTTCAGCAAATACTCCTTGGATGGGTGGGTGGGTGGGTGGGTGGGTAAAACGGGTGAGAGAGTAGGTGTGTGGATGGAGGGAAGGCTGACCGGATAGCTGGGTGGTTGCATGTAAGGAAGCGACAGTGCTTTCTGTCCCTATGAAAGCTCCTCCCATCTAGACATAGGCAGCCATGCTGACCTGTTGCTTTCTGGAGGAAAATGGCTCCAAAGCCTCCCTGCCAGTGTCTCACATGAACTGAGTAGCAAACCCCGTTGGGTGAAGCCTCGCTTGGGCTAAGAATGCTAATGGCATCGTTTGCACAGTCCAGGGAAGTTTTCTTCTCCTTGAACTACAACAGCACATTAAAATGGGGTTGGTTGAAGCTTCTAAAAACAAGCTAAATCCAATCCCTGGACAAATCTGGACTTTAAATTTAAACCTAGGCAGCCCTTTCATTCTGGTGAAAGATGGCAAGAAATAAGCTCTTCTCTGTTGTTTCCAACGAGGGCAGATCCAGAGGAAGGAAGTAGATTACATTGTAGCAGGAGGGATTTAGGTTAAAGATAAGGAAAGACTTTTTCCCCTGGCTGGCTGGCCAATTAGGACACTACAGAACGCACTTTCATTGCCAAGGCAGCGTGTAGAAGCTTCTTTTGTGAATCTGAGAAAGCACAGACCTTTGGCTGTTCCAGAGGTGCCAAAGCAAAAGGTCTGAGGGCATGGAACTCATTAACCCCTGGAGCCCCAGCTGACCCCTGAACTCACTGTCATGGGTGTCAATTTGCCCCCACACTGCTAATCTATCCTTCATGTGGTGAGAGCACTTCCTGTCACGCAGTTTCAGGGCAGGCAAGTCCTCATACAAATGTTTTTGGGATATCTGAAGTCCACTGTATATTTCATTCAACAGAGTCGTCATTCAGTAAATATTTACAGAACACCTGTTATGTGCAGGCCCGGTGCTGGGGGACAAAAGTGAACCAAACAGCCTTTAGACTCTGCCCTTCTGAGCTTACAAATGTCACAGTATAGGCCACAAGATACCACCCTATGTCTTGAAGACACTGGTTACCTTTCTCTTCCCCTGGGTAAAGACATTCCTGATTGATAAAGACCCAGCGTTCCTTGCTTTCCTGGGCCTGCCAGTAATGATGCATTTGAGCCACCAGAGGGCACCAAAAGAATTCAGACCAGAACTACGCAGCTCTCCCAGCCTCTGCCTTGGCTGGAAATTTCCCGTGAAGTTCAAACCTGCACCCCCCCTTTTCCCTCACTCTGATTGCCCAAGTCAGCCTACCTGTTGCAAGGCCAACCCCGGGTTTCCCAGGGAACATTTCCGAACACTAACTACCTCATCACGTGCCTACTATGTGCCAGGCCCAGTGCTCCTGGCCTTCTGATCACTGCTCATCACCCCGGCAACACACTGAGTCGGTGAATCCTCATCACAACCCACTTTCCTGTCGAGAAAACCGAGGTACAGAGAAGGTACGTGACTTGTCCCAAGTTACAGAGGAATACGGATTTGAACTTGCATCAAAACACTGGGCTGTGATTGCCTCGAGCTGCTCTCCGTCCTATCTCCCGGGCCACACTGAAGCTGAGCCTTGTCCCCATGCAGGACGACACCCCCCAGGCCACTGGAGGTGGGTCAGGCTGGGAGCCTGCAGGCCGGGCCTCACCTCTCTGCTGATGTCCAAGTCATAGTCCTGTGGTTCCAGGTCCACCTCAGTGACAGGAATGGCCTGCACTTTCAACCAGCCATTTTCCTCCTTGTCCTTTCTTTCCCCTTGAATGGCCCGGTCCAGCAACTGCAGGTCAAAGTCCTGCTCGCGCTTCCACTGGCAACAGAACAAGAGGGTTAAATGTAGTCATTTCCTGACTTCTCCAGGCGCCACACCGGTCACCTTTCGGATGAGTCTGACAGGCCCTGGGGTCCTTGGGAACTTGGGCCTGTGACCCATCAGGGAAAAGCTGTGTGACCGTGGACCTCAACTTCCTGCTCTCTAAAATAAGACAACAGTTTTATGACACGTCTAGTCCCTGCTATACGCTGTGTAACTCTCTGTGTAATGGAGAATGAGGCCTCTGCCCCTTTTATGTGGCCTGATTCCAGACTGATTTCTCTCTGACCTGGGTCCCTCAAGAGCACAGGTCGAAGACCTACCTACGACTTTAGACTCACAATGTCCCCAGGGATACAGGAGGCTCCCAGGTCCAAGAGGGTGACCCTAAAACAGAACCTGGCACAGAGCTCCAGGGGACGGCTTTGCCCCTTTTGCTGCCCCAGTCATGGAAGGCTTTCTGGTTCAGGAGCCACATGTCTCAGCTCAGAAATAATGGAAGAAACAAGTGCTTGGAGGCCCTGGTAAGCAAGTAAAATGGCCAAGAGCCTCTCTCACGGGTACTCCCAACAGGATAGAGGTGGGGGTCTTGCACCCACAGTGGGGCTGGGGAGGTCTAAGCAGCAGCAGCTTGAGGCTGATAAACTGCTGTGTATCATGGCATCTATTTGGGGCAGACGTTTTCTTTAAGTTAGAAAGAAAACAATGTATACTGGAAATGCCAAATCAGATCCCGTGTTTCTCAGGCTGTTTGTTACTCACTAACAACTTTTCAACAAATGTCTCCTCACAGAGGGAACCTCTAACCGGCCATTTAAGATCCAAGCACTACTGTGAGTCTCCACGGCAGCCTTCCTAATCACCCGTGGTCCACGTCCTCACAGGCCTTTGACACCGAGCAGGTTTTGAAAGGAGGGAACAAGCTCCAAGCCTCTCATCTCTTGAGCCGAAGCCAAGTAGATGCTTCTTCATTCCAGGTCACCTCCTCCCTCCCATCATACCCACCTCACAGAGCCCCAAGCGGTCACGATTGTCTTTGATGACCCCTCGAGTCCCCCCAAAGCTCCAAACCCATAGCCCTACTGGCACATTTCACCCATTCATGCACAAGCTCTCCATACAGAGTCCAAATCAATATAATCGCTCTTAGGTGATTGTTTCCAATCACAGTATGAAAGGATTAGGCAGTTGACATTTCAAGGATGAAAAATTAATTTAATGATTCACAAAGAAAAAAGCACATTTTCTTACATGCTCACCAGTGCCCCGGATAGAGACAAATCCTCATTTAAACCCAGCCTGATTGTTTCCACAAACAGAAAAAATTCACTAGATTCTACAGTATATCCTGTGGAAGAACCACGCCAATCCATTATCATTAAGCAACATGTTTATTGGCGTCAATACAGAGACTTACACAAGTCTTGTTTTAAGAGAAAAATTACAAGGTATTCAAGTTACGGTTTTTAGATAATCCTTCTACATTTGAGACATCAGGTTGTTAAAGGTCAGTGTTAGCCCACATGACATTTGCTTGTAAAGTTTAGGTTACCGGCTTTGCAGCTTTTCAGGATATGAGTGTCCTGGTTCTTACCCCTTTGGTGTCTGAGATAATAGCTGCAGAGAGGACCTCTGAATACAGAATATATCTTGCTATCTGTTCAAGTTATTAAATACTAGAAACACAAAAAAGTTTTCCATAAGAAATTGTGCAATGGGACTGGAGGAATTATAAACAAACCACTTTAGACTTCGTAGAATTTATTCAAATGTACCATCTCCGAAGTCCGCGTCTATTGTCCAGATGTAAGGCACGGACTTGGATAAACTCGTAATGCCCAGATCTCTGCCAATGCCCACAGCCCTCAGGCGGCAGAGCGGCTCAGCCTCGCGGGTGGCTTTTGGGATGAGTTAATTGTGAGTCAGCAGGCCTGCATGAGGGGGGCAGCAGAAAGGTGAGTCACGCGGTGGCGGGGGGGGGGCTCGCTAGGCTATGGAGACAAGAGCTGCTATTATAAGCCTGGTAACAAAGAGCACAGGCCAGTTAGAGAATGTTCAATGGAAATCAGAAGCTTCTGTAAACACAATCAGGCAGGATTAGAGAGGCAACGAGCGGTACCACTAAAAGCAGAAGAGCTTGTGCAATGAATTAGGGAAAGAACAGTCAGGCTAGAGGTCTAGGGGAATACTTGATTTCAAACAACGGAAAATTCTTTTTTTTTTTTTTTTTTAAGTTTATTGGGGCTCCAGTGGCGCAATCGGTTAGAGCGCGAGCGGTACTTAAACAACGGAAAATTCAAATGGGATATTTCCAAAAGGAACCTAAGGCGACTGTGGGCAGGGTGCAGTGCCTGAAAGCACCACCAGGGAGCAGCACAAATTCCCTGGCTCTCCTGGGGCACCATGAGGCCCGTGAGCACCACAAGCGGTGGGAGACCACAGCCCTGAGCCGTGGGACATGACCCACAGGGCATCCGTTTGGAAGTTTGGGAGGTTGGTTGGCTTGTGCTCCTCTCATCAAATCGTATCACCGTCTTCCTCCTCCACGCTTCGAATCCTCGAACCCGGTACATATTCCCAAGTCCTTGATTCAGCTGAGAGACTGAACACCTACAAAGGCCTCTTTCAAGCTGAGCTCAGAGAACTAACTTTGGACACTTTCTCAGGCTCCTATGCTCCTGCCATGACATCCTCACTCCTGTTCTGGTTCTGGGTCACCCTCTGACCAGGTCACTGGTGGGTCCTGGTTTGTGGACAAAACAGCCTCAGGGGGTGTTCTCTGAACCATCTAGGTCAACAGCCCACTCTCGCAGACGTGTAACGTGCTTGTGTTTGGGGGACTCGGGGAAGCTCTGATCCCTGTCCCAGCCCCGCCTGCCTGGACCCTCCTAACATACTGAGCCGAGATCTCCAGAGAGCGGTTGGCTGAGGTAGCGGGACGAGGGTAGGCTCGTCCTCTCTCCTTGGCTCAGTGTCCTCTTGCGCTCCCGGACCAGGGCCTTCTGGTGCCGCTTCATGCGCTCAAGCTGCTCCTCCGCACTCATCTTGCCCCGCTGGTGGTCCCCTGAGTACAGGCGCTCCAAGGCACTCTTGGGTCTCTGAGAAGGAAGAGGGTGAGAAACAGAGCAGCTGGGCTGGGAACACAGAGGGCAGCCACCCTGCTGACTTCATTCCCATCCTTTGTGTGTGTGTCTCTCTCCCTCACTTTCTCTCGTTGGGCTCCTTTCGGCCATAGAGAACCACTTCCTCCAAGCACACTCATGGACATGAGACCTCCCAGGATCTCTGGGCGGCATCCCATTCTGCAGATGCAGACACTGAGGACTACATGCCTCATGTGATGAGGTCAGAACTCAGGATGCAGATTTCCTGGGCTCCCTCCTGTGAGCCTGTTAGGCTGGGGAAAAAGGTGGTGGTGGTGGTGGTGGTGGTATCGGTGGTGGTGGTGGCGGCGGTGGTAGGTCATCAGGAAATAGAAAGGGCAGTGTGATGCTCTTCTTGGCAGGCAGTGGGGAAGACATCACTGAAAACACGGTGACAGGGACCCTGAGCTCCTGAGCTCAGGACTGAGGTCACCTCAGAGACCATCCCCAGGGCTCACAGGATCACCAGTCACATCTACCTCAGAGCCCTTCCCTCTGTGTGACAGGGAGCAGTGAGCTCCTTGAAAACGTCTCAAGGCCACTCACAGGGAAGGTCATCTTGCTGCTTTCGGCATTCAGACCCCTCCGGAGGGTGACGTAGGGAGCAATGGTGGACGACTGCTGGAGCCTGGATGTGGACCCTGAGAGCCCTTAGTGAGGAAAGAGAAATGAAAGTGTATTTTTGGTGCGGTGGACAAGCCAACAGCCCCTCCCTAATCACATCTCACTCCTGTGAGGGGACCACAAGGGCCCACCAACTACCTCCTCTCCTTTCTGCCCAGGGCCTGGAAGAGCAAGGCCCCAGGTAGAGGATGAGGGGCCAGCCCAGTGGTGGCCTCTGTCCCCAATGGGGGACAATACCCCTATAGATCTGTGGGCTACCTTACTCTTCCGTCACATGCAGAGGACCAGGGCTATTTAGGAGGGGTAGTAATGCCCTCATCCCTTCTTTCTAATGAACTCTCATGCATCCTGGATGACCCAGCTCGGATGTCCTACCTGTGTGAAGGCCTCTTAAATGCCCCAGGCAGGATTGGTTATCCCCTATATCCCTCAGTATATTCACTGGCTACTGCAATGACCACCGTGTCAACATACCTGTCTAACTAGATTGCAAATTCTACAGTACCTGGTTGGCTGGCTGACTGACTGAATGAGTAAATGAACGAAGGGAAAGAAGGCGGCACCAAGCATTTACTTACTATGCAACAGGGCCGGCACCGTTATATAGGTTTTGTCCCACAGGCCCCACAAAGTAAGCATTCTTGACCATGGTAGAGTCACACAATGTAAGGCTCAGAGCGGGTAAGAGACTTGTCCAAGGTCACAGGGTAGGAGCATCACCGATCATGTGTTTCCCATGCCTGGGTCCTAGGGCTTCAAGGAATCGTCTCGCCCTGTTTGGCTGGTGCCACCGCCTGTGGTTTCTCCACTAGCAGAGATTCTTAACAGGGGTGGTCCCTGACAACTAGAAATGGGTGTCCTGCTGACTGAGGATACCACTGGCACTTGTCACGTGGGAAAGAATGATAACTGCCTTGCAATGCCCAAAGAATTCCGAGCAATAAAAAACTGTCCTGCCCAAAACCATACTGTCATTGATAAACACCTCTAAGGCCACCATGCAGGAAGGGGACAGGGCCCCTGGGCACTGTGCCATGGGTCGCCATAGTCTCAACTCAGCAAAATCCAGAGCCCACACCCTGCAGGGACCAGCTCAGGACACAGCAAGCCTAGACAGTGTGGTGGGCTGGGAGTCACATAACCCCATAGGTGCTGGAACCACGGCTACATGTGCTTCCGCTTCCACACCTGCCCAGTGGTGGAAAGCACTTGACCTTCCACCTCGGGAAGCAGACAGGAGGAACAGATGAAGGCGCGTGGTCTGCCTGCTCAGGGGCTGCAGGAGGCCCAGATGCAGAAAGGTCGGAAGCGGGAATCCTCCTCTTAAGTAGATTTTTGAGAAAGAGTGTCTGGCTCTCGGAAAAATGGGATATGGGGGACCCTAAGGGCCTAAGTCTATTCCCATCCCCATCTTGAAGGGCTAGGGGAGGACAGGGAGAAGGAGAGCCAGTTGAGAAGAAAAGTGTGTTTGCTTAAAGAAAGGACTCATTGAGTCTCAGAGTGACACAGAAGAGGAAATGACCCTCTGAAGGCCCGAGGTGACCACTCTGACACAGTCACCCAATGCCGCAGCCTGCAGGGCGCACTGGATCTGGATCCCGGACACTGGGACTGCATTCTGGCTCCATCACTTATTAACTAATTGGCAAAATACTTCATTTCTCTAAGTCCTAGTTCTCTTACCTCTAAAGCGAGGATAATAACAGTACTTCCCTCATGGGATTACGAAGAATATTAACTAAATGAATATAAAGTGCTTAACACAACACAGCGTCGAGCTTTATAGTAATTGCTATTCTCTCCAGGAACAGATGTAATAAAGAGAAAGAGAACCTGGATGTGGGCCAGAGGAAAGAAGGACAGGCCCTTTCCCTGCAGCCCAGAGACCCCCTGACAGCTGCTGCCTGTATCACGGCTCAGAGTTGCAGGCAGAAAGGTGAGAGGTACCGGGTGAGGGTTGGGGAGCAGTGGTTGGCAGTGCTGGGGGTTCCCAGAAAGCCTCCATGGAGAGTGTTGCCTTACCTCTGCCCGGCAGCGTCTGGTACCTGCTCTCAGGGCCCACGTGTCCCAGGGACGGCTGGGCCATGTCCCCACTGAAAGTCGCCAGCTCAGGCTCGCTAACGTATGACCGGAGCTCCACCTGTGGGCAAAGTGTGAGGCGGTCACATCTGCGGAGCATCATGTCACCTTCCCTCTCCCCACCCACAGTGAGTCATCCCCAGGGTCCTCCCTGCTCACCCTCGAGTCTCCGTTCACACACTGGCCCTGCTCCCGGTCTCGCTTCCGCTCATCCGACTGCCGCTTGAGGCCCCTCACTGAAGTGTGCCGAATGATGGTGGCCTCTCTCGGCAGAGGTGGCACAGCTGGTGGCTGGTCCTCAGGGCTGTAGAGCTCAGGAAGTGGGGGCCTGGGAGGTGCTTCGTCTTCCTGCTCAAAAAAAAGGACCAGAAGCAGTGCCCAGTGAGAGGGAGCTAGAGGGAGGATGCCAAGTGGCCCCACCACAGTAGTGGCCCAAAGGGCAGGAACAGGCCACCTTGGGCCTGTAGAGCATGACCACTTCAGCCCAAAGATGCCAGCATTTCCCTCGGCTGAGCTGTAAAGAAGGCAGACACCTGTGACCCAACTCCATTCTTCCCTTTGATTCACACATTTTCCATTTTTCAAAGCGTCCCCAAATCCAGAACTCAGGTCTCCTAGGCCCATGTCCTGACTCCACTTGTTGGAGTGCACTATAGGGGAGGGGGGCAGGCTGGCAACTGCACAACTGGTAAGTCTATTACAGCACCGCACACGCCCAGAGCACACGTCTGCTCCACCCTACAGGGCTCACTGAGCCGCTCACCGCCCCTGCACGGTCTTGGGACCCTGAGCATGCTGGACTGCTGAGCAAGGACAGTCCACCTCCTCCTGCCCTATCAGAAATGTGAGCAGTTATCAAATATTTCCTCCTTCCTGACAGGCAGGCGGTCAGGATCGGTGACTCACTGCCTGACTCTCGGCCCACTCCCCAGGGGATGACGAATGTCACAATTTTCCTCAAAACGCCCAGTCTGCAACGCTCTCTGAGGGCTGTGACTTCTCTACAGAGCAGCAGCCTGGCTTCCAACTGCCATGGACACCTACTCCTGGGACAAATGACCATCAAGACGCCTTCCTCCTAAACTCCCCCTTTCTCAGCTAATTCTGCTTTGTTTTTCAGAATTTTGCAGAGTTCAGGAAAGGGTACAGCAATCACTTCGCAAAGGTTTATCAGCATTCTTCCAATGCAACATATTTTGGTATTGCGTGCAAGTAAGCTGCCTGCCCAAGATACCCACAGAAACTCTGAGCACCAGAGGTTTCCAACCCTGACAAAATCTTGGAATCACCAACTTCTAAAAAGCTCCCCAGAAAGAAAACACAAAACATTGATTGCCTTTGAGTGAAGGGAATAGAATGTCTGGAGACTAAGGGTGGGAGAGAGACATTTTATTATTTTTATTTTTTGACTCTGTACCCTTTGAGAATATTATCTAATAAAAGAGTAAATGACATTAAATCCAACAAAATGAGCCAAATAAAGATGAAAGAACTATAGTTACATGCAGCAATGTGGCTAAATCACACAAATATAATGTTGAAGAAAAGATGCAAGATATAAAAGAATATAGTATTATATATAGGCAAAATTAAAGTGTTTAGAAATGCAAACATAGGTAGCAAAACTGAAAAAGAGAAAAAAGTGGGGGGAAAAAGCAAGGAAATGATCTGAAAAGTCAAGATAGGTCAGGACAGTGGTTACCTCTGGCAAAAAGGGTCTGCACTGGGAAGGGACCCACAGGCCCAAGGGCTTCTGGGTGTTGCAAAGCTCTCTTTCTTGGTCTGGGTATTGGTATTCCCTGGGCGTTCTCTTTATTATTTGTTAAATTACACATTCATGTTTTATGTCAATTTCAGGATGAATATCATTTCACAAATATAAAACAAGCAAACAGTAATAAAAACTAAATGGTGAAACTGGTAAGCACACAAACATTACAGGAGGGCAGAGAAGATGCCGGTGACCCTGATTTCCTCACCCAAGTGGGAAAGCCCTGCCCCCGAGCCACAGAATTGTCTACGCAGAGCTGTTTGTTATGTACAAGGGGAAACTGAGGAGGCTCAGAGACAGGATGCACCTTGTTTCTCCAGGACCCAGTGAGAGAACAAGGGCTGGATTCCAGGAGGTCCAGCTCCCAGGCCAGCACCATTTCCCTCTGCTCCTCGTCCCGGCTGGCAAGCATCCTGCCTTATGTCGTCAGCCATCTGCCCCAGCCATTCCTGCTGTTTGTTTTGCTACTTCTACCTCCCACTTTGTGGCTGGTGCTCTCTGCCTCTTCGATCTGGGATGGGAAGGAGATCTCCAGATGAGAAAATTCACAATGGCTCTGGATCCTGGCACCTGTCTTCCAGCTCTGGGCCCTGCGCCGTGGCCGGAAGCAGGTAGATGGTGAGGACGGGGATATGGGAATTTGTGTGTTTAAACCAGCGCTGTGCACCCACCTCATCAGAGGTCCTGGGCACACATGGTACCCAAGCAAAGCTCCTCCAAGCCTTTGCTGGCAAAATCCTGGAGGTCTCCCTTCCAAGATACCCTGTGCCATAGTTTCCCTGGCACTTGGAACAGACCCCTCATATTCTACAGTCAAGGCTGGCCTGGCCCTGGAGATATGAGCTATCATGGTACCTGATCACATCTGCTGCTCCCTTAAAGTCTCCTGTGCTGCCAACTCTGCAAAAGGCCCCTCTTTATGCCAGGGAAGCCAAGGTGTTGGCCCAGGCAACCACACAGGTCACAGATGTACCTGACCTGAGGACCTGGGCCAAACATCTAATTAGATGGCAGATGGCACAGAGAATGGTCAGATGTGGATTGGATCCACTAATTACTATGGAGATCGTATGCAGATTTTAACATCTTTGAGACTTAGTTCTCTTCCCTGTTAGATGGGGATGCTGACCCTCCTGTCTATACTCCATAAGTTTGTTGCGAACATCAGATGTATTCTACAACCCAGCAGAGGGGTCAGCTGTAGATGCAGATAAGGATATTCTTCTGCTGAGATGAGCTCATGGCCCGCAGGCACGTGTAACGGCAGGTTTGCAAGGAGTAGCCACACACCTCTCTGCATAGTGCATATCACAGATTCCACTACTCAACACAATTCCTTCCTCTGGCTGGGCCTCAGTTTTCCCAGCTGCAAAATGGGAACATTGGGCTAGATCATCTCTAAGGGCCCTTCTAATTCTGGGAGCCTGAGGCCCAACAGCAGGTATTACTCCTTAACTTCGCATGGCTCAGGACTCTGGAGGGTGCTCTCTCTCCCAGTTCCCTCAGAAGCTTCTCTCCTGAGAGAAGCTGACCTGAGGACAGAGAGGGACAATTATCTGCCAGAGAGGAAACAACAGCACTCAGTTCCTGGTCATCAATACTTACGACTTTGGGCTTTGTCTTGGTTGGTGACTGAAGCGGGGACGTCACCTTCCTCAGCTGGGGTGGGTGAGGTCGATAGGGCACGTAAGTTTGCAGCTGTGGGAAGAGCCGAACCTCCAGAGGGGTCCGCACAGGGCTGGTGGGAGGGCTGAGCTGCAGGGGCGGCTTGCTCTCAGAAGTAGAGAGTGAAGGCACAGGCGGGTGAGGAAACAAAGGCACTGTTTTTCTCTCTAAGGGGCGTGGAGGGAAACAAAAAACCCTCTTGGTTGGAGGACAGGAGGAGAGACTTACGCCAGGAAGAGCCGACCTCCCCAAGTCCAATCCCACCCGCCTGGGTGCTGGCCCTGGATGACGGCTCCCTCACCTGGGTTTTTGACCGATTCCACCAGGAATCTGAAGTTCTCTTTATTTGCGCTCAGGCCTGCAATGACGTCTTCAATCCTCCAGAGATCCTTCTGTATCTGTGATTTCTCCTGAGGAAGACGAGGTAGTGGTTCATTTCCTTCTTAGCTCCTTATCTCTTAATAGAGTTGTTTAAACATCAAATATAGTATTCTTTCCATTTTTAAAGCATCATGGGGGAAGATAGCCTTGGTCCTTCCCTATGGACTGAAAATGGAAGACTTCACATCCCCACCTCCCCTCAGGCACCGGGCCACCCCCAATTGGAAGAGTTCTCACATGCGTGATTATTTATGGACGTGTCCGATTCTGCAACTAGACTATGTGCTCCCTGATGTATCCCACCGGCAGGTACTAAGCAGATTTTCAGTACATGACCGCATATGCTGAATGAATAAAGGGCCAATCATGTAAAACTCCCTGATCAAATGCTGTCCAACAGCCGAGACAACAGATGTCTGAGGCCTCCCTCCCAAGGGGGTTCACAGGCTCATACTCTCCCCACCCTTCCAACACCAACACACATCCTCAGGACTGACGAGCAAATAACAGGCGTGATCCTGTGCTCCTCACTAAAGTACAAGTGTCCTAAAACAGACATGTTATTGAGCCCAGAGTATAGGTATACGCTCACGGGATTATCGCGAGAGCTGAGCTCCCCAAGCAGAGTGCTGGGAACAGGTGAAGGAGGGCCACGGGAAGAAAATCAGTTCTCGCCTCGGCTGGCAGTCTACCTGGCATACTTCGATCTGTCAGTTCACAACCCTGCCCTCACTTTTCCTGTCACCCCCATGTGCAAGAGAAGAGCAGAGAGGAGCAAAGGCCAGAGAACCTCTATCTTTCTCCAATGGCGATGGAATGTCAGAACTTAATGACAAGATGAAGGAAGCTTTGGGGGAGCAAGGAGGCGGGGTTTCATTCCTGTATCCTCACACCACGCAGGGTAGGAAGACTCCTGAGTACTACATTCAGCAAAGGCTTGAACTCTTATCCGGAACTAGGGCCGCCGACAGGTAGCCTCACCAATCACTGCCTCTCCCACGGTGACCTGGATGTTCTTTGATCCGCTGCCTTCCCTGCCCAGTTGGCCTTGCAAATCTTCATAAATAAAGCCACTCATCTTTACTTGAAAAGGCTAAGAATTTTCTCACAGCCAAATCTGGCTCAAGGGAGGCAAGTTCCCACTACTCAAAGAGTGCGTGTATGGGGCCGCAAGCATATTTCCAGCATTAATGATTTATTCAGGACTCTAACAGCTTGCCTGACCTAGAATTACATCAAAGAAGTTAGCACAGAGCCTGCTCAAAGAAGGGCTTTGTGAGTTTCCCAGGTCATTGTGGCATTCAGGGAAAGCATGAGCAATGCCACCAAGTGAGGTGGGAATCAAGCTGCAAGGACCAGGCTTCACACTGGCCTGTCTCCTAGTAACTTACAGGGCTAAGTTCTCGAGGGAGCCTGGGACAAGACCTATACATTGTACCCAATTTTTTTTTTTTTGGGGGGGAAAAAAGGATTCTGGGCCTGTTGTATATTAAATCACCACGAAATAAGGCACAGTAGAATTACAAATGGCCAATAATCACATGAAAAGATGTTCTTTAACCTACTAGTCATTAAATAAATGTAAATTAAAACAAGATGTCCTTTTCCAGCAGGTAGACAGGCAAGAACTAAAAAGACTGATAACATCAAGTGCTGGCGAGGATGAGGGTAGCTAGGCCCAAGTACTCCCAGTGGCTGCGGGTGGGAGGGCAAATGAGTACAGCCGTTTACAGGGTGACCTGTCAATACGGACGATGTACACTCATTTCAACCCACCAAGTCCACTCCTTGAAGCCTATCTCAGATAGATGCTTACAACAATCTTGAAAAGGCAGTTACACAGGTGCTCATTGTGCCACCATTTATAAAACACTACAAATAACTTCAATGCCCATCAGAAGAAGAATGGCTAAATAAAGTATTGGAATACCCAGACTCCGAAATTCTACGCAGCAGTTCAGAACCAACTTAATTTCATTTACTTAGACCAACACTGTCCAGTATAACTTTCTGAGAATATGGAAATCTTCTGCCATCTGTGCTGTCCAATCGTGTAGCTACTACCACATATGGCTCCTGGGCAGTGGAAATGACTGTAGTGTGACTCAGGAATATACTGTTAATGTTAGTTAGTTATAATTAATTCATTTAAATGTAAATAGCTACCATATTGAACAGTATCTTTACCAGAAAGATTTCCACAACATAAGGTCATGACCAAAGAAGCAAGTTACCAAACACTGTGTAAGTATGATTTCTCTGTAAATTAAACCCAACTCCCGCCCCCAAATAAATTATATAATTCTAGGTATGTGCACATGTTTGGAAATGCATAGAAAATGGTCAGAGAGGTAATGCGCCCAACACTCGTTACATATATAGGAAAGATGGTCTGGGGCAGAAAGGGGAAGGAGAGAGAGAAGTATTCATGTGTCGTCTGTATATAAAAAGCTAAAAAAGTTACTGCTAAAATTAACGTGGCTCGTTGAAGTCCAAGAAGATAGGTATGACAGGACAGGTGAAGGAACTAGTAACTAGAAATAATTGTTTGAAGGATGTTGTCAACAATATTCACCCAGTATTTTCAAGCCACTATGCTAAGTGCTGGGGATACAAAAAAAGAATAGGAAAATGTCAGTCAGCTCGAATGAAGGGACATTATCGGAACAACAGCAGCAGCAGTAGCAGGAGACAGGTAAGTTCTGGGGAACCTAGCAGGCCATCCCTGAGCCACAGGCAAGAGTCTCCTCCGCCTGGCCCTGGTCTGGGCTCTCGGGAATCAGCTCCAAATGATGAGGGGAGGGACAGCAGGGCCTGGGAAAAGCTTCCCCGTCCCAACTTCCTGTCATTTTTCTGGGGTGAGGCTGATGTCTGGGGTGAGTCAACACAATTCGTTCAATCACCTGAATGAAGAGGCTTGGTTAGAACTAGTTCATCAGTTAGCAAGCCTAGCACCAAAACTGGCCGCATACATAGCAGGCCTCAATCAATGCTGGCTGACTTCAAATAAATTGAATTTCTGTCAGTGCCCTGAAAGAGGGGATACAGATCTAAAGTTGGGTTCAAAAGCAGGTTCTTTTCCATTTTTAAAATGTTGAGGGTGGCGAGGAATAGCTTGGTTGGGCATCATAGTGAGGGAACACTGGGCAGCTGGAAGACCCAACTGGAGGAAGAAAAACCACACAGGTCCTTTCTTCTCTCCCCTTTGGGGGCAGAGGCAGCTGTCAACAGGGTGGCCTGGTTTTTAAGGAGAGAGGGAAGGAGGCAGGGCTCTAAGCTGCCCTTGCTAAGTGGGGCAGGGGCCGCTGCGATGGGTATCTCCCAGTCTGGCCTCCAGAAAAGCTAATGACTGCCTAGATCCCAGAGACATTTGGATTCACACTACCTCCTCAGGTGAAGGCTTGATAACATCTATCTTCAGGGATCAGAGGAAGGAAGGGGGCGGGGCTTCCTGCTGCTCTCCGAGTGAGCAGCTAGGAACCCAAGATGGGCCAAGAACCAAGGAACACATATCACTCTCAAGGCTCTGTAAGGTTCTCAAGGTTGGTATTTGTGTCCTCTCAGAGCTGTCCCCCCAAATGCCCAAGAACTTGTCTCTGAGAGCAGACAGGCAAAGGAACTGGGGGTAGGCTGCATATCACAGCCTCACTGGGGGAAGGGATCCTGAGGGAGAGGTTGGGGTGGTGAGAAGGCTGAGTCCAGTGGAGAAAGAGAAGGCCCTGGGTCAGGCTCACAGCCCCCACAGGAAGGCTCTTAGCAGAAATCAGAGCTCAAAAGGGATGAAGAGTCCTTGGGTCACCTGGAAGAAAAAGGCTCTTCTGTGCTGCTCCTGCAGGGTCTGCTTCAGCTGCTCCACATCATTCTCCAACTTCAGATACTCATTCCAGGCATTTTCCATCTCCTGTTGGCCAGGGAAACACTTCTGATTCTTAATTATCCCCTGCCCCCAGAAGCCCCACGAGTACCTGTGCTTCTGACCACTGCTGACCCAGCCAGGGGAAAAGGGAAGGGGAGCCCCGTGGGTCTCGGGCAGGCCTCGTGAGACACAGGGGTGTCTTCTCATTCACACAGTGACCCCGGCCACCTGCACTGTTCCCTCTCCCACCCTTGGGGATGCTTTGGTTCTCAGCCCTGACAAAAAGGGCCAGTACCACATCAGATGAACAAATAAAGTAGAAATTCTGATGTCTTAGAATTAACTGCACACAGATCAGGGAATGAATATCCTTGCCAGCTGCTCTGAGAACTCTGGTCCCTTGGGTGTTACTATAGCTCCCCAGGAGTCACTGATGGCAGGGACCCAAAGGCACTGGTAGAGACAGACATGTCACCCCTGGACAAGGTAAGCTACATCAGGGGGCAGCCTGGACAAGTTCTGCTACTCCAAGACTCTGCCCCTGGCCATCAATTCAACTATAGCTCAGGAGATGAGAAAGCAGCCCCCTGCCCAGCCCATCTTGAAGGGGAAGTGTCTGCCGCCCTCCACACTCTACGCACAGTGGACTCTCTGGAGAGCTCTGCCCGGATGTGAACGAGGTCCTCCTGCAGCAACTTCTGCTGGTAGGCAATCTTCTCAAGGTGCTGGGGCTGGTCTCGGTACTGATCCATCTGTCTGTGTAACACCTCCAGCACAGACTCTAGCTGGTCCTACATGGGGCAAGGGTCAAAGAGCAAGACGATAGAAGGACAGCCCCAGGAGGCCATGCCAGGAACTAAACAACCCTGCCAGATCTAACTGTGGCTGAAGGGCCGGCCCAGCATCCAGCTGGGGCCTGAGAGTCAGGGCCTCTGATTTCAGCTCTGACTCTGCCCATTGGGTGGCCTGGGGCAAGTCACCTAACAGCTCTGTGCCTCAGTTTTCTCATCTACAAAATGGGCACAAGGCCATCAACTTATGGGATAAATGACGAGGATAAATCAGAGTCGATGGAAAACTTTAAGCTCTTGGGACAAAGGCCATGTTATAAACTTTCAGCATCACACATATAATGCCTTATTCAAATACAATAAAGAAAAAAATTCGCACTAAGTGTCTAAGAGACCAAACATCAGTGCCCCCACCATTCCACGCCAGCCCATTCCTGCCTTCCCATCCAGAGTTGCTTCCTCCATAACCCAGATCCTAGAAGAAAAGGAGCTTCAGCAAGTGAGGATCTCTGCCCTGTTGTGACTGTGGCTACTTTCTCCAAGGCAGACTCTCCTCTGGGGTTCAGGGACCTGGAGTATCACATAAAAGCCAGTGGAGCCCTCTTCTCCTGGGCTTACTCGCCTCATCCGGCCTCCAGGGAGAGTTGAAAAGAACCAACCGTCTCCCGCCCCAGAAGCACGCTTTAATCCCAAAGACACTGTTCTGGATAAACTAACAGCTGTTGTTCAATACCATCCAGTCCATGACTGAGAGAAGATAAACCCCCACCCCACCCAGCCTAAGATTATGCAAAACTGATGCATACTTTGTTCTCCTTGAGGGCTCGTATCTTGTCTTCCAAGTCCTGGAGGATCCTGTCTTGTTCACAGAAGACGCTCAGTTTGACCTGTGAGCAAGAAGAACAGGTTGGAGAGGACCTGGGATGATGAGTAAAGGGCATGGCCTTGCGGTGTCATCAGTGAACCTTTGGCTATAGAGCCATCGAAACCCTGCCTGAGGCTGCCCACCCTGGGTCTGGGGCAACAGGCAGCCAAGGGGTCAGCCTGTCACTGTTCACTCACGTCAATGTCACTCTCAGCAATCTTCACTGGCTTTAGGCTTCGATCCTTCAGAAGGTCCCGGCCTGTCATCTGGGAGGTGAATAAGGTAAAGGCGATTTACCCACGGGCTTCAGGATCAGAACGTAGGAAGGAGAGTTAGTCCCCCGAGGAGTGGGTGTGGAAATCTTGGCAGTGGCAGGGAGGGTCATGGCACAGACGGGGCAAAAACCAGGCAATACCTGCTTGTTTTCTTTTTTAAATGCTTATTTTATTTTAGGGAAAAAATCAAAACCATTTCTGACATCCTAGGAGCACTTGTAAACTTCTCAAATTAAAGAAAATGTAGATGTTCAAGTTATACCACTGTTATCAACTGTAGAAGCTTATTAGTTCAATATGAGGTTTGGATGATTTGCCACCAATAAGAGAAGAGTTTTGCTACTGAATCTGGGGTCAAACACAAGTGACCGAAGTCCATAACCCCCATCCAAGGCAGTGTGTTGGATAGACCAGGAGGGACAAGCAAATCCCCTGGGCACTGTCAAGCCTTAGTTTAAGGAAGGCTCGGAGAAGCCCATCTCCCTAGGAGTAAGGTCAGCCTGCCTCATTTGACACTATTTGGGTCGAGGAATCAGCCAAGGGAAGAAGGAACCTGGATAATTCCTGGCTGGGGTTTTTAACCGATCCTTGAATAACTGAAGCCAGGTCATACTGGTGTGAGTTACAAGCTACCCTGTCCTCTCTCAAGAAAGGAAACCACAAAGCCGTAGATAAAAATCACCCAAACTTATGGGCAACGTGGAGTTTCCCATTTCCTATCCCTCCCCTGACCCAACATGGGCAACATGCTGTCCCTTTCTCACTGACCCCTATGAAGCTAAACCCAACTTTTTAGCCCATTTTTTCATTTACCCCAAATCTCCTCCTTGCCCAACACTGTGCAGGGGAGGGGGTACTTTTCCAGAGTCCCCTCCATGGCCAACCCACAGTCAGGAATGGCCAGATGGAATGTGCCCCGTGCAGGGGAGGCCGTCTCGCTGAACTCCATTTTGCAGATCGGACCAGGGACACGGAGCATGTAGCTAACCACGGCCGAGAGAGACGGCGTGTATACAGTGCAGAGGGTCCCTGCGTGCATGGACAGACAGCTGATGGAGAGAAGGCCCTCGCTTTCTCCCTATTCCATCTCGGTGGTCGAGTTTGTGAATGTAAATCAGAAGCACAAATATACTGGCAAACATTCCCCTCAGGACTCAAGCCACACATGTGCCCAACTGTCTTATACTCCCTCTCTCTTTGACAATCAGCAGCAGCAAATCCAAAGGTCAGGGTCAAGGGAGAATACGGTCTCCATGCCGTGGCCTGAGGACTAAGTCTGGCTGCAGATCCACCTTCAGCCATTCCCATGTTCCCTTTGGTCACACAGAGGGCCGCGACCACTGTCTTATTTATCTGGGTAAAGTCAGCCTGGACCATGTACGGCCTGGCAAACGCTTACTGCACTGTAGGTAGGTCAGTGCTGTCGAGTTCCTGGAAAAAGTAGAACTCCAGCCAAATTCTGCTCTTCAAAACCAGCAGATGATGTATGTATACACGTTTACACAGTCACGGAACACACTGACTACAGCAACAATCCACTAACAGCAGGCTGTGCTGGCTGGCTCCTGCAAGAGCGGGACGGGGGAGTGGGGGTGGCGAAGGGGAGGTGAGGGGGTTAATCCTGGGGAACCACACACTGGCAGGCCTTGGGCCTTTAAACTCAGGGGAACCCAACAGGTAAAGGTAGGTGTCTTCCCTGTGTCCCCAAAGCAGAGGGTGATGAGTTTGTTTATCCTCCAAGAGGCTGACCCTTGGCTTGTTTCCCAGGAAAAAATCATTTTCAAAATGAGATATGGATATGTTTGGGGATTTTTTTCCTCCTAGCAAAACTCTTCCCCTTATTTCATTAAATCTTTTTTTTTCTTTTCTTTCTTTTTTTTATTTTTTTCTTTAACAGATGGTATCTTTTGGAGACTGGAACAGCAAGGCAGGGAATCTAATCGAGCGAGGCCTCATTTACGCAGCACCCCCAGGGAAGGAATCAGGTGTTCTACACAAGAAGGGCATTTTGAGAAAAGCCGAATCTTTCAAACTTTTCGATGGAAAGCTTACTAATAGTACGTGCTTCGCTGCCTTCACGCAATACTGGATATAAATTCAACCTTTTTTGGATGAATCATTGTCATTATAAAAACCAGTAATAGAGAATTTCTTAGAAGCGAGTGGTTTAGGACTATTTGCCCCTTGATAAATGCTCTCAAATCTCTGCTTTCATTTCCGTTTTAGACTGACATATAATGTTTCTTTTCTCTCTCGGGATATCAGCATTCCCTCTCTTCTAAGAAGTAGGCTTCTCTTGTCCCCTTTTAAGGTGCTGCTTTTCAGGTGCTCGTGAGTTAGGAATTCAAACTCAGATTGAGTCTGTTAGGATTAGAAACTCAACCCAGGTGACACACTTGCTGCTTTTCCCCAGCTCCCTCCCTCTAACCGGGTAGGTGCCCTGCAAGGGAGATCCTTCCAGACACTGTGTGTCCCACAACTAAGGGCCTCAGTACCTCAGATGGTATGTTCTGCCTCCCCTCACTAGGTGCTAACCTAATTAGGGGTGAGGGTGGGGATGGTGACCTATTTTCCCCGTATCCTCAAAGTCCAGCCACGGCCCGTCATACTGAAGGTATTCAGGATGTGTCTGCACAGTGAGTCTGGGGATGTAATAAAATGAGCGGGCTGTGCTCGGGGCCGAGACCTCCTCCTACGACCACAGGCTTTAGAGTGCACGCTCCGTGACATTGGTTACACAGCTCAGAGGCCCTTGAGGCTTCTGAATTTAGCTTTGTTTCAGAGAGCCCAGGCTACTACGACATACCCACAAGTACTATATTAATCTAATTTTCCTTTTAAACTTGTGCTTTGTATTAGCTATGCTTAAGTCCATTGAAAACATCGACTCTGGGTCTCCAGCTTCACTGTCACCAGAAAAAGTGAAAGTCAGTGGGCACTCATCCATTTGAAAGAGTGTCCGCCTCACAAAGGAACTGAAGGCCACCCAGGCATCTTACCCGCCTCCAACACATCCCCAGACACCTTTTCTCAGGGCTCAGGATGAGTGGACACAGCACCTGCTTCCCAACCTGCAGCCTCCCTTGGCATGCAGCAAAAGCTGGCCACGTTTCGGGTACTACTTCTGCATCAGTCAAAGGAGTGATGCGGGGCCCCCGTCCTAGTCCAGCTCCAGATATCAACACCCTGCCCTGAAGAAAAGGCACCCTGATCCCAGGGCCAGGGTGCAATCTGAGGACACCCCAGCTCCTCCAAGGTGACCAGGAACTGCTGCTCCCTCTCAAGGAACTCATGCTCGACTACCGAGACCATGCTGGTCTCTGTGTAGGGCAGCCCTCGCCATGGAGGCAGACAGTGAGAATGAGAACACGGCACAAGCTGGTAGCAAGCTAGGCAAGCCCCGCCCCCCGCCCCCTCCTCCCTCATGGCAGCACAGAAGATGGAGTCACACAGCACCACAGATGAGAGGCTCAGCCTGGTGCACCAGCCAAATTATTGAAGAGAGATTCAATAGAAAGAAAATAAACCAAAATGACTTGCAGGACGCCTGGGGGTGGTCAGGAGAGCCCCTGGTTAAGCAAGTGATGGAGCCAGAAGCAATGGAATGGCCCCGCTTGGAGACACAGATCAGATCATCTTACGCTTCTCCTGGGCCGACAGCCCCGTGCTGACTTCTTCAGCACTTTGTAAAGCACGTTCATCAAAGGTTCATTATTTTTTATCTGTTCCAAACACAAAGGCAAATACAACAAAACATCACAGGTGAGACATCAAACAACCCTTAAAGGAGCTGGAATCTGGGGGAACGGGCAACGGGGAGCCTTGGGAGGATGTGTCTCAGTTGGCTCGCGTGGCTTGCCAGCTGCTGGGCCTTTCTGAAGGTCAGGTCCCTGGTCTACAAAAGGGGGTAGCAAACTCTGCCTGAAGGGTCTTTGCTCAGGCTCGTTTATGTGAGAATGCCAAGTTCAGTGCCCATCTGCTTGCAGGTTCTGTGCCGAAAGCAAGAGGAAACTTTGCTTCTTCCTTGGCCCTCCCTCGTCACATACGGTAAGCCATCTTTACTTTAGAGCGGTGCCACCATTCGGCCCTCAGACCCTCACCTCCACACCTGTGCTGCAGCTAAGTGATGATGTCTTACCAATGATCCCAAATGCTTGCAGCTCCCTTGAGAGAAGACTGTCCGAACCGCTACGACAGTGGATCTCAACCTTGGCTTGAACACTGGAATCACCCAGGAGCTTTAACTAACACTGATGCCTGAGTCCCTGTGGGGACAGAGCCCCAGAGAGCAGTTTCCAGGCTCTCGGCCTCACTTAGAAAGGGGCTGGCTCAGGTAGTAGATGGTCATCAGCTGTGACTAGTTGGCCATCAGCTGTTACCTGTTAGCCATTGGGCACTGATATAACTGCCACGGCTAAGCTAGCAAACGGTGGTGTACTGACGTGGTGGAGTGTGGATTGCAGAGAGGCAGATTGCAGCTAGCAAGTGAGGTTGGTTGGCAGAGACAAGTGGACGGCGGGTTGCGGATTGTGTGGCTCCTGCCTCCTGTGTCTCCAACCCAGCCGCAAGTGAGACTATAGTGGTACAACTCCCCTATCTATGGCTCCCTGGGTGTTTCTTTTTGGCCTCACCACATCCTGCGTTCTTGTGCGGGGAGCGGGAGCAGAGACCCTGCATGACAGTCCCAACTTCAAGAGACTCAGATAAAATTGGTGTGGGGTGGGGGCTGGGCAGCGGGATTCCTAAAAGCCCTCCTGGGTGATGCTAACGTGTAACCAGGATGGGCAACCACGACTCTAAAACTTGCTCAAGTTCTCAAACTTTAGCGTGCTTCAGAATCACCTGGAGGGCTTGTTAACGTACAGACTTCCAGGTATTGCTGATGCTTTTGGTCTGGCATCACATTTTTGAGAACTACTGCTTTGAAACAATGATTCTCAACCGTGCCTACACATTAGAAATACCTAGGGAGCTTTTTTTTAAGAGTAATACCTTAGTGTTATCGATTAAGTCAGAGTCTCTAAGGGGTAGGACCCAAGCATCTATATTCAGTGAAAAAGCTGGTTGTTCTAGTTCAAGGCCAGGGTTAAATAATCTCTGCTCCAGAACAGTAGACCTCCAACTTTAGTGTGCCCAAGAGTCACTCCAAAGCTTGATTTAAAACATGCAGAATTTTGGGCACCACCTCTAAAGGTTCTAATTCAACAGAACCCTCCAAACATGCAATTTTTAAAAATCAAGCTCCCAGGTGATCCCGAAGTAGGTTGTGTCCCTGACCACAATGTAAGAAACTTTGCTCCAGAAGCTGACTTTGGAAACAGACCCTGAACGGAGATGCCCTGATCTCAGGCTCAAACAGGAAGAAGGTGGAGTGCCTGGCCTGTCTTAGAAGAGCTGCTGATAATACAGCCCTCACCAGGGATAAGAGCCTCTTTGGGGCTGACTGCAACCTGCTCTACCTACAAAGGCACCCCCTGAGCACCTTGTGCTATCCTCCCCTCCACCTCCCTGTCCTAGCTGTGCTTCATAGCTGCAGAAAAACAACTCAAGCTGCCAACAAGAGCCAACCTCCACACGCCCTCTTCAGACCTGGGGGGGGCGGGGTAGGGTCCTAAAGAGCAGAATGTCAATGCCAGAACTATTATACAATTCAGCGAATACACCTTTCGGGTGGGCAAAGTACATGGTACGGAAGAAAGCAAGCAAGTGGGGAGTCAGGCACTGCGTTCGAATCCCAGCTGCAGACGTCACCTGATACGTGGGATCCTGGTTGGTAAGGTGGGGATGCTAATTCCTACTGCTCAGGGATGCTGGGAGGATTGAGTGAGATTATTAGCACCAAACACTGCCAGGCAGGAACAGATGCTTCATCAATGTAGAGTCCTTTCCATCCCGGCAGCATCAAGTAAAATGCCAGAGAAGTAAACATTTCCAAAAAGAACATGAACACAGAGAATCTTCTAAGACAGTAGGATACGCCTTTGCGTGATTACTTGGCAGCACAGCAGGAATGCTCATTTCAGGAAGAAAAAGTTCAAAACATGGCAGGAGCAGATACCACCAACTGACTGTGGAAGGGGAGCATCCAGTGATGGTGGAGGTGATGGGCTCTGGGTTTTGGAGCAGGGACACAGGGGTCCCTAGGCCAACCTGGGGGAGGGCGCAGGGAGACCATCATCCTCCAGAGAGGCTCACCTCCTATTCGCTCCCCAAGGAGGGACCTCTCCCAAGAAGCTGTGCCAGTGGGGGCTGTGCTCATCACTATTCCATGACCAGGCCCATTCAATTGTGTCCAGAGGCCCTCGTCTCAGGGACCCCCGCTGGGCTCAGCACCCACTCGCCTTGTCTAGCATGTGAGAGCCAGTGGGTCTCAGGGTTTTCCTGATCGAGTCACTCAAGCCACCCAGTGTTCCTCTAGCCTCAGCTACACCGCCGTGATGGGGAGCTCACCACAAGCTGTGGTGGTCCTTTCAGAAAAGTCTTTCTACTAAATGCAAGCCGCCTACTTGTAGCCGCCTACCATGGAAAGGTTAGGCTGGGAGGAAGTGAGCCTGGGTTTGCAGGTGGCTACCCTCCCTGGCCATGTGGGGGAGCCCGCCCACCAGGGAAAAGAGAACACTGACAACACGGCCGGAGCCCCTGGAATCTACATTCCCTTTTTGGCTTAGCAGGTTGGTGTGGGTTTCAGACACCTGCAAACCAAAGCATCCCGCCTAATACACTCCTCAGCCACGAAGCCTGCAGGCCCTCAACACCTCTCCTTTGATTGCAGCCCTTCCCTCGTCTGGATCCGGAAGTGAGACTCATCTGGGAACCCTACACCGCAGCTGGGTCAGAGCAGAGCAGGCCCACTGCCTCCCTGACCCAGGCACCCCATCCCTTGGGGGGAGGCCAAGGTGGTGCCAGCCTTTCTGGCAGCCACGCCAGACTGGTGACTCACAGGCAGCACAAGCCCCAACATCTCTTCCCACATGTGCTGCTGGTGCAGTTCCTCCAGGGGACCAGGTCTCTGAGAGGAGCCAGCAACTAGAGCAACCAGCAGACATGCAGACCAGGGAAACTCTGAAATCAAAACAATTGTTTTCCATGACAGTGACAACTTCCAGTGACTAACTTTCCTGGCACACGCAGCTCCTACCTAGCTAGCGAAACACCCCAAGGATGTACCTTGCCTCTGTCACATCAAACACATTTCCTGGCATAAGGACCCCAGCTCAGTTCCAAAAAACTGAATTCCTCTGGGTCCACAGTAGTAGAAACAACATTTTAAGAGGATCTGGGAGGCAAAGTGATTAAGTGCATGCGCTTCAGAGTCAGAGCAACTTGCAAATCCTGACCCCCCAATAACTACCTCCGTGGCCTTGGGCAAATCATGTACCTCTCTGAGCCTCAGTCAGTAACAGAAAGATGCCACCACCTCCCTTCCAGGGCTAATGCAGGGGTTACAATTTCAATAGGAGTTAAACACAGTGAGTGGCACGTATTACACCCTCTATTGTTATTAAGCTTCTGTTGGGACTCCTGGTTCTGGTCTTCTATCCTGTGCCTCAGTTTCTCTCTCTCTCTAAATCCCCTTTAACTCAAATTCTACAATCTTGACATAAAACAAACCTGAGCCGGATCTTTCCTCCAGGACCAACTGTGAGTTTCAGCTCAGACACCAGACACTCCCACTCTTCTGGCTCAGGCACTTTATTAAGTTCTCGTGCACTGTGCACCAAGCACTGTGAAGAGTGCTGCAAGGTACACCTGGCTGCCAATGAGGCTAAGGTATATGGATGCTCTACAAATACTTCTGCGCTGACTGCATGGCCCCAGGGCAGGGGTGAGAAGAAACGAGCAGGCGACCTGGTGACTGGTGGTCAGGAAGGCAGGGGACCAGGGATATGGTGGTACCCAGAACAAGTGGAGGCTGGAGGCTGGTGGACCTCTCCCCAGGTCAGGTAGGGATGGTAAAGGTTGGTGGAAGGACCCATTAGGGCACAGAAGGATGGGCTGGACTGCACATTTAGTCCCCACTGCCATGTCTGAGCACTTTGTAAACTGAGGTATTACTACCATACTTAACACATGCTACATAAGCTAGAAAATGCCCTGGTTTTGAGAGAAACGTCTGTTGTGCTTATGTCCAAAAGCCAAGTCAGACTTTTGTTCACTGCTCCTTCCTTCGAAAACCATGGGATAGAATTAGGAACCTGGATGATTGCCTACTCTTCCCCCGCCCTCACCCGGGCCCTCCGTGGCTCCAGCCTTCCCTTTCCCTTAATTCTCAGCTAACTCAAACCCTCTGGCTCTTCAAGTTTCCGCATACGTGCCACCTCCTCCGGAAGCCTTCCCAGCATTGCAACCCGCAGTAATCCTCATTATTTCAGCTCTGAGCACCCAGCCAGACAGATCTCTGTACTCTCATTGTAAATAAGTCTGCGTTATCTGGGGATATATCCTTTCCCCAACCCAGAGAGCTTCGGTTTTTCCCTTGTATCTCCCCTAGGCTTTCCCCAGAGCTGGGTACACAGCAAATACTCAATACATACAGAAGTTAATGAGCTGATTTCTAAGCAAAGGCCTTGATCTTGCCTCAGCATAGGGAGCCCCTCCCCCCATCTCTTGCCATAGGGCCCAAGGTTCATCCTCCTGCTTCTACAAGGCTGGAATATGACTGCTGGGTTAAAAATCTCTCAGCCAGGTACCCCAGGGCCTGGAGGAGGCATGCCTCCAAGGCGGTCAGCTGGGTACCTTCCTACGGGGCCCTCGGCTGCCCTCACACCCATAGGTAACTAAAGGTCACATCCCTTCAGCCTATTTCATGGCTCAGGCGTAAGAAGTGCTCTTCACAGTGGGAACATTCAGAGCTGTGCCAATGAAACAATAGCAGCTCTTTCAGGCAGAAGGCCTCTCGCTTCTACAGTGGCTTTCTTGGGCTCTGAGTGCTGTGGAGGCTGATTTACTGCCTGCAGCTTTATCACCTACAGGCAGGGGCCCAGTGATCGTCTCCTAAATGGAGATGGGAGGCTGCGGGCCTGCAGAGCCACAGAACTCCATGTGGGACCTTCTCCCCCAGTGACAAACAATCCACCAAACTACTGGTGGCTGAAAACACCTATCAGCAGTACCTCATGAACCAAACTCACTCCCACCCCACTAGAGGTTCTGAAGAAGCAACCTGTTATTACTTGGAAGGACCTTTTGGTTTTGGCCAAGGACAGGAAGAGATCAGAATCTTGTGCCCTCGTTCCGTAATCCAGAGACCTTACAGCAGAATTCATAAGAAACTGAGCCCCGAGTCTGAGGTTGTAAGAAACAAAACTCTTCTGATGGAGACCGCAGACGTCTTCATTTGGGATCAGATTTGGTAAGACCTGCACTGCCTTTGGCTTGGGCTTGGCTCCAGTGGGGCAGACACTCTCAGAAAGGTGAGTGTCCTACAGAAGTAAGACTCCTGATGTCCACTCACCTTTAAGTCCAGGTACTCCAGGTCTTTCTTCAGCTGGAGGTAGGTATCGTCAGCCTTCAGATAAAACAGAGAGAGAAAAAAGCCAGTTATGAACACCAAGGGTTTCCATATCTCCGGACTTCGCATGTGAATCATTTACATTGCACAGCTTCAGGGACAAAGGACCACAGCAGACCAACACATCCAGGGCCATGGGAAGCGCAAATGTCTCAGTGCAGCTCAGAGCCCTCTTTCAACATGGTGGGTCTTACAGGTCACTGTGGGGAAAGCCAGTTTGTCCTCTCATTAGTTGAGGGGACAGTTTGATGGCAAGGAAGGGGACAGCACACATCCCACCAGAAGGCTAGGAAAGCAATGGAATTGAGGTGGAGGTGATCTTCTGAGAAAGAAGAGAGGGGTCTGCCTGGAAAAGGGCAGGCTACACCTGAGCTAGGGTCCCCCTGAGTAGCAAGGCTCCAAGTCTTGTCATCAAACTGTTTGAACCAGGGTCATTCACATGCATGAAGCAAAGTGACCCCGACTGGTATGGAAAAATGCCTGGAAGAGGCAGGGAGGTGACTGAGGTGGCCCAGACGGGTCCCCTTAGGACCTGGGGTTTCAGAACAATAAGCACCAACAGCCCCTGGAAGTTTCCTGGAAGTTTTGGCTTCCTTTGCTCAGCAAGGAACCGATGTAGCTACGTCCAGAGCTAGTCGAGGAAAGTCCAGGGTCAGACCTATCTGCTGGTGTCACCCCTGACAGTCTGTCAACTTCTTTAGTATAATTAATAGGAAAAGTAAGAATAAGGAAAAGGCTGATTTCCTAGAACGCATGTTTCCCATGTAACAGAAGCTGGGAGGTGGAGGGGCTGTGAAAACTTAAGAAAAGCGGTCCAGACATCATTTTCTCAGCAGACTAAGAGGCCTCCCAGCAAGCCACGGTAAGCGACGGCTGGGAAGGTGGTCCCTGTTTACAGCTCTGATGCAAAACAAACATACAAAATAAACCATGGGAGACGGTCAAGCAGTGCTTTGAAACATGAGAAGGCCTGAAGGACCACTGCCAGCAACACCAGTGGCTGGCAAGATCTTATTTCTGTCCCTAAATTATCCCTTTACCCATCCCTACTTCTTCAATCAGCCCAGTTGCTATACACTTTCCACAGCAGTAATAAGGACAGAGTGGAGGGATGTTATTAAAAATCACCCAAATTCATAACCTAGGGTTTTTGTAAGTATTCCTTTACATGCATGTCCTGAGTCCCTAGCATCCCACTAAAACAGGACAGGTAAGGAAGGCAACCATGCCCTCGCCATCCTCATCTGTCTTCTGCCTACTGTGCAGCTCAAAGGGACCAGCCTTGTGTGGACCAGCATCTTCTTTAAGCTGCTCAAGGTGCCTGGGAGAGCAACTTCCTGGCCAGTCCCCGAGGAGCTTGCCTGCAAACCCCCATGTCCTAGAAAGTTTAGGATACTGTGCCAGAAAGGACCTGAGGTTTGGCTCTAGCCGAGGAATCCCAGGCAAGTCACTTCCCCTTCCTGATCTACTGCCTGGTGTGTGGTAATAACTCCTGTGCTACCTAACCTGTCCCAGGTTACGGTGAGGTTGACCAGGTTAAGGGATGTGAGGATGCTCTGTCAATCAGCAAGGCACTCACTCTGCCTTCTCCGTCTAGGCTGACACACACCTTTCAGCATCCCGAGGAGCGCCCCAGGTGGCAACGAGGACAACAGCCAACACAGCCTTTTGGACATGACCACAACCGGCCCAGCAGTCACTACTCACAGCCAGAGAAGCCACTGTTCCGGTCCCTCACACCACATGCAGCCTCCTCCCGGTGCCCGCCCCGGGACGTGGGCCCCCCACCGCTGCACAGTCTGGCAGTCGCATCCAGAAGCAATCAGGCAGGAAATGAGGGAGAGAGCTGGACAGCAAGTACAGACTAGAGCGCGGGCACGAGGGGACACGGGCCGGCATGTCATTCCCTTGCCCCCAGGGGGGGGGGGTCCCCAGCCCTGAGACAGTCCGCCAGCGCTGACCTGGCAGGTGGGAAAGGTCAGGTGATGCTGCAGTAACTGGCCGATGGCGAAATTTCGCACACTGGCCAACTCGGCCTGGTGCCGCCGTAACCGGGTGAGAAGCAGTGAGAGCTCCTCCAGCTGCAGGTGTGTAGACACATGGAGGAAATTAGCCACGGCAGGAGCGCGACACTGTAATTACTCTTCACCTCGGTGCCGTGACAGCACTGATATGACACCATGAAGCAATTATTGCATTAATTCTGTCATTAGGACAAATAAAGGCACTGGCAGAAAAGGGACCACAGAAAGTAGTTTTTTTCAGGAAACAACAACCAACAGTGCACCCTCACCAGAGTCATACTTTGCAGACAGTTAACTAATCAAAGCAAACACTATAAAGAAAGGAGAGGAGCTACCGTGTTCCCCCGAAAATAAGACCTAGCCGGACAATCAGCTCTAATGCGTCTTTCCGAGCAAAAATTAGTATAAGAACCCATCTTATTTTACTATAAGACCAGGTCTTACATAATTACATACTATAATATAATATAATACCGGGTCTTATATAAGACCGGGTCTTATATGAAAATAATATAATACAATATAATACCAGGTCTTACGTAATATAATATAAGACCGGATTTTATATTAATTTTTGCTCTAAAAGACGCATTAGAGCTGATTGTCTGGCTAGGTCTTATTTTTGGGAAAACAGAGTAACAGGAGAAAGGCAGGTGGCTGGAAAATGCTACCTGAAAGAGAGGAAAAGCCCACATTCTCCTCCACTTCCCCAAGGTCTTTGTTGGATCTTGGGCGGAGGACCCAACGCTGGCTGGGTGACTCTTAGCAAGTCATTCAACTTATCTGAGCCTCAGTTCCCTCACCTCTAAAATGGGGGAGGGGTGATAACTGCCTTGTAGACTTCATTTGACTGGCTTAGGAGGAAAAAAAATGGACGAGATTAAGCCCTTTGCAGGCTGTATTGTATCATTCACCTGGCGGGACAGATGAAGCGCTGCTTACCGATTTTCCGTGTAAACTGGGAGCACTGACAGTGTGGGTCATGTAACCCATGGAGGGCATGGAGCGTCGGTCCACGTGAGACGAGTTCTGCAGGTGGGAAGACAAGACATCACACTGAGGGCTGGGCAAGGGGGCTGGGGCTGGGGCCAGAACCTCTGCCACTCACTGCCAGGGCAGCCTATGCCATGGCACGCCACCTCTCTGAGCCTCAGGCTCTTCATCTGTAAAATAGGGATACACACCTTTCTCACCGGGTTGTAGCAATGATAAACTGGGAAAGCCCCTTGGAGAGTTAAAACTTAAATTAGGTTACAATAAATAATTTAACTGATTGAACACTGACATCTTTTCCTGCCTTCCAAGCCTTTGGGCTGTGTGACCCGGGTGAGTTACTTGTCTCTTAATGCCTCAAGAGTTCTCATCTGTGAAATGGGCATAATTATAGCACCTAGTTCTTAGGGCTGTTGTAAGAATTCAAGTAAAGCCTTTAGGACTGTACCTGGCACCTACAAGTACTGCATAAATGTTATCTATCATTATCCCAAATTGCTTCAATTTGTGTTCAAACCATGTAAGGGTCCCGACACCCTAATGTTGGACCCCAGCAGCCAGGCAGGGCTCGAGCCTCACCTTGGTAGCATAGCCCCATGCCTTCCTGGGAGAACCCCCCAGAGAGATGTCCACACTCCTCCTCTGGTCTGATGGCTTCACAGTGACCCTCTCTGCTGGTGTGTGTGGCCGCCGGGGTGGGAAGACCCTCGGGGGCCCCGGGGGAGGGATGTCCGAGGGAGATGGAGGCACAGAGATGGAACGGGGCACCTCTAACATGCTCCTGCTCCGGCCATGATCAGTGAATTCTGGGGAACCCACAGAGATGGGCGCCGTGGGGCTGCCGTGCCGGAACTGCTGGCGCTGCTGCCACTCGTAGAGCTGCCACACGGTGCCATCCCGGTGTGCCCGGCGCTCCTCATTGGACATCTTCCGGTGGCTGGCTCTGTCCTGCGCATACTTGTAGTCACTCGGCAGGTTGCGGGGAGGAGGCGAGGAGCCCCCTGAGGGGTGTTGGGTGCTCTTGGGAAGCGTCTGGTAGTTTTCTGGGAAGGGCAGGGACTGGCTCGGGGCACTGTAGCGAGGAAGGGTGTGGTCCACGGGCAGGCTGAGGAGAAAGGAGACAGACAGGTAAGCTGACCAGCAAGGGTCTGCCAGGCTTCTGGAAACATGGTTGGGTAAACATACCAATCCAGGCAGGTGTCTGAGCCCTGTAAGAACCTCAAAGAACAATCGAAGCAGACATCCAGGACTTTTGTCTCTTCCTCCCCTGCCAGAGGACTCCAAAACCATATTTCCCTGTCAGCCTTGGAGTGTCAAGGCCGACGTGGCTGCCCCTCGACCAACACTTCAAATGCAGCGTGATTAATCCTGCCTTCTCCTCTCTCACTTGACCTGTCAGCTCTCCTGGTGGGTATGCCTATTTCTAGGAAGCACCTCATAATTCTCCGGGTCACCAAGACTTTCCCTCTGTCCAGTATCCTAGCACCAAGTTCTGGAGGTTATTTAAAAAAAAAAAATGGCTTCTGGTAGTTCCTTCCTTTTTCTACAGCTCTAGTCTCGATGCTGATGAATGGCTTCCCCCCAATTTTGAGACCTTCATAACTATTAGGCTGGTGCAAAAGCAATGCAGTTTTTGCAATTTTTTTTTTAAACCTTTTGAACCACAATTACTTTTGCACCAACCTAACAGTTCCCACATTATATACAATCAGCTGCTTGGACCTAATGCTTCCCATGCTCCAAAAAGTTCACTGGCTTCCTGCTGCTTAAGAAATAAAATCTAAACCCCTTCGCCTGGTACGCAGAGCTCTCTAGCCCCTGACCTCAACCCACCTCACAAGTCCTGCTGTTTTCTCACTGCCCCTCCTACTGGGGCCAGGGCAGGGCTGGGGCAAGCCAGGCGTCTAGGGCCCAATATGCGAGGAGGTGCCCCCCTCAGGCGCAGTCCCGTATTGACTGAGAGCAAGAGCCTCACCTGAATCCCGCCCTGCCTCCTACACCCCTGGGCAACTTCTCAGGGTGGAAAAAGCAGAGGCAGTCTGATCTGGGTTGAATCCTAGCTCCACTCTCCACCAGCTATGTGACCTGAGCAACTTGCCTGACTGCTCTGAGCCTCGGCTTCCTTACCTGTGGCATGAGGGCAGTATTACTTGCCTCATGACGCTGTTCTGAAGCGTAAATGAGACAAGCTGAGAGAATGCTGGGTCCATGCTTGATACACAGAAGGCACTTCACCTGTGGGTGCTTCCTTCCCACCTCCCCTTATTCTCATGATATGGTTTTTCCCTCCCGTACTTGTATGGGCCCTCCCTTATCCTATTCACCCTAATCTCACTCTTTCTCCAGGACACTGTCCCATGCCTTTTCCATGGAGGTCTTCTGCGATGTCGCAGCCCTCAAGGTCCCTGCTCTGACCTAGTTATTGTATGGTCTGTAACTTTTCCAAGGTCCTGTACTGACATAACTTTTCATACTTGCAAAACACCTCTCCCTCAGCCAAGCTGTAAATCCTTGAAGGGCAGGAAGCATGTCTCACATTGTGTGGTATTATCCACGGGCTGAGAAACTCCTGACGCATAACCAGCCCTTCAACAAATATCCCAGCACACAAAAGCTGGATGTGATTGTGAAAACTTCTACCAGCCAGCCAACTTATTTTCTGAAAGAAAAATTGCAGCCGAGAGCACAGTACAGAGTTTTATGCGGCCTTAAAAGTCTAACCTTGAGACAGCATTATGTTGTAAAAAGGGAAGTTCTGGAGTCAGATAGGCCTGGATGCTTTTATCTACCAATTTGACCTAACAAACTTTTACACAGCATTTACCACAGGCAAGACATGGTTCTAAGCCAGTGCTACTTAAACTGTGCTCAGGGGACCGGCAGCTTCAGCACAGCCAGGGCACTTGTTAGACGTGCTGCTTATCAGGTCCCACCCAGACCTGCCCAATCAGAAAGTGGGGGGCGTGGCCCAGCCACCCTTGTTTTAACAAGCCCTCAGGGGGCTAATGTTCTACACTTCTAAAATTGTTCTAATTGTTTTAAAACTCACCTCATTTAATCACTTCCTAACGGCATGTCCTCAGGTAAGTGTCATGTACGCCCTCATTTTCTTTATTATAAAATGGGGATACTGAGAACCACTTAATAGATTGCTGTGAGGGTTTTAAAAATGTTGTTATTCAAAAACAGTAGCTTTCTCCTCCCCTTTTATCGTTATCTTTGCAATTACAGGAGGTAATTCTAAGATCTCTAACAACCCAGACCTGTTTAGGGTGTCTGTCTAGCTTGCCTCCTCGCCACTAGGTGGCAGGGTTTGCTACTGATTCCCCCAAATCAGAGGCACCCCCCCCCCCCCCCCCCCCCGTTTCTGAGGAAGGGGCAGTGCCTGCATCCTCTAACAGAGGTGCTGGCAGTGACACAAACCAGGCCGGGGGATTCCCCTAGGGATTTATGACTTTATTAACCATTGTTCACTCTGCCTGAAGCAAAATACAAACTGGGCAAAGCGTGTCCCACCTATGCTCCCACCCAGGCTCCCCTTCCATCTGGCTCTGCAGCCCACCCTCGTTACCTGCTTACGGGTCCTCATGGTCAATGCCATCAGGGGTCCCTGCACTGGGCAGTGCCCCAAAGCCCTCAGCTTGTCCTCTAGCCTGTGCCCTCTGCCTACACACTGCCTGCCATCCCCCTGGCGCTGGCCATTTGGGGGTAACCCCAAAGTTCCCAGTACCATGGTGAGACCTGGCTCCACAGGCAAACCATGTAACTAACCAATGGTGGAGGGTAGGACACAGGAGGGAGGTTGTGAGACGAGCAAAAGATCACCCTCGGAGAAGGCAGGAGCCCCCAGAGCAGCTTTGTCCCTGATCGCAGCTCCGTTTGCTGCCCCCCAACTCCAGCTGTACCCCGAAAGAGTGCTGATGGTCTCTTGCCCTCACACTTTGCTTTGTGGCTCCGGAGCCCCCCTGTTCCAAAAGGCACCAAACAGAATATTCTGACACAGCCACTATAAAATGGCCATATCAAAACATACCATCAATTTTTATAACCAATTACTTAATTCAGCATACATTTCTCACCCTAACTTCCATATCAATCGTGCAGAACTTTCACTTTTCTACTCTGTCCTTTGTTCTAATGTTTGAGTCCCTGAGTCCACCCCCATCCCTGCCTTTTTATTTTACGAGTATGTATTACTTTAAACACCAGAAAAAAAAAAAAAAAAAAAACCAGAAGGCTAGGATTTCAAAACAATCTCTTAGAATGTGGTAAGATTCTAAGGGTATGTCAGTCTGTCCCCCGCAAACCATTATTCTACGGGAGTTTAATGATGTGAAATACGTATCTCTAGGTACTGAAAGAACAGTTAGAAATAATTTCTTGTGTGGTCTAGAGCCATGAATACGAGATCATAGTTCAGCCCAAATAACCTTCCTTCCGATGTCCAACATGCTCAATTTAATGAGCTTAGCACAGTCTTAATCATACACAATGCAGAAATATCCATCTTCTATATATTTCAAATGGAGGAGGTTCCTTTATTAAGCAGCCAGATCTACTTATTACTTAATGTTAGATTTCCAATATATCTTAAAGGAAAAAAACAACTCTGGGAATGCAAGGTTCAGTCCTTTCAAGCTACAAGTGAATGCTCAGAGACTGAGCATTTTGCTTACTCAGACTGATGGCTTTCTTCTCTGAAGGGTGGTCCATACTCGGCGTTCCACTGTTCACTTTTACTTTTCAGCCCACTGCAAAGTGCTTCCACCACTAGACTGAAATTCCTCTCATAGTGTGTTCAATGACCGTCAAGGTCAGTGAACTGTTTTTATCTACAGACCTTCTGTCGTCCTACATCTTAGATAAGAATGGCTCCAACTCCCATCTCACATCCTAGGGACAGTCCAAGGGCTTCCCCCAGCCACCTCTTATCTCCTTGCGTTTGACTTCTCATCTTTTAGCTCCCTGCTCCCCAGTGCGACCCCCACCCCCAAATACAGGCCATAGTGTGTAGCAGAATTATGTAGGTTTGTGCGCCCCCAGAAGCAGTTACGTAGAGACATTTCACAACCAACAACTTATAATTGCTTTATCAGTCGCGCAGCTTTTGGAAGTCCCTTCTGTGCCCCTAACACGAAGGGTTTCTCACTGGCTGTGCCATCTTTCGGGTTCCCTCCCTCTTTCCCCTCCCATTTTTCTGCCTCCTAACTTTAAAATCCTAGCCATATTAAGAAAGGCAATTCGGGTTTGCCCATCTAAGCCCATCAAGATGCTTAGTGGAACCAAAGGCCACTCTCTGCTACTGAGCAAAAAAAAATCAGCAGAGACTCGAGGTTCCAGACTCTCCTTCAGGGGTGCCGGCCTCCTCAGAAGGCACCACCCCCGGGAAGAAATCCTTATTTGCAAAACCCGGTGCTGCCGACAGGACTCCTTCCAAACGCAACTCCTGCCCCACACTCTGGTTTTCCTCCTCCCGCTCCTACTAGGCTCCTTTGTGGACACTCTGCTTTTGTCCACCGCTCGGGCTGGAGATGCCCAGGGTTCCGTCTCTGTCTGCTATTGCTCACACTAAGCTAGGGATTCTCAACCCTGGCTGCACAATAGAATCACCCGGAGGCAGGGGGTGTTTTTAAAACTCCTGATGTCCAGGCTGCAACCCAGATCAGTGGGATCAGATTTCTGTGCATGGGACCCAGGCCTCAGTAAATATCAAACTTCTCTTATATACTGGTATCACCTGGGGAGCTTTTAAAACATACCGATGTCTTGCTCTTACCCCAGACCAATTACAGTGGTACCTCAGTTTTCAAACGTAATCCACGAGTTCTGAAACATCCGAAAACAGCCGACGGCTAGGCCTCAGGATCTTGCACTCAGGGGAAGCCATGTGACATGTTCGACTTCTGAGTTGTATTCGAAAACCGAAGCATTTATTTCCGGGTTTACGGCGTTCATAAACCAAAATGTTCGTCCACGGAGATGTTCAAAAACTGAGGTACTACTGTAAATCAAAATCTCTGGGGCAGGGTCTCAAATAATCAAATGATGCAGCCAGGATGAAGAACTACTGCTCTAAGCGTTCCAACCTGAGTGACGTCCCCTACTGCCGCGGCATCAGTTACCACGTCTGGGGCAATGCTTTCCAAATCTCTAACCTGAACAAACCCATATTCGCTATAATCCACTGCTCATCCCCACCTGGCCACTCCACCGGGACCACACTCCTCGAGCTCACTTCTCTCTGATGCTCACATCTTGTGCGTGACCCCACATTACCTATTAACCAAGCCAGACTTGAATGTTAAATTAACCTCAAGTCCCCCTGTGGCGCTCCCCACTTCCAGACCGAGATAAACCAAGTCCTACACCTAGCCAACCACGTATCCTGTCCATCCAGGCCCCACGGTCCACACCGTCTTGTCTGCTTTTGTTTAGGTCTTCCCTCCTCCCCAGACTATAACCACCTTCCGCTTGATCATTTTCTCTTTTCGGGCTCTTTTCCATCTAAATCATCTTCCATATTGTCACCGGAGCAAGTAGTTAACCTAAAACAGTTCTCAGTGTTGATGTGGGGGTGGGGAAACATGGACACCCTTGGTGGCTTATAAACTGAAACAGCATCTTTGGAGGGCAATTTTGTAATACACATATCTATCATAATACGAATCACATATATCCTTCGACCCAGTAAGTCCACTTCAAGTAATGTATTCTTCAAGTGCAGTTGCACTTGTATGCAAAGTCAAGTGGGCAAGGATATTCACTGCAGCATACGGTAGTTCGTGATAGCACAGGTTTGCGACCAACCTAATTGTCCATCCAAAGGGAATGGTATGAAGATCACTGCAGATCCATACAATGGAGTCCCCTGCACCATTTCAAATTAATGATATATGTCTATATGTGTTGATATGAAAAGATAGCCAAGATACATTATTATTAAATGTATCGCTAGATACATATATATTGATACAGTAAGTGAAAAGGGCAAGGTAAAGAACATAGTTTCTTTTCTTTTTTAAAAAACACAGCGGTTAGTCTTTGGGAAGTAGAACTAGGTTTCTGAAATGAAACTGGGAGGACTTAATTTTCAGTACTGTTCGGTATTGTTTGTATTTTTTACCTTGTGACTGAAACACTGGTTATCTAGGAGATTGACACACCCAGCTGTGAATTTGGTGATGAATTAGTAATCGGTACAGAGAAAATTAACTAAAAGCATGAAAATTAGCAACACCGGGGAAAACAAAAAATTGTACAGCAAACGAAATTTAATCATAATATACTACATGGCCCAGCTTTAAGTATCTATACTGTCATAATAACATAAAAACTGACCAGTGACCTAAACAAAAATAAGGCTATAAGTATATTGTGAAGCTGGGATAAGGGTAACGTGTCTGTTGGAAAGGAAACGTGGAGGGGGAATAAGAGACTGAAATCCTTATCTCCTAGACTAGAATGTCCATCGATAACTAAAACTGCAAAGTCAAGCAAGAGCAGTATAAGGATTTTATTTGGAAAGATGGAGGTAAATTGGGAAAACTACTAAAAAAATCAAAAGTGGTTGCCTCAAGAGGCAAGAGTCAGGAGTAGGGATGAAGCGGGGTCCCACTACCTAAATCCTTTAACTACATAAATGTATTATTTTAGTAAAAGAAATTTTTTAAACAAGGGTAACTAAAACTGCCATCTTCATTTTGGATGAGGAATATCAGAATCACGTGGGAAATTTCTTCAACATATACCTGGACCTGCTGTGTTAGAATTGGGATGTAGAAGTGGCTATCTAGTCTGAAAATAACTCCCCAGGTGGGTTCAGAGGCCTCTTTCCTGCTAACACCCTTCGAAAGACCCTCCCGCATATTACCTAGTATCACGCCAGGCTCCTGTTTCAAGTCCATCAATGGCTTTCATGAGCCTTCAAGATTAAATCCAAACTCTTCAGCAGGAAACACAGCCTCGTCACCAGGGCCAAACTCTTGTCCTTCCTATCTGCCCCTATTTCTGGTTTCTTCTACGTTTACCTCCCTTAGCAGCCGCATATTGAGTTCAGTTCCTGAGAGCTGTTACATACAAGAGGGAACTATTAACTAACCACGAGTAGCTTCTCTCTGACTACACTGTCGCCTTCGGCTGGATCCCCTTTTGTTGCCAACTTCTAAGTGTTATGTGCTGACTGCTTCCAATGAGTATGTCCAACCAGACCTCAACCCTCAATACCACAAGCCATAGGCAGCTGCCTACCTGACATCTCCCCTTGGATAGGTAATAGGTTTCTCGGACTTCTATGTCCAAACCGGAAACCCTGATTTCCCCTGAACTTGTTCCTTAGCCTTCCCCAGCTCAACAGCCATCAGTTGTTCAAGTCAAAATTCTAAGGATCCTCCTTGTTCCTCTCTTTCTCTCATCCCACACATCCAATTTGTTGACAAGCTTTGCCGTTGACAAAATGTACCTCAAATTTATTTCTAGGTCCACTGTTACCATCCTGGACTCTTGGAACAGCCTCCTCCTTAGACATTTAACTTCTTTGTGAATTATCCATCAGATTACATCACTTACCGTTTAAAGCCTTCCAGGGGTTTCCCCTACTGCTCTTTCAAATAAAATCCAACTTCCTTACATTGGAGTACGAGGACCTGCATGGCACAGCCCCTGCCAGCTTTCCAGCCTCAGTCAGCAGGAAGGCCACTTAGAACTACCTAGTCCAGCACCGAAATCAGCAGCTTCCCTCCCCTGTGTCCTTGGGCAGTAGCTTTCTGTTTTCGATAAAAGACAAACTGTGAACAAACAGAACTGACACCTGTTCCCTTGTGGTTTCTCTACCATCTACCCTCACAACTGCTCAGGTGGACCAGATTAAAGAGGTTACACAACCCACACATGCACACCACACTCACACATCGGAAAGCAGGTCGCGGCTACTCCCCTAGGAGCACGGCTGCCTCCTGAGCTCACAGAGGGAGAGTCTGGGCCGTTCCAACAGGGAGAATGAAGTTTGGCATTTTCGCACATGTGAACCGGGCCTGGGGCAGACGGGGTCTGAGCTCTGGCACATCCACTGTGGCCCCGCCAGCCCCTGGGGAGCTTTCTGAATGCACCATGGCCTTTCTATTTCCTCTCCGTTGGTGGTTTGTTTTATAAGCTGAGGATGGAAAGGTGGAGGAGCTGTCTTCACAATGAAAACAAAACACAGTGGCTTCTGGGCACGATGGGGAAGCTGGGTGACCCTGAATTCTTCACGTCCATAAGTATGTCCTAATTCATCTAAAAGTATAATAAAATACAGACCGTGCTTTGCAAATGGCAAGGATATGTTTCCTCTAAATAATTAAAAACTGCTTCTTGAAGGAATGGGTATGATAAAGCCCCTGTCAACAGTGCCAGAGCACGGCTCCACGTGGCTGAAGTTAAAAAGGGTCTGTGTTTACTCTTCTTTCTACAAATATTCCCCAATGTAGAGAAGGAGCAGTGTAAGAGGAGAAGAGGAGTTACTATCTACATGCGGACTGTCTCAAGGCACGCTCCCTGGGGAACACAGAAGCCTCCTGATGTAATCTCGTGCGGATTTAGGAGGCTCACAGACCCAGGTCTGAACTCTGGCTTTGCCTCCTGTCTGTGGACCCTGGGCAGGATCCTTCACTTCTCCAAGCCCCCATTTCTTCATCTATAAGTGAGGGCCACTGCTCCCTCCTTGCAGGGATGTTACGGGGATTTATGGAGATAATGGTGGTAGAGAGTTTAAGGCCGGCATCATCCAACACATGCTGGGTAAATGACAGCTACTGTTATTTCATTATTATGCTCAAGAATGGCTGTGATCCTATTACTGACCTCCTGCCATCCCCCTTCTGGGACTTCGCCCAGTGTTCCACCTGGGCCAGGTTGCTCCTCCTCTGACTGTGCTTTTCATGGTTGGTCCTGGGAGGAAAGGCCCGCTGGTATCCGCCAGTCCCGTTCTGCTCTCCTGGGCCATACAGGATGCCATTCCTCTCTGCCCTCTGGGGCTGTGCCTGCTGGCCTCGCAGGCCACCGGGTAAATCCACGAACAAGGCATCCTCCTCAGCTGGTGAGTACGGGGACCTGGCCTTGCTCCTGTCCCGCTTGCCCTCCAGTGGGTCCTTCTGGGAACGGTACCGTTCTTCCTCTTGCTCCCGCCTCTCGAAGCCAAAGGAGTCCTCATGGCGGCGATAAGGACAGTCCCTCGCATGTCTGGGTCCCACGCGGCCACACTCACGACAGGCCTCTGCATGGTTGGCCTGGGGAACTGCCTGCCGCTCCAGCTTCTCCATGTCCCTGCGATGACAGCAGAACATTCAGCCGCTTCCAGACAGCACAGCGGGTAGCCAAGACTCCCCAAAGAGTACACTTTACACTCAAATTACCTCCAGGCCTTTGCCTGGGCTGTTCCCTCTGCCTGGACCACCTTTCATGCCCAGTCCCTCACTCTGCCTACCTGACCTAATACTCCTTTGGGATTTGGCTAAAATGTCACCTCCACCAGGAAACCACCCCAGCCACAAACACCAGGTCTAGATTGGGACCTTAGTGGACTCCACTGTCACACTGATCACACTGGACCATAATTGCATGTTTACTCTTCTAGTACTCAAGAGACTATGAATTCCATCAGGCGAGAGGCCTATCTGGCCGATCATTGTATGCCCAGAAATTCTGTGCAATGACTGGTATGGAATAGGTGCTCCGTAAATACTGAATGAATAAATGATACATGTGACATTGTCATGCCTTTCCCTTTTGCTATCTGTTATCTATTTGTCTGGGGCAGTCCAGCTTGGATAGAAGGCTCCTGAGTCCAAGGCCTCTCCCACTGGCAGCTGACACAGCCCAAAGTACACCTGTCAGCATAACGAACATTTCTGCAAGATGAAGAGAATAGGCACAGCGATCTCATTATATGACCACTTATTGATTTCACCAGGAAACTGCTCAAACAGAAACCCACAAGAACACTGACCTAACAACAATTCTCTGAAGTATAATTTGTAAGAATTTACAGATAAGGAAACTAAGGCACAGAGAAGATAAATGACTTGCCCAAGATCATACAGCTGGAAAAGAGTGGAGCCAGGGCTTAGTCCCAGGCAGGCGGCAGAGCCTGTGTGCTCTCGCCACTGCTGGCTGCTGCTTCCCCATACGCATGTCGATGGCCTAGGTATTATACACGCAAAGCTGGAAATTGTAAAGGAGAATGGAGGGGGGTGATAGGTCGGGGTGTGAACTGAGGCTAGAGGCAGGGCTTCTGGGGCATAGAGGAGTCCTCGTTCATGAGCCGTCTCCTACTCTAAGCTGCCTTTCTCCCCACCTTCTGGAGGCAGGGTCCTAGGTATGTCTGCATCCCTGCTCACTGGTACCTGCTTCCAGGAACACAACAGCGGCTCTACAAGCTTTGCAGAATTTAGATTGGAGAGGCAGGGGAACACACTCCAGCCTAGCCCAGCAGGGCCAGAAAAATTACCAGGGACCCTTGGATGGGGCAGGCAGTCTACTTGTACTCCTTGGTAAAAAGGTCCTGGACTTAAGATCCATTTTTCCTCAAATGCCAAGCCAGAGAATTCTCCATTGCATACAACAGAAATGCTGCTGCATTTATATTTAGGTGGCCAGACCCCAGGTGTTCTTGCAACAACCTCAGAACATCAGCTACCAATAATCAGCACAGATCCAGCGCAGAATCAATCCAGTCTGGGAGGTAGTTAAAATGTCAGTATAAAGTGAAAATACAACCCCTCGTATAGGGTCTGCTCCTTAGTATGTTAGGCCTAACTGTTGGCCAAACCTGAGCACGGAGAGCTGAGAAAAGCAATGGCACATCTCATTGCTCCTGTGCTCAAGACTTTTCCATAAAAACCCAAAGCTTTGTGTGTGTGTGTGTGTGTGTGTGTGTATGTGTCGGGGCGGGGGAGGGGGGGACATCCTTACCCCACCTCCTACCCCTTTTTCTCGTACCTGCATTTCAATTTTCATTTCGGGATCACCCTCCCCCACTCTCAGTCCACGAGGTTTGGGTGCTGCTGACTCTACTCATCCTTGTCCAGCTGAGGCTCCAAAGTCTTGCTGATTGGTTCAGGGATTGACCCATGACCCAACCCAGGCCAATCAGAGTTAGCCCTGGGACTTTGGTCCGAGCTGGTGTTGAGTTGCTACAACTATGTGGGAAGCAGGTATGTGAGAATAAAACCAACACTTAGGAAAGCAGATGGAAAGAAACAGAATCCTAAATACCTGGCCTGAGCTCCGAGATTCAGCCATACCTAAACCAGATATAACCCTGGACTTTTTGATTGGGAACCAATAAATTCTCTTTCTCACTTAAGCTAGTTTGAGTTTGGTCTATTACTTATAGTGGGAGGAATCCTATTATATCATTTTATAATGACATACTTAGACGATCATCTCTGAGGGCCCTTCCAGCCCTAATGTGGAATGGGTCTATAAGCTCCAGTAGTAGGAACACATGGGAAATATTCAGGGGCCTACCTTATTAGAAAAAGCAATTCCTACTGTAAATTTATAAAGAGACAACTCTGTCCCACAATGTGCACACTATAGGTTTTAACTTTGTCTTTCCTTTCTTCCTTTAATTCTCTATAACCATGTCACTGTAACCCCAACCAGTAGCCTTCAAGTTGCCTCAGTTGGCCCTTATATTCTTGACTATTGCCCAAATCTAGGACACGACCCACAGGGAATGTGCTAAGGCTGCTGCCTAGATTAACGCTCTGGCTGCCCTCTGGCTCACACCCTGGCCAAGTCACCAAAGCTTTGCAACCTGGTTACTCCAATGGTGAGACCTGAGTAACCAACTACACCTCCTAGTTACTCACCCCACCCCCAAGATAAACAGCACTTCGTCATAAAAGCCAGATAGTGAAACAAATATGCCACCTACATGCATGACATTAGAACTCAAGGGAAAAGGGTTTCCTCAACTCCAGGACCCAAGGGTTGTAGTACAATGTCTCAGCACAACCAACTGTAATGTGGATTTTTCACTTTTTACTGATAAACCATCATGTATTCACTGAGCCTCTATATATCCCCAATGGGATGGGTGCTTGGGGGTATAAGAAAATAGTACAGAAAATAACCTCTGACGTCTAAGCCAGACGGCCTAATGCCCAGGTGAATCATGGAGACCATATTTAATATTGTTCTCAAAAATTGACCCTAAATCATGCTATTTGCCAGGCTTCTCTAGTCTTGGAGCTGATTTATAACTATAAATCTTAGTCTTCACTGTGTGTGTACATATGAGGGCATACACCCTCGTGTATGCCAGTGATTCCCGAAAATAAATTTGATAGGGAATGATATCATTTCTGCATTAACACCAGAATTTGCTGCAAAACAAACCTTTAGAGGGTGGCTAAAAAGAATGGTAGTCTGGTTGCCATCTGGCAGATTTCTTGGCCCTAAGACTCGTGGTTCTGAAAGCTCCTAGTCCCATGGCTGCTGGGACAGAAGAAGAAGATGCTCTTGTGCCCGTGTCCAGGTTATGGCTGCAGGTAAGATCCTCCACCTTTCCTGACTTCAACATTTAACTTACTCAGTTATAGGGTTTAAGGCAAAAATGTTTTTAGTTTTTTTTTCCCTGTCTCCTTGCATTCCCAACAAGTTAACACATGACTTCTCAAATCAGGAGACCTGTCACAAAATAGATTTGCAGTGCTCGATGTAGCACAGTGGTGGGAAAGAATGAGCACCCTCAGCTGTCCATGGCTGCGCCACGCAGAGAAGTTGGCTGTGCAGGGCAAACACATGTAGTGAAGATGCCACAAGCCTTTCCTGTGCAGGTCATTACCATCACTGTAAGCCACTGCAGTCAGTGACTGTTCAAAACGCAGGGAATTCCTGACATTTGGTGACCATTGTGGCCATAGATGTCCCTTCTCAAGCATGACGAACCCAGAGGGCATAGGAGTTAGAGCCATTCCGATCGGGATTCAAGAGCTGCCTCCACCCTAATATAAGCTGGGTGCCCTTGGGCAAGTCCTTGACCTCTCTGGTTTCAGGTTCCTCATCTGCAAAATAGGGACAATAGCCCCTGCCTCCTTCGGAGGTTGTGAGGATGGAAGAGAATACACAGAGCAAGCACAGCACTGTGTCTGGCACACAGTGTGTCTTCAAGTACAAATATGTGGACTCGCAACATCTATTCTCTCCTCCTTCCTTGCCCCATTTTTTTCAAAGCAGCAATACGCTCAGTGAAAACCTTGTATTTCCCACTATCCCTTGGAGCTGATCCCAAACCTTGGAGCTGAGGGTGATCGTGTGACATAGATCTGACAAGATGTACAGTGAGATCGCTGGGTGGGTCTTCCAGGAAAGTCTTTAAAAAGACACTCCTAGCCCGCTTAGCTAACCCTTCCCTTCTTCCTGCCTGGAATTTAGATTCTGTGCTGGATAGCAAGGTGATAAAAATGAGGGTGAAAGCCACCTGCTAAAAGCTGGGTAAAAAGAAAGCAAGAGCCCGGGTCCCTGATGGTCTCATGGCGCTACTATACCAGCCTGTACTACCTCTTTCTGGATTCCTGTTATGTGAGAAAACTAAAACCCAATTTGCGTATGCCATTCTCAACTGGGTTGTTCTATGACTAGCAACTCAAGGCAACCCCTGACTGCGTGAGGGGCTAAGCTTTTTATGAGCAGGGGTTGGCTCCCTCCATTTTCGGCACATCAAGCAATGCTGTACGTCTGCTTAGAGCAAATTCTTGTTTTCCACTGCAAGTGGGAAGAGAACACCTCTCGGACCAGGGATACTTCTCTCTTATCCCGTTTCTTCGTAAGAATTTGGAAGTTAACATCATACCAAGCACTTGTGCACTGATTATTATTTTATTCTGACCCCCCAACCCTTTATCTCACCAGAATATAAGGAATGATGTTTCCCTCTATCTTACTGCTAAACACATGCATACCCGACACACAGTGACTCTCAAAGACTCGGGTGGGCAGAGCAAGGACAACTTGGAGCGGGCTTGGACCTTGGTCGTGTTGGCAGATGCCGCCCTTCAGTTGCCATCCCACTGGAGGACCCCTCCCCCTCACCTTACCTAAGTGACCAAACTAGCAGCCCAAGAACCAGGGCCAGGCCACTGATTGATACTCCTGGAGAGTTTGGTCTGAGCCAGGTCAGGTGGCAGAAGTCCTGTCCTGGGAAACCAGCTCAGCTTGTGTTGACAGATGCCGAGTTCTGAGCACTGACCCTCCGTCTCAGGAGGACAGTGGGCTCAGAAGCCAGAACCCACCCTGGGCGCAGTCCATGGACTTGTACAAAAGGCTGAAGAGAAAGGGACCCAAAGTCTCTAGGGAGCCCTAAGGCAAGCTTGCTCACCTGAATGAGTTCCTAGCATTTGAGGAAGAAAATGGCTGACGTGAAATGGAGACAGGAGTTGGTTTCTTCTTTTCCCCGAGTTAAATAGGTCAGTCCCCGTGGGAAGGGAAAAGATATCTGACTACCTTTCATGCTCTGCTCTAAATTAACAATAGAGGGCCTGACAGCTGTGACCGCGTCTCCCCTAGAGAAGAGCAAGGCTGAAGAATAAATGAAAACCCCAGACTGCCTCTTGCCTCAGTGGAGTGGCTATTGGTGAAGCCCCTTATGAAGTTTTAAGGATTGAAAAGAAGAAAGGACATATCGTCAATGTCTGCCAGGTCTCTTCACTTTGTTTATTCCTGCCTGGAGAGTCCTTCCCTTTTCCTTCTACCTGAGCAAGTCATGCTCAACTATCCCAGCTCAACCTGAGCCAGCGTAGAGCTCTGCACACGCCAACCTCACTCACTTTCCATCTCCCTAGAAGGCAGTCACCACCATTCCAGGTCATTCATTTTTGTGGCCAATGCTTGGTTATTACCATACGTTGGCTCCTTCTCTTCTGTGTGCCAGCATCTTGACACAGCCCACCTCTAATCCCTACAGAAATCCTTCTGGGTCAGTACTGTCAAGCCGAGAGAGGCTGAGGGCAGCCACCAGATTACTTACAACAAGTTGTCTCTACTGAAGAGACCGTAGCAGCAACAGCCATCACTGACTATGCAAAACCCTGAGGTGAGCACATTAAATCTATTACCGCTTCTTATCATCGTACAAACCCACAAGGCTAGAGATGTTATTATTCTCTCATGACAGGGAATGAAAGTAACGCTCAGAGAGGTTCACCAGCTTGCCTTGGATAACGCAACCAGTGACACCAGCAGGACTCAAACCCCATCTGATCCGACCCCAAACCCCTGCACCTGGCTGAAAACCATGTCCACAGATTACTTCTGCCAAGGGTCCAAGGGGCTTGTCCAACCTCAGGTGCTCCTGCCACACTTTACTTAAGTGATCATAGTTTGGAAGGCCGAACATGTAGTTCTCTGAAGAGGGTGCAGATAGCCAGACATGTCGGGGCCATTTCTGAACAGGCCGCTTCCCCACACGCAGGCCCCAGCAGTGCTCAGGTTGCTCTCAGGCATCCCGAGTCCTTAGTTGAACATCGTACAGGTAGAGGTCTTACAGCTGTTTTCTTCATCCACCCACCCACCCGCCCAGCCAGCCAAACATCCATAAACCCATCCATTCATTTACTGAACATTTACTATGTGCCAGGGACTGCTTTCATTTTCAAGGAGCTCACGGTCTAGTAGGGGTGACGATGAGAAAGCAGGCCGATCTAACTTTAGCATGCAAGTTCTATGCGTGAGGAACGACCGAGTGCTACAAGCAGGGGCATCTAACACACTGAAGGGTCAGACAAGGTTAAGACCTGAAGGACGTGCTGAAGTTGTAACAAAGGTGAGGCCCGGGGGGGACAGATGAGCAAGGCCCAGAGGGATCCCAGTGCCTCGTGAGATGACCTCTATCTGCCTGCCAGATGGCAGCACAGTCCAGCCTCCCCGTTGCTCCCTTTGATTCGGCCACAAACCAAACTCACTGTTGCCTCAGGGTGTTTGTAAGTGCCATTCCTTCTGCCCAGAACACTCTTCCTCGAAGTTTTGCATACGTGACTTTCTGATATCAATCAGGCCTCACGTCCACATCTTCCCAAATAGAGAAGCTGCCCCTGACCACCCTGCTGCCTGCCTGCTACCCCGCCCCGCCCCGTCTCCCTAATTCACTGCCTTCATGCGTAGATCACAATAGAAAATTGTCCTGGTTTACCGTCTGTCTCCCCCACTCCCACCCAAGAGTACGTGGGACTTTGCCTCTCTCTTGAACACCGCTTTCTTTCTCAGCATCTTTAACAGTGTCTAACGCATGATATGCCCTCAACGCATATCTGTAGAATAAAAGACTAAATGGATGAATGCATAAATTCACCCAGTTCAAGAAATTCAATATAGTTGGGGCATAAAGAATGGGGAATGACAAGACATGAGCCAAAGGTGTCTGCAGGAACCAGGCGCCTGCAGTGCTCAAAAGCCCTGCCAAGGAAATTGGATTTTACTCCAAAGGTAACTAGACTGTAAGTTCCTTCAGTTCCAACACAGAAGTATAGTTACACCAGAGACTACAGAGGTTTGCAAACTGAGAAAAGAGAGAAGTTGTCTTCCGATAGGCCCTCCTGTCCAGGTTGCTTGTCAGTTTTGTGAGCTATGAAGACAAGCTGACCTCTTGCTTAGAATTTTAGCTTGTTAGAGTGGACAGGCATCCTAAGATAAGAGAGAAAAAGCAGCCCAACGGGAGGAGTTGGGAAGACAGATTTCAAGGAGGCTGTAGGGAATCAAAACCAGGGTCCAAAGTCTGGCAAGTGGAAGCACATGCAGATTGGGGGCGGGGGGGTTATGAACAGAAGGAGGTGGTTGGCAGCAGTGCTTGGTGCCCCTGACAGCATGTGGTGCGGGCTCTCAAGAAGACGTGAATGAACGTCTATCATGGGACCCTGATGTCTGTGTAGGAAACAAAAGGACAAAGGAAGGAGGCGCAGCAAGGACACTCAGCTCTGCTCCTGGGTCAGAGAAATGATGGAGGAAGGGGCTGGAGGAGGAGGAAGGTGAAGAGCAGGCTGAGGGGCGGTGCTGCAGGAGCCGGGATTGTTGGACCACGACTCACACTGCGAGGGGAGGGGCCTGTCCTGGCGGGAGACAGTGCAATTTGCTCACCGGCGATTCATCACCAATGTCATTCAGAGGATTAATGATGAAACTGGAAGGGCGTAAAGAAGAAAGAGCCGATGATACTGTTCAACCAAACCCTATGATGGCTAGCATATCTGATACAGAGTATCTACTATGTCTGGGACATCATGCTAAGTAAGTACTTTATGCATTTATTTATGTAATACTTGCAACAACCCTACCAACTAAGACAAACTGAGGTTTAAAAAGCATACCTAATTTGCACAAGTGACACAGCTTGAAAGTAGAAGAGCTGGGATTTGAACCAGGTCTATCTGCCTTCAGAGACTAAGCTCTGCGAGGAGATACTTAAGGTAAAAGAAGTCAATATAGCAGGAAGTGAGGGGTCAGTCAGCTGGCCTGGACATTGGTGGTTTGCATCTCCTTTATCTTATCTCCTTCTTCTGCCCACAGTCCTGATATTACCCGGGCATCCTCCCCTACCTCATGCTCTGTCCCATGACCTGGTTCTCAGAAGTGAAGCGTGTACCGTAGGCGTGTGACAATCAGCACGTGTATTTCCGGGCCAGAGTACACAGTTAGGGTATAAATGTGATCTAAGCCTATTATTAATAATAATGGGTCTCAGGGCTTCTGGACAAGACTCTGGCTTTCCTGCTGGATGTTGACCTGGATAATACGAATCTGGGGCCACTGCAGCTCTCTTGCCACCAGAGCCTCGCTTTGCCACGGAGTTGAAGAATGAATCCAACCCAGAGGTGGGCAGAGCCCAGAAAATGACTGAGAGAAAGACTGGTGATGATGTTGTCCGAACCTTGAACCCAGTTGTTACTTAGGCTAGATCTATCCTGAACTTTTCAGTGACATGAGCCAATAAATCCCCCCCTTTTAAAGGTAAATTTGTCTGCATTTTCTGCTACCTGCCATGAGGAGTCCTAGCAGACCAGATTCATACAGAAGGCATCTGCCTATGAATAAGGATAGCAGCCGCGGGGGGAGACTCAACGAGGGGAGAGGACGAAACTCACGACTCCTGGGGCCACCCACCTAACAGAGATGCAAGGTTTCCAGTACAGATCACCGAACTGGAGGGGAGGCAAGATTTAGTCCTGCCTGATGAATAATTATAACCAAATGTCTGAACATCTTATTCTGGAAAAATAGAACATTCAATAAGTCTGGATTTCCTTGGCTGACAATTTTAGCTCTCAGAAAGTTAAGAGGAAATGCTATCCTGCCTTTATTCTGACTCAGAGGGTAGAACAAATTGTTTTGCTTTTTTTAAGGAAGGAACCTTGGGCAAACATAATTATGGGATTTTAAAAGTTTAATAAGAGCATAATAAGAACAAATTTCAAAAGTTCGGAGAAAATACAGGGACAATACAGTGGTGGCCTGAGACCCTAAAAGGGAAGGGATCTCTACAGGTAAAGAACGGAGCCCTTCCGAAACCAACATCAGATAGTTAATCATAAAATCTTCAAGTAGAAAAAAGTAAAAAAATATTCAAATCTCAGCGAGCAAACTAATCCTGAAAGGTTTATGGCAGGCATCATTTGTCAATCACCACACTGTTTCCCGTTAAGCCCAACCTCATTCATTCTCAAGCTATCTTGGACCCAGTCTCTAGGATGAACTGAGCAAAGTTGGGACTGAAGAATGAACCCATTTGTCCTTGCTGGTCTAAGGAAACCAATAGAACAACACAGGGTGCTCTCAGAGTTCACCCTGTATAACATTTCTTGTGCATGTTATAAAGACATGCACAAGAAAAGGAAGGTGGGGCACAGTATCAAGTGCAAATCCACGTTGGAAAAGGCCCACGTGGATATGGCAAAAGGGTAAAATCTAGCAAGTGCTGATGTTTATTGATCGGAAGAAAAGCAAAACAAACTTTCTATTTTTCAAAGAATTAAAATAAAGGAGGGAAGAGGGCTTTAAGAAAAGTATGAAACATAGGTATCTCTGACACAGCATATATAAAGTTGAATTCTTCAACATCTGGGTTTAGTTCTATATCTTCATCAAGAAAAATGATCTTCATCATGAAAAGGAGAACAACCTCGGCGAAGAGAGACTGAAAGTCCAAGATGGGGAGGAAGATGGGAAAGGCCCAGCCATCAGCATCCCAGAGCCCTAAGGGAACTTGGAGATGGGCTCAAGAAACATCTCAGGTGATCTCTGAGGAATCAAAGAGAACAGGGAAAATGCCAGAATGCTGGAGACTGGTGAACAGCATCCTGATTTTCCAAAGAAAGGAAAAACAGATTCCATTAACCACAAGGCTGGAGAACTTCCCACTAACGTCTGCAAGAGGCTAAGCTGCATTCTTAACTGGGCAGATTTCAGAGCACACAGAAAAGGAAGCACTGAGAAAAAGGCAAACAACTCAGTAGAAAAATGGGCAGAGGATAGGTATAGACAATTTACTGAAGAGGAAATACAAGTGGCCAATAAATATAAAAGGTCCCCCAAATTATGGAAATATACATTAAAACAACCAGATGCTCAACAAAAATTAAAAAGATTGCTGATATCCACTACTGGCAAAGATGCAGGGAAAAAAGCACTCTCACTAGAGGAAAATATGGCTTTCTTTAAATAGCAATTTGGTGGTATTGATTAAAATTAAAAAAGCAATTGCCACTGAATTTCCAAAGTGTACCATTTTTTTTTAACTGTGCTTCAAATAAATCGATAAAATAGTTTTTAAAAATTAAAAATGCCTTGTATTTTGACCCAGCAAGCCTCGCACATGCAGAGGCTTGTAGGTTTTTCATTAGAGGACTATTTATAACAGTCAAAGATGAAATGTTTGGTGCATGCTTAAATACATTATGGTACTATGAAATACCATACGACAGTCAAAAATAAATTCGATCTATATAGAATGATTATTATATTATCATTCATGCTTTAAAAAGCACAAAAGATACCTATATATATCTATAAGTGTCTATATAGAAGTGAATGAAAAATAGTTTAAGAGGATATCCATTAACCTGGCAACAGAGATGGCCCCAGGAAGGAAATTACGGATATCATTGCCTTTACTTTTTTTTGTATCTTTTATAACTAGAAAGGTCTTCATTTATTGTATCATTTATATATATTTAACAAATATATATAAAACAAAAAGTAGGAAACACAGTGAGCATTAGGGACCAACATGTGTACTAGAAGTACGCGTAAGACGTGTCAAGCCTATCCAGCTCCATTCTCTTGGGATGAGGAAGGAAATGCCAATGGTTCTATGAACAGAGTGCCCACAGGCTAATGGGAGAGCTTACACCTGATCGCCATGGACACAACCGAAAACTTCAGGCTGGACGACAGTGTTGGGAGGTACAGTCAAACTTGACTGAGTAGCTGTAGTTAAAAGTTACTGATTCAGGGCCCAGGTGGAAACTTAACATATTCATTCATTCTTTCAATCTCTCACTCAGCAGACATTCGAGAGCTTACTATGTATCAGGCACACAGAAGATACCAAGAGGACCCCTGCCTGAAGCCTAGGATACTGGAAAGTAGACAGGAGACAGGAATAATAACAATAATAAAAACCAGCATGACAAATGCTCGACTGAGGTGTTAGTATGGAAGCTCTGAGCATAGGGCCTGACCCTGACCTGGCCCCTTGAAGCAGGTCACCATCTATACCAAAGGTCTGGTTCACCCCCAGGAAGAAAGCATGGCGCTAGGAAGGACCACGAATACCCAAAATGGCAAATACCTGAGTTGGAAAAGGTTAACGAGCTGAAACACAACGTGTGAAATCCATTTCAGTCACTGAAAAATCCTGCCTTTAGGCTGCTGGAGGTCCCTTTTGTTTTGCAGCCTCACTACAAGAAGACCATTGTCGAAGAGCAAGTGGAGCAAGGTGTCTGGATAGTGCCGAATGGGGCCCGGGTAGGAATCGAGTGGCTAAGGGCACGCCCGGACTTTTCCAGGGCCACCCAACCGTCTCCGAGCCCCTGACTCCACTCTGCTTTCTCTCAGGGAATCATCCACAGAAAACAGACTCAGGAATTTCAAGATCCCTTTGGTTCAGCCCCTCGAGGGAAGGGGCAGATGGAAGATAGGTTCCCGGTCGGACCCCAGCAGCGTGGTGGGCAGTCTGTGGCACACTCAGTTTGCAAGCTCTTTCTTGCCCTCTCCCTCCTCCCCAGTCTGGTGCCCCAAGCTTGTCCCTTCCACCACACATAAAAAAGAGAAACTGGGAAACACACACCCAGTTCCGAGGCTGTATATCCCAGGGGGTCATTGCACCCTCCTAGGCCTTCGTGTTTCCCTGTCTAATGAAGAGAGTGGACCAGAAAACATCTAGGGGACCTTCCAGCTCTGACAGACATGTCTTCGCCGTGTATGCACGCTCTTCCCAGAAGAATTCATTGTCAGAAAAGACTTCACAGAGAGGGCAGTGCTTAATGCAAGTGAATGAATGGTGGAAATGAGGGCTCCCACGAGGTCTTATTTGGGTCCCCACCCTAGCGTAGGAAGCACTCTGACAGGGTCCCTCCTTGGGGACTGACCTCTTCAGTGACGATCGGGACAGCACCTGCGCGGCCTGGTTCATGGCCCTGATCCAAGCATTCATGTCCTCCAGGGTGTCGGCACTGAAATAGTAGGTCCTCATGCCCGACTGCTCAGCCTGAGAGCCCCTGAAGGAGCTGTGATAGATGAGCGCTCGCATCCCTGTGTGCACGGCCTGTAGGATGGAGATGGAAACCCAGGTCAGAAGGGTTAGCACACATTTCACTTCCAGGATCAAAAACACCATGACGCTTGGGCCATGTCTCCCCCATTCCAGACTAAAAGTCTAAGTACCACCCAGCTTGTTTTCACACCTGGCAGATGCCACAGGTGGATTCCCCGTCCTTAGTGCAGTCGGGCCCAGTGACAGCTGTTCCTGTACCCCCAAAGGGACGCCCTGCAGCTGTACCTGTCTCTGACTTATCTTCCTCCTGCCTCATTAGGGAGGGGCACACATCAAGGCGCATGTGAGAAGGAGACTAAATAAACCCTCATTCCGCAGAAGCAGACTCTCGGGAATCCCCGTTTTGGTTCTGAAGCACACGATTACTGGAATTGAGTCAAAACCCAGCTGCAACAGCAGGTGGCTTGGTGCAGATATTCACTGTGCTTCACAGCTTGGGCATGAAATGTGCGGTGTGCCCGTCAAAGAAGCTGCTGTTCTACCTCTCCAAAGGAGAACTACAAAGTTTGACACAGAGCTAACATATAATGGAAAATCCTTGCACACCTACTACATGCTAAGAAGCCTGAAGGTGCTTTCACATGGATCTCGGCAAAGAGCCTAGTAAGAGGTACCGGGGATGACCACTGAAAAGCAAACAAGAGGCAACACCGGTTTTCCCCCTTGTGCTCTGATAAGCAGAGGCCTGTCTTTTAAATTTGCAAGGAAGAGCCTTATCAGATCTACATAGAAAGATGGTGTGAAAAAAGGAAGATTTGCTGAATGCCTGCTACCCTATGTGTCTCCCGGGTACTTCCACAACTTTAATCTCATTTTAATCCCAATAGCCCTGAGAGGTAGGGACAGAATCTCTGTTTTACAGATGTGGCAAATGAAGGCCTGAGACGTTAAGTAACTTCCCCAGATTTCCACATCTGGTAACAGATTATTCATAGCACTTATTACCTGGCATGATTTATTTTACACACTTATTTATAATCTGTCTCTTCCCTCTAGAATATAAGCTCCATGAGAACAGGAACTTTGTCTATTTTGTTCACTATCATATGATGAAGTAAAGACACTCATGAAAGAGGACTTCCAGAACTGCTTCAGAAAGTGGCAAGAATGATGGGATAGGTGTGTTCGAAGCGAGGGGGAGTATTTTGAAGGGGATTAATGGCAGTGTGTCTTCTGTAATAATTTTTTTTAATGTAAACATTCACTATGTTTTTTTTATCTCACCTCGTATAAGAGGTCATCCACTGTCCCAGGAAGGATTCCTCCTATTTTAGCAAGGTGAAGATGTGGCAATAAGAAAAGAATGCATATCATATTATGAATCAGCAGATATTCTCAGAAAAGTCTCCCTGAACAATGACCCACGAGATCTCTGACAGCTCCTCCAGATTTTCTGCCCAGTCACAGAGGGTTCTGGGACAGGCACTCACCCCACCAGACATAAAGCCATCCACAAGCATAGGGATCCCTTAGGGCTATGAGAGAACAGGTCCCTGCTGTACAAGAGTGGCCAGCCTTGTCCAGGAAATCAACATGGGACACACTTCAAACAAGGAGAGTCTGCATGTGTGTCTGCAGTTGCAGCCATCATTACAAAGGAGTTACACACGATCACAATATAACCTCAGTCCCTCATCAAACCGCCAGCATGCGCTGTGCCCAGCTGCCCTGGGCTCTGAAGAACAAGTTCCCAATTACATTCTGCCCATGCTTGGGCATACTAAACATATTAACTGTGAAGGCAAGAAGTACAGAGGGTTCCCGTTCCATCTGGTCACGTAACCAGAGTCCAACGTGCCCTGAGCCTGAGGAAGACGCCGGAGCCAAGACGATCTGCAGTAGCAGCTCCAGGCTGCTCCCTTACCCTCCGCTTGTCACTTTCCAACTAACACCATCCTACCAGGCAACGTCACATGACTGAGCAGAAACCAGGTTATGCCTAAAGGAAGTGAGCAAAGAAGATTTTAGCTGACAAACGTAATGCCCCCAGGATATGACCGCTCCGGGCTCTTAGAACTCCGGTCTTGAGAGACGACTAGTGAAGCAAGTGGAATGCTCACACCCCAAAACCCAACATTAACCGTTAGCAGATAGGGTCACAGGTGGGGAAACACAGAGGCACTCAAAAGGCCAGGGCCCATCCGCTCACTGATTCCCTCTCTAACTTTTATTCATTCAACAATAATTGATTATTTATTGAGCTATACTGGAAGTCGAAGGGACAGCCTTAAATAAGGCCAAGACAGTTTACAGCCAAGTAGAAGAGAATGGCCATGGACGAGTTAACTACAATTGTAATAAGTGCCATCAAGAAGTTCAGGAAAAAATAAAATACATGCATAAAATAAATAAATAAAATGAAATTAAAAGTTCAGGAGGCTGTGTAACAGGGGAACCTGGCCTGACCTGGCGAAGGACTTACGGAAGGAAATGACATGTAAGCTGCCATCGACATAACAAGCAATCATTTTTGGTAGGAGCAGCAGAGAGGGGACATGTGGGACCCCCAAGGTGGACAAGAGTATAGTATGTTTCAAGGATGAGGCGAGCGTGACTGGCACAGAGACATGGAGGTGAGAGCAGGACGAAATGAAGCTACTGCAGTCGGCAGGGCCAGATCCCTGGGGCCTTGTGGTCATGGTCAGGGTTTTGTCTCATCTACAAGAACAATGAGAAGCTATTAAAGGGTTTAAGCTGGAAGTAATGCGAGCAGATTTTGCTGGGAAAAACCACTCTGGCTATAGTATGGAGAAGAGGTTAGAGCCAGGCAGGTGAGGGGATGCAGGTCAGGAAGCCAATACAGGAGTGCAGGTGGGAGATGGTGGTGGGCGCAGAAGAGAGGAGGGGGACGAGAGTCAGGACAGAACTAGCAGGTAACGTCAGCAGGCCTTGGTGATGGATTGGATCAGAGGTGAGAGAATAACCAGCGTCAAGGGTAAGACTCCCAGGTTGGTGAATGACAGAAACAGTGGTGCCCATGTGTGGAGATTACGGAAGGAACTCCTCACATCCAACCTTATGAGCAGCAAGTGAACTGGGTAAGAACTCGGGCTCTTACGCAGCCTGAGGTCCACGATGGGCTCTGCCTCTTACCCCAGGATTACCCTGGGCAAATCGCTCAGCCTCCCCCATGCCTCTGCTTCCTCATCCTGAAAATGAAACTGGGGGTGACAATAGTATTTACCTTGTAAGGCCATGTGAGGATTAAATCAGATAATACACAAATGGTGTTCACAGCACAGCTGGCCATTTGTAAGGCTGGAAAGAAGTTAGTTGATGTTATTATAGGAGCGGTCACTTAAGTAAACTCAAGGTGACTGAATGAGTTTTCTAGAAACTTTAAAAGACTCTTCTCTGCCCTCTCCCCCAACCACTAATCTATAGGGGACTAAACGTGAACTACAAGTAAGCCTGAATCCAGCATAACTCAAGAAGTGGAAGCAGTGGCACTGACGGCAACTCCCACTACAAATGACTGCTCCCCGGGGTGTCTGTGTGCAGAATGGGACAAGCCCCATCTACTGAGGCAGAACTCGCGGATGGGCTAGCTTTCCTGGTGAAAGCTCTGGATGGGTAAATATACCATTTACAGTGCAGTGATACGAGAGCTGTCAGTGTACAGAAGGAGGGTACCTAACCTGTCCACAGGGCTCCGGGAAGTCTTCCCGGAGGAGGTGACCTCTGAGCAGAGACCTGAAGAACAAGTAATATAGTTGGGGAAAGGGCATTCTGGGCTGTGGCTGCCGTTCAAGCAAAGGCCTATGGGCAAGAAATGTCCTGGGCCTTCAGACAATTGTACATGGCCGGAAGGAAAGTACAAGATGGGAGTGGCTGAAAGAAGAGAGAAGCTAGGGCTTTATAAACCCAGACTGGCTTTATCCTGTAGGCAGTGGGGAGCCACTGAACAGTTTTTGGTGAGAATACAACCTGAACACACGTGCAATTTAGGAAGAGCGTGGAACGTGGACTGGAGGCTGCAGAAGAGCTTGAAGGCTGAAGCCGTGAGAGCCAGCAGTGACGGAGCTCTCACTATGTGCTAGGCACTGTTCTGGCAATAAATTAGTTACCTAGACGAGGGATGATGGCAGCCGAGACAGAATAGTGACAGCGGCAGTGGAGAGCAAGAGATGGATTTGAGAGACACAAAGAACAATATTGAAATGGTAGAGGAAAAAGGCAGCTCGCTCTCGTTCTCTGTTTATTCCCTAAGAACCCCCATGCTGATGCAGACTCTAGAATGTAAGTCCCAGGAAGGCAAGGACTTTGTCCTTTTCGTTGCTGTATCTCCAGGATCTATATCCTGCCAAGTAGCACAGAACACAGCAAAGGTTTGTTGATACAGACACGTGAAAAACCTCATCTCTTGACTGGCCTTCAGCCAGACCCTAAAGCAGGGGTTCTTAATCTTTTTAAGGGCATGGATCCTTTTGACAGCTTGGTGAATCCTATGAACCCTTCTCAGAACGTTTTTAAGTGCAAAAATAAAACACAGGAAATCTATTATATTGAAATATAGTTATCAAAGTATTTTTAAATGTGAGAGAGTGATGCAGGTGCTTCTTTAGTATTGCATTATCTAACAAACGTAGTAATGCTTATTTTAATTCCAAAGTGGTGATGTGCATAAAGGGTCTGTCAAGATATTCACACTTGCAGTGGGATAGGAGGATATCTCAGGTTTCTAGTGGTGACCAAGGCCCAGGCGTTGCTGACCCCTGTTATGGCCTGCTTTCTTCATCAAGGGAAACATTATAGGGTAAAAAAGGCAAGATGGGATTTATCCACTGATACTTGGGGATCTGCTGACCTCAGGTCACGACCTCTTTCTTGGTCTTGAGAGAGGGAGAACGGCTCAAAGAGAGGCAGTGAAGGCCTTTTCCCCCATTGAAGATCCTTGGACCCTTGACTGCATGAGGGATGCTTTCTGCTCCAGATCCTGGATCGGAGGGGCCAAGTTAGCTCAGAGGTGACCAACAGGCTGACAGTGGCTGTGCATCCAATAGGTGCACTTTGGGGAGGCGCCCCCACTGAGTCAGCAGGGCAGGGCAGAAGTTCTCCTAGAGGCCACCGAGAGCCTGGCCTGCCTTACCCTGCAAACTGCACTGTGCCTCAGGGTCCATCTAGCACCCAGCCTCCCTGGTGATGTGTAGGGACTGCCAGGCTACAGGCACAGTTGGAAAAGAAATACGAGGAGACGACCATATAACCTTTTAGCCTGGGCCCATCTATCACTACAGATGCTCTGCACAATCCCAGGTAAGTTTCCCTAGCAACAGTCCGAGAATTTTAGCTCTAGAAACAGAGAAGAACTGACGTCAGAGGCAGGCATAAGGCCCAAGACACAAAACACTGTGCACTCCCCAGTACGCCCAAGAACATGGATCCCAAGCTGCCCAAGGGGCGACTCTCTGGCTCCTAAAAGAAGGATGCCACAACCCAATGGGAACGGGTACTCTTTAATACTCAAGAAACCACAGCCCTTTCTGGAGAACCAGCTAACCACCACCAGATCTGTCTGTAGTAGCTTTTCTCTGCTCTCAGACCCTGAGGGCCCCCCCCAAAGATTCCCCCAAACACCTGCTGGCCTTCTGTCTCCCAGACAAAAGATTTAGGGAACACTTTTGGTAAAGTCTTTCTAAGAAAAGGAAAAATTGTTTTTTTTTTAAAGAAGAGAATCTAGAAAACATAAAAGATGTTTTCCTAAAATCTATTTTCACACCTCCCAATAAAGTGTTAGATGAAATATATATTTAGTTACGATCAGTTACTCTGGTGATATTTCAAATGCTGTCCTAAAAAAAGCTCATACATCTCATACATCTCAATTGTCTGCCCAGTAGCAACACTCAACCCTAGAAAGGAAGGTTTTGTGAGGAAGATATTCAGGCTATAAAAAACTAGTCTGAAACCCAATGAACAAAATGTTTTCAGAGCCAGCAATAAGCAGTAGAGGCTCTTAAACTATTCAATAGAAGAGTACTGCTAAAATGATAACAATGAACATTAATTCGAACCACCTCCCACCTCCGGCAATGTGTGTGCAGGAGGTGATCAAAACGATGTGGAAGAAAAGCAGAGGAAGAGAAAGAAACTGTCTTCCCTCCCTGTAATTCAATCGAAAGAAGATAGAATTCAGGTTTGAGTTATGTCTCCATCATCTTCCAGCTTTATGACTTTGGGCAAGTTTCCTCAGCACTCCGAGACTCATGTCCCTAATCTGTAAAATGAAGCTAATAATCCTGACCTCACAGGCTCCCCAGAAGCATTAAATGGGGTAACATGGATAAAAGTGCTTCTGAAATCATAAAAGGTTTGGCAGAGATAAGGCAAGACTGCATCATGCAACACGAAGTGAGGGAGGATCCAAGAATCTTCAACCCACAGCAACTCGAGTCACTGGGGATAGTGACAGTCCAGGGAAAAAGGACAACTCAAGCCTGTCGATGAACAAAGCTAAAGCAGCAGCTCAGGAAGGACAGGTAGAGGAAGTCGAGACTGACTTTCCAACCACCACCACACGCTGCACTCCAGATCAAGACACTGATGCAAATTATCACTTGCCAATGATGCGACGGACACTGCAGACCACCACTTTCCTGTAACCCTTCCAGAACGGGGGGTGTCTTAGGTGCTTTTCCATGCTCTCTAAGTATCTGTGGCTGGAGAACTTGACTTCTGTGCAATCTCTAGTTTAGGCCCTACTGCCTAGAACTCATCTTGTACCCCCAACATGGGAATAGCCAAGCTATACGAGTAGTGGGGTCGGGAACCCCGTACCCCAGCTTGAGATGCATGTCATTGCCTCGTATCCTGAGCAGCATGAGTGTGTTTCCCCGTGGCTACTGGCACCAAGGGCCCCTTGCTTCAGTGCCCTCGGAGACTTCCACTCCAAGTGCCAGTAAAGTGGACCTTCAACCCATGCCACCCTCACCATCCCTAGGGGACCCGAAATGTCAGCCGTGGAGGAACCGTAGAGGCCACTGCAGGAGAGGGCCTCGTGATTCCGCACATTTCTGGAGCCTGCACATCTGGCTATGAAGACACCAGAGGCTGTCAAAGGGCCGCCATCAGTACCACGGCCCCACTTGCCCTAAATGGTACAGTGACGAAGGAAGCAGAAAAGGGGTTTTGCTGGGAAAGGGATTTCCCTAAGAACCTTCAGTGATCCAGAAAATACACCAAATTTGATCCTCATTGCTTGTCAACAAGATAAACAAAATGGAAAAACCTGAAAATCTCTTCAATAGGCAGGCCCATCATCCTCAGGGTGAGTTTTCACAATATAACTGATACAAATCCATTACGAGGGGCTGTCATGTGCACTGAGTGGCTGGATGCTTGTTAGACTGGCTGATTAGTGATAAGAAAGCACGAGAAGGACTGTGTCCAATTTGTCATCACGGGAATAGAAACAATAGGAAAAGAGGGGTCTAGGTACTCGAGCAAGGCTGGGGGACTCCAAAGCTCGGATACAAATGCAGGCACTAGTGATGTGATATTATTCCTGTGTGCAGCATTTATACCTTTAACATGAGTCTGAAATGCTCTCGCTTCTTTCTTTCTCCCCTCCCCACAAAACCAACAGCTTTTATGAAGTCATTTTTGGGAACACACTTTCTGGGGTGCGGGGCGGGGGTGGTGGCGGAGGGGGTGGCATTGCAGGGCTGGAGGAGAGGGGTTAGTACCTTAAAGGAATACTTGCGACTGATGCGGTCCTCAGGCCCCACTGGCGAGATCACGTAGCTGGGCAGAGGAATGCTCCCGAGGACCACTTCTTCTCGGCTGTCTTTGAATCGAAAAACACATCAGAACAACCTCCTGTGGCACCTTCCTTGGGCTGGTCCATCCCACTGTCCTACATCCGGGCTCCTTATCTCTCCCAGAACGACTCCATTTACTGATGAGCCATTCAGCTGTTCCCTGGGGACTTGTGTGCTCATGTTGGAACTACACAGGTGAATCAGACAGGGCCTGTCCCCAAGGACGGAGACAGGCATGTAAACACGCTCAACTCGGCCTGCTAATTCCTGACATATGATGGTCAACCACATGCTGCGGGAACACAGAGGCGGGAGTGCCACATGGTCTGGGAAGTCAAGAAGGCTTCAGAAGGTGAGGTTTCAAGTGTTTCAAAGGATGGGAAAGGGCATTCTGGGTGGAGCAAACGTCACAAGCAAAGTTAGGGCATCCTACCTCCTACACCTATTCTCACCCTCCTCCAAACCATCTTCATCACCAGAAGCAACCACAGTTGGTCCTGTTGCTCTCCACTCAAAGGCACGTATTTGCTGACTGATACAGAAAGAAGCCCTCTCTCTGCCCGGTGCCACAGCCCTTTCGCCTTTTGGCCCTTACCCACCTCCTGAGCCTTCTCTCCTAGTACATCCTCCGTGCAAGACTCACTCTGGCCTCACAGGTCTGTCATTTCACTGTATTCGGCTTCCAGAACTTTATTCAAGTTGTTTCCTCTGCTTGTAATGTCCATCTCTCCCCTACACACAAGCAAAGCTCTACCCATCCCCGAAAGCCCAACTCAAATCCCATCTCTTCTAAGAAGCCTCCCCAAATTCTCCAATATGGAATTAACTTCTTGTTCCCGTTGAACTGCCCATGCACTTTGGATGTTTTCTAAAGCACCCATCACAGCCTAGTCTTGTCTTAAAAGTAATCTAGCTCTTCCTCCATATTTCCTTCTCACCATTGCACAGCCCCTAACTCTATATGCTGGGGCTCCATAAATGTTCATATGACCGACTCAATTCACCAGCTGCCCATCCAATATCAAAGTGGATAAATCCAGGTAACAGGTTACAAAATGCGATTTACCTAATTTCCCACCTCTCCAGTTTGCGTCAAAGGTGTGCCTATGTCCCAAGTGGGGCAGACGCTGACACAACGCCAGATCTTGAGACCCTGAGTAGCAGGCAAACGGGATTCTATTTATTTTAACTCAACAAATGACACTTCCAGGGCCAGCACTGGTGAAAATGAAGTCGTCAACCATCCACATATGTAAAAGTGAACACACTGGCAAGTCAATAGGTTATTAATTATCTCAAGCCACTGGTCCAATCACTGGATTTGAGAAGACCCCCATTTGCATCACCTCACCACCTCCTCCAACACAAAGAGCCCTTAGTGGCCCGAGCCTCTGCTCACCTTTATAGTAAAACAAGCAATAATCGGCAAGCACAAACCACCTCCTTTTCCACAGCCTCATCCCAGAACTGTCCTGCAAAGCAAAGGACACTAATTAGGCAATGTCTGAGCATACTGTTCACCCTCCCCAGTCTTGACTTGCCCATATTCATTGTGACTTTTAATAAATTAACAAATTTTTATTGCACAGCCATTCTTTGACTAGGACATTAAAATTTAGATTCAATGAGGGTTTATCCCCAGGAAGTATTTTTTTGTTTCCTGGAAACAGATCAACATATTATAAGCATCCATCTTTTAGAAAGGAAAATGTGAATTCAAAAATACGGTTCTTCCATTAAGAAAGGTATCAGCTTTTAACAAAAAGGAAGCCATTAATTTATTTAAACGATATGCTATAAAATACCTTCATTTGTGCTGATTAGAAAACTGATTTACATAGTATGAACAAAGACCTTAGGTTTAGGTAATTCATCAAGGAGGCAAAGTTCTCATTTGACTAAGTTCAGTTCTCTGCCATAAAGAAATGATTTTGTCGTGTGTTTTCCTTCCATTTGATGTAGAGACTTGGATTTTCTTGCTATCAAATTGTCTCATGACAAGAATCTGCCTTTATTCATCTAAAATGTAAATCATGGGGGGAGAAAAATGGCCAGGGTAGGACAATAATCGTATTTTAGAGTCAGTTTTGTCCCAAACCTACGAAAATTCCAGAGCCGCTTTTAGCTATTAAAATTGTCTTCCTTCTACAAAAGTTTTTGACAGGCTTAAATTAAAATTAAAAGAAAAAAAATCTGACAGTTTCTAAACCTAACAACATAACATTCGTTCATTCTCCACTTACTAAAGTGCTGAAAATAAATTTAATTTGCTGAGTTCATGCACTTCTTGGTTTTATCTTCTGTATTGACCAGATAATCTCTAAGGTCTTGGCATATGATATTTGTTTTGTTTGGAAAACTCCTCTCCATCCACTTATAACTGGTTCAAACATCACTTCCTCTGAGAATCCTTCCAAGACTTCCCCAAACACAGCTACATTCTCTCTGCTGTGTGTCCACAACATTCCACAGACCTCTGTTATAGTTACAGCACAGCTAAGGGGCCTGGGCTAAGGGGTGGTGTGGGGGAGAATTATTTTAAAATCCCTTCCCTCTCCCTCCACATTTCAAAGGAGCACCCTTTTGTTTCCTAGGGACAGGGATGCAAATGGAAAAAGTTAGAGTTAAGTTACTCAGGCAAGAAAAGAGATGGGCAGAGAGGTAAGAGAACAGAGCTGTGTGAGCAGGGATATCATTAAGAGAGGGTGGTGCCAGAGGTGTGTCTGACAAAAAAGGCTGGAGTGGGGCCGGCCTGGTGGCTCAGGCAGTTGGAGCTCCGTGCTAACTCCAAAGGCTGCCGGTTCGATTCCCACATGGGCCAGTGGGCTCTCAACCACAAGGCTGCCGGTTCGACTCCTGCAAGGGATGGTGGGCTGCACCCCCTGCAACTAGCAATGGCAACTGGACCTGGAGCTGAGCTGCAGCCTCCACAACTAAGACTGAAAGGACAACAACTTGACTTGAGGAAAAAAAAAAGTCCTGGAAGTACACACTGTTCCCCAATAAAAGTCCTGTTCTCCTTCCCCAATAAAATCTTAAAAAAAAAAAAAAAAAAAAAGGCTGGAGAGCTTTGGAAGTTGCCATGGGGAACAGAGCCGGGGAGAGAGATTTCAAAGGGATTTTTAAGGGACTTCTTTGTCATGTGCAATGTAAGCCCTCCTCTTCCCATAAAGCCTCTAGTAAAAATTCACACCAGTGCTCTTGGAGTTTGATTTGTGGGTGTTTTTGTGTTTGTTTTTTTGGATGGTATGATATGTGAGAGACTGTGCTGGGTGATGATATGACATGTGAGAGATGTGTCCATCTGTTTTCCCTGGCAGACTATGAGTGCCTTGAGGGCAGGAACCACATGTTATTCACCTCTTTGTATTTGCTGTGAGAGCGCTTAGAACATGGCAGGCACTGGATGCTTGGTTGGATAGATGGATGGATGGATGGCAAGGAGAGAAGGAAGGAAGAGGGACATGGTCTCTGGCCCTGGGAGTTCACAGCCTATCCACGGCCAGAGGTCCAGAGGCAGAACAACTGGTGGTGAGGACAGAGATGAAGGATGGCCTCAAGGGAGACAGCGCTGACAGGGCTTCCTGGCCGAATGAGTGCGGGAAGAGGAGGAGCTGGTGACCATGCTGAGATTTCTAACCTGAGTACCTGGGGGAACGGTGGTATCATCACCAAGATCCAGAAAAAGCAGGATGGGGAGAAAGAGAGGCAACAGGGTGAGGAGACAAGGAGCTGAGTTTGGCCAGTTTGGAATCGGAGGTGCTAGAGAGCTAGATATGTGTGCTAGACTGGGGGAGAAGAAAACACGGGACTTTTCAGCAAGTGACAACAAAGGCTCTTTAACATCAGGAAGGCAAGTGCTGTAAGGCTGGATTCATGCTGACCCACCCACACTAGCGCCTGGGTCCCAGAGAAGCCCATAGCACCAGAGGCGAAAGTGGTCAGCTGGATCTGGGGAGGGAAGCTGTGGTCATTTAATGGACAGTCCACTCATACAAACGCACGGCAAATCGCTCAGCACGGGGGGCAGAATCTGCTTGCTTCAGATAAACTCAGAAATAGAACACTTATTATGAGCCTGTTCCCAGTTCCCAGGCCCGGGGTAAGGAAAGAAAACCAGCAAGAACAACCTCCTCCTTCCCACCCGCCCTCCTCAGTTTGCTCACCTGCTTGTGCAGCCAGCCCCTCACAACCACTGGAACATTGGGGTTCCTCTGAATGGCCTGGTCCCTCTTCCCAAAGCTGTGGACTTTACTGCTGGACTTGATGATCTAGGAAAAAGCAGACTTTAACTCTAGCAGCAGGGGAGGGATTTAAGGAGGCATGAAAAAGCCCTTAATGACAGGAGGACTGAGCGTAGGTCCCCTCGGCCTTCCTCTAAGTGGCAGCACCCTTTGATCAAAAGAACAGCAGGGAGATAGGGAACTGGCGTGCACACGGCCACAGCATTCTAATTGAAAGGCAAGTCCAAGACCTGTCAAGCTTCCCATCTAAGTCACAGAGAAAAATATGTAAAGGGAATTTTCAATCAATTTTCACCAGCAGCTGTTGGCCCTAATATGTCCTACAGCTTCCTGGAACAAAGCTACTTTTTGGTCACAGACTTCGCCAATTTCCAGATATTTATCCCTCCTACCGTGTTTCCCTGAAAATAAGACCTAGCCAGACAATCAGCTCTAATGCGTCTTTTGGAGCAAAAATTAATATAAGACCTGGTCTTATTTTACTATAATACAAGACCGGGTCTTATATAATATGTAATGTAATATAATATAGTATCAAGTCTTATATTAATTTTTGCTCCAAAAGACGCATTACAGCTGATTGCCCAGATAGGTCTTATTTTCGGGGATACACGGTATCTGGGTTCAATCCTCAGCACTCTCCCCTTCTCTTCAATGCTGGTCTTTTTACCTCCTCCTCACGCAGTGCTCCCACATCTTGGGCACAGAAACCTCTGGGCCCTTTTCAAAGGCACTCTTCCTAGGACTCATCGATCACAAATCTCACCATTGTGTCTCCATCACATGCGGCCTTTCCAAGGCACGCCTGGAAAATGAAGAATACCTTCAAGGACCTAGATTGTCAGCCCTGGTTTTGTCGGTAATCACCTGTTTTTTTGGGCAAGTGACATAACCCCAATTGGCCTCAATTTCTCAATCTATCGTTTGGGAAGAATACTTCTTACATGTCTCCCTCACAAAACTATGGTGAAAGTCAAATGGGCTTCTGGTTACAAAAGGGCTTGGCAAATATAAAAGGGGAAGGAAGGATGGAGCAGCCAGAAGCTCACCTTGGGGCCGGGTTTGGCCTCCATGGTGGAAGCGGTCCCAGTCGTGGACGTTTCACTGACCATGCTGGATGGTCTCAGGTTTCTCTCTTGCTTCGACATATGTGGATTTGACCTGTGGGGAGACACGGGGAATCCAGTGAGTAAGTGTCAGGCTGCAGTGGGAAGAGGAATCTGAGATTTATTCCAGGTTAGTACTGGTTGATGGGCCTTAGACAACCCAGGACCGACCTTCTGGAGACCACCTGACTCCTGACTGCCACCAGAGGGGCATGATGCTCAGCATACCCCTGTGCTTCATGGAATCAAGAGGATGACAGGTGGGCAAATCTCCACAGCCTGACACCCCACTAAGGGCCCAAGGCAGTCATCCCTGCCTGCTGTTCTGAGGTCCCCACATTTACTCTCTGATTCGCATGTCTGTGGCAACTGCCATTCAGATGGGCACACACAGTCACACATCACTCTTCACAGCAAGAGCAATCCATACGCCTTACACACACACACACCTTCATTTCCCTGGTTCACAAAAGAAAACTGTTTATAATTAGTAACAAGAAATCACTTGTGCGCATATCTACACCCCCAGCTACACACAGAGAATCGCTTACATAAACACCAGTAGGGCCTGCCTCCCAAAATAGGCTACTCAACAAAGAGTCCTATTCTGGGAACACTCTATTTGCCCCAGAATAGAGCCATCAGAGATATTAACCCCTGCACCATGTCTGGAGAGCAGGGAGTAATGAAGCGTGCCTGGGTCCCCAATGAGTATCCCCAGTGTGTCCCCATCAGCATCCAGTGACATCACGCTTACCGCTGAGAAACTGAGAAGCTCCACCTGCCCTGGGAGGGCCAGCACTTTGGGAACATCTCGGTCCCACACTCAAGAGACACCAGAGAGAACCTTTCTCACCTGTTTCCACAGAGCCCCAGCATTTGCCAGTATGTATTTCAAGGCAGCAGGGGCAAATGCCTCCACACAAATTCAATACTATCCTTGAACGGCTTGAGGCTGAATCCCAGACTCTGCTAACTCCAAGATCAGTAAGCCTTCCTCAAAAACGGAAGCCCCAGGATGTGGCTGGGTATTTTCACCGTTCTGACAGGCAGCTGGAGTGAACTGAGGCTCTTTGCCAGAAGAGTGGAGAAAATCTGATCTGGAGGCGTGGGGCAGAACCCTGAGTCGATGGAGATGGGGGATCCAGGCAGCGCACGGCTGAGGAAGAAACGCTCTGATGTCCTTTCGCCAGTCTCACTTGTACAGAGGTACTACGAGGCAAAATCCTAGTTTCCACCTTGGAGATAAGATATGCTGCTTCCTTCAAAAACCTTGGCTGCTCAAAGGATAAGTGATTCTTGCCGTGCGCCAAGCCAGAGTCCCAATACCCTGCACCGTGAGGCAAGTTCTTCACAGAAGGGGCTGGGCCCTGTCAGACACTTGGTGGCTGGAGATACAAGTCCCTCCAGACAGAGAGATCACTGGCTCCTTATCAGCTCAGGCACTCACTCTGGATTCCCCGCCCCCAGCCTCCATCCCAGCCAGACTTTTGTTTCTGGTCCCCACTCAGAGAATGTCAGCACACTCAGCCGGCTCACTGTTGGCAGACGCTGTGTACAGCACAGAGATAATCGCCTACTAGGGGTGGGAAGGTCTCTGAGAGCCTGCCTTGTCCAGGCCCTGCCTCCAGGCAGAATTCTGCCTTCCTGGAACCTGGTCTTGCCTGACTTTTCAGATTTCCGAGGTTTGAGACAAGGAAGAAGAATGCTCAGGTCATCTCAGCTATGGCAGCTGTATCTCTAAGCTAAAATTCAGCACACAAAGTCCAATAATAAATAAAAAAAAGTTTGTTTGGGATTTTATCAAGTTTAACTCACTCCCATTAAAGACAATGGATAGAGGTTTATTATAGACTATTTGAGAAATATAAGGAAAAAAGCTGAAAGGAAAGAAAACCCCCACAGTCCTGCTACCCAAGGAAAATCATTTTTAATACGTGGTATATTTACTTTCATTCTTTTTTATATGCCTCTTTTGGGGAGTGGGGAGGGGTTGTTTTTATGTAACTGGGATCATACTGTGTTTATGATTTTGCATCTTGATTTTTAAAAACTTATTATAAACATTTTCTCCATTCTTTTGAACTCATCCACATCATTTTAAATGATGCATCACATTCCACCAACTAGACACAAGTATGCCATTGCTCTTCTGTGGGCCAGAGACCACCTGGATTTGTGATTGGCCAAGGAAATCCGGGACGGATGGCCACTCTTGCCATTTCTGCACCGTACAATCTTCAGCTCTAACTTTAACCATCCCCTTGCACTCTAACCCATGTCTCCTTCCCACACTAGCTTCTGAAATGCTGGCTGGCCAGGGAGCTCCTCCAGCCAAGAGTGCAGGAGCAAAGGAGACCGCCCTGCAGCCTGGGGTGAGCGAGGAAAGAGAGCACGACCACCGCCTATGGAGCCAGCTGTCAACACATTTCAGTTGGAGAAGGACTGGTTGTGGCCCCCCATGCTAATCATCAGTGAAGGACAGTGTGTGGTGCGGCGTGGGAAGGAGGAAGAAGCACGGGTGTCCACTCCATTCTTCACGGCTACTGCTAAGACCTGTGTTGAGCCACGCCAGAGAAAGCTGGCTTGTTGGGAAAGATGGCTGAAGTCCAAACTCAATCTGCTTCCTGGAAGGGGACTCTGTTGCTCTACACGCAAGGAGTGAATCTTCACCAGGGCTCCCAGCTGAAGCAGCAGACGCAACCATTCCCTGGTAGTCCCTGACCTGGCTCTTTGAAAGAACAAGGTGCACACAGCTACACACTCAGCCAAGTAACAAGACCTGTCTCCAGAGGACGTTCCTCTGAATCTCCTGAACGTGGGTTATGACCTTGGAGGTCTCCCATGGGTGAATATGACTTTTGGAAATAACTAGAAGTTATCCAGAATTACAACTAATAATAATTTAAAAAAAAAAAAGGTAGTGGTTATGCTTTGGATACAATTTGGTGTCCAAAAATTAGACTATTAAAAAAATCTCAAAAAAATAATTTTCTCTCTTGACTAAAACACTGGCTCTGATAGAAACTTCTAGAGGTCGTTTACCACACCATTTTAAGTAATGGGAACATCAGTGGTGCATGTGTGTAACCTCCTGAAGAGACTCACTGATGAGGTCATCACTCACTTGGATGTGGGCATTCTGGTACATTCGCTTCAGCCAGTTACATCTTAGAGTATGTCCCACTTTAGAGCATGGTGGGGCAAATACTGATCCGTTCTCCTCAGACAGAGGGATCTTCCTAACAGGTTTCACCCAAGAACCGTTCCCTGTGCCCCATAGAAGTACATGTGGCCTTGAGCTCAGCAGCTGTGAGGATGGTTCAGTTCCCAACAACCTGCCCTCAGGCACGAGTCACACGGACCCTGGGGAGAGGAGACCAAAACCCTGCACATGCTACGGGAAGGCAGACTCTCTCTCGGTGTCCTAAACTAAAATCCTGTTAACTTAAAAGCCTGTCTGCCAGGTTTCTGTGCTATCTGGATTCCCAAGGTACACTGGGATGAGAGGAACAAAGACTTCGCTTTCCTTGACCTGGGCTACTCGAATACTGATTATTTTGCTGGAAGGGTGTTGGCTGAAGCTTAAAACAATGAGCTAGAGTTTTAATGCAACTGCCTCCCATCTGAAAGTAACAAAAGATGTTAGGACCAGACCAAAAAAACAAAACAAAACAAAAAAAAACTCAGTCTGGAGAAGCTCAATAGCAAAATGATTTCATTCTACTCTAAGCTTCCTCAAGGATGTGTCAGGTGAGCCTGGGCAGGAAGTTACCTTCCCTGTCCCTCTACTTCCCTATCTATAAAGGAGCTGCTTCTGCTTCCTGCACACCCAGGAGCAAATGCATATAACACCAACAGATGTAGTAAGAAAGGGAGGTTATAATTCAGAAGGTACTTGTTTGTGTAGGGTCTGAATTCACATGAGTTTGGGTCATGGGACCCTCAGTGGCCTCTCAGTCAAGATCTTGCACAGGAGCTGACGAAAGTGGGATCCCAGCAAGACTCTTTCCTACCCTATTGCCAGCACAACGAGTAGGTCACCAAGCTAAGTATCACCAACCCTCAGGGACAGGTGCACATGGCCAAGCAAGGAGAGGGACTGGACTATACTTGTAGCACCTACTGTGTGCCAGGCACTTTGCCTGCATTACTCAATTAACCCTGCAAAGCCACTTTCATCATCTCCTCTTTATAGACGAGGAAACTGAGGCTCAGAGAAATTAGTGACTTGCCCAAGACAGAAGCTGGACTCCAAAAACCTGGGCTTTGCCACAGAAACACTAGCCTAGGGCAAGTCCCACAGTCTGACAAAGAGCTTTTGCTCTTCTCAGGGCCAAGACTAACCCCCAAACCAAGAGGATCCTGGGGTGCTGGAAAGACTGAGCCCAGAATACAAAGCTCTGCAGCTGACTGACTCCCCTACGCTCTACGAGTTGCATCGTACCTCTGGGCCTCAGTTTCCATTATTACAAAATGGGGTGAAAACTATTCTCCCTCACAAGGCAGTTGTGTGGATTGAAATAACATGTTGAAAACCGCAAAGCACTGCACTAAATGAAAAGCACTGTGATTGTTACCAGTGGAGACCCCAGAATTTAAATCTCAGGGACATTTTATTTTTGTTTCCAAGGTACTTCTCTCCAGAAAGCTCAAGAAGCCAAACAGTTAACTTCTAAACAATCATTTCCTACAAACTTCCTTATAAACACCTTATCCGGGGCTTGTGTAAAGTACCGTAACCCTGTGCCTGACTGTGCTGCCATTCTTTCCCCAGGACAATGACAATATTGAGTCTTCCAGGCTATCATACGAGGTTAGAAAGCAATGGGGAATCAGGAATCTCTTACTGACAAGACATCATTAGATGATACCCATATCCCATTAATGCCTGGAAAAATAGGACCCCGAATTCATCCTCTGTCCTCAAGGATCCTACACAGAGAACTCAGCTAAGATTATTGCTCTGGAAGGAGGGCTGCATGAGAACAGGCACATTCACAAACAACCAGCAGATTTTTTAAGGCGCTTACACCCACCACCTAAGGGGTTTTGGGAAAGCAATACACAATGAAAAGCCAGAATAAAAGAACGTTCTTGTCCCAAACAGGCACACACCTCCACACCCCCTCTTCCCAGAGAAAGAGACACACACAGACCGCCAACGCTCACTGTACACTCCCAACACCCTGGGGGAGGCTGTCTGACACGGGTTTTCATTCAGCAACTATGGCCTCATTACTCAACTATGGCTTTCTGTATTCTTTCCCCATCCTCCACAACTCCTCTCTCTCGAACACAAGCTCCATTTCCTCACCCCACCCCACCCCACCCCACCTCGGGAGGGGGAAACCAGTCCAAATAGCACTCCTCACTGGGCATGAAAATTAGCCAGGGAGCCTTGAGGGCTCCCCTCCTGCACCCTCAAACCAAAGTACTGCCCTGGCCTGAGTCCTACTCTGCCAAATACTCCTGGGCCAGTCTCTTCCACTGTCCAGGCTTCTCTCTGCACCAAAGGAGAACCAGACCTCAGCCTCTACAGCTCCTTCCACCTCTGCTTTGCTGTTTCTGAGGTGCTACCTGCAGTCCCAACCCAAGCCCTTGGCGAGCCCTCTTTCCGCCTATCTGCTCCTCCTGGCTTACGAGGTGGCCACTTCTCTCATTAGAAAACAACCTTTTCTAATGGAGAGCTGGGCACTTCCCAGACCAGAGGGAGGAAAAAGAAGAGGACAAGGGAAGTCACAGGAAGAAACAAAATGACTGTGTGTAAGCAGCAGCTTCCACACGTAACGAAGTCGCCACTGCAGCGTTTTCAGCCAGTGCAGTCAGAGCCGGAGACGCGGTGGCTGTGTGGCAATGACTGGACCCCCCGTGCCAATGCCCTTCCCAACTGCAACATCCAGAGCCAAGCCAACACGCAGGTGTCTGACTGAACTAAGGACACTGTCACCACCTCTTCTCCTACCTGTGATTGTCACAGACGCCGTCTCCTAGGCCAAGAAGGAAAACTGAACAGTCTAAGTTTCTGTATCTGCTTGCCAGGTGTTTCCATTTTGCCTCATTTTTTCTGCTACCATGGCAACCAAATGCAACAGGCAAAGCTAGCCCAAGACTGTCAGTCTGGAGAGAGAAGGTGCTGGCAATGCAGCTGCAGAGAGCAACACATCAGCCTCACGGCCCAGGGCTCAGCCGAGGAGCAACAGGACAGACTCCTTCTCCCAGCTCGGAGTTGTAGTGCACCCCTCCCCCATCCTGTGCTTTGAATCTCAGTCAGCTTTACCCAACTTGTAACTGCAGGAGGAAAGGGAGACAGCCACCTCCTAGCAGTAGGAGATATCCCACCCCAAGGCCAATCATTGGCACAAGGATTGGAGAGCCTTGCCCTGAAGCCTGCAAATTGGACCCCCAAAGAGGCCAAAGGGAAGGGAAGTCATTCTTACCTTCAGCAAGATAGTATCTTTTGAAGTATTACCCTCCAAACACCACGCAGAACATTCCAGGCAATTCGAATTTGTCGTTCTTTTCCAAACAATCCAATGAGAAAACAGAGGGCCACTCAGACGCTTATTCCTCTGGAAGGAATAAGCTAAACTCGCTAGGATGCCGGGAAAGGCAGGCCAGGCCAGGGTCCTCTCTGTGTTAAGAAACTCCACGGAAATCTTGGGTGCCTTGCAGCCGGCTTCTGAGCACCAGAGCACGCACGCTTCTGAACTTCCAGAGCGCATACTCTCTCTCATCGAGGCCCCACCTCAACATCAAATGCTTGACAGAGCCTGGGGATCAGGGTACACAGCCTGCTGTCAGTCAGCTGCCAGCGTCAAGGCTCCGGAATGCTTCCTTCCTCTCCCCTAAGAGCTGCAGAGGCGTTTGTCAGCGGCTTCCACGGCAGGGCAGACCAGCACTGAAGAGAAAATGCCCCTAATGCACAGCAGCAACCACCAAAACCACAGCCTGGAAGCTGCAGCCCTACCTTTTCAGGAGGGCCGCCGTGCGTGGCCCTGTGAGCCACAAAGGGCAACCGCAAGCTCCCAACTTAAGAACATCACTGAGAATGAGGAAAGAAGCTTAAGAAGAGGAGCCCAAATGATCCAATCACTGGAAATGAGGCCCTGCAAAAAGGCCTGAGAACATTTTCTGGAGAAAAGACTACTGAATAGTCGTGGCATCTTTCAAGCAAATGTAGTTATTAGATCAAATTTCATTATTGCAAATACAATTGCAATTAAAAGCTCTAGGCAGCAGTAGCCTACTTAGCACATTAATGCCTGAGTAGAGCCAAGGGATTGTCTCTTGAAGACCAGTGAAATGAGAGGCACTATGTATAGTGGTTAGAAACACAGCATCTGGGGCCAGGCTACCTGGATTCAAAGCCTAAGTCTGTCACTTACTAGCTGTGTGACTTTTAACAAGACTCTTAACCTCTCTGTGCCATTATTAGGTACCTAATAATGGTATCTTACTCAATGGACTGCTGTGGGAATTAAATTCATATATATAAAGCACTTAGAAAAGTACCTGATAATAAATAGTAAGGGCTCTAAACATTAGCTATGAAAATATTATTATTAATGGAAAAAGCCAACTCTAGGAGGTAGATTACTTCATTTAATGTTAAATATAAAATTCCAAATCCGGAAACAAGGGATCCTAGAAAATCTCTTTCCTAGAAAATCTCTTTCCTAGACAAAGCTACCTGCCAATAACATTTACTCATTGCCTTCGCAGCCCTGCAATAAATACCCCACTTCCACCTGCCAGCCCTTCTTGAACACTCATAGCCCATCCTCCTTCATCTTCTCTTCTGCAGACTCAACATGCCAGGTCACTGGATGGGGTTTCCAGACCCCTCACCATTATGGTCCCCCTCCTCAGGGGAATCTCAATTGCTTAACATCCTTCTTGAAATTTATACCCAGATGACAGTGTTTGTGGCTTGGCACGTCCTTGGTGCTCCATAAACTTGAAATGAATGAAGTAGTCCACAAACACCATGCTATACCAGAACTATTCTCCCCTTTTCTCTACACATTGCACTTTTACTAATGCAGCCTGAGCTTATATGAGCTCTTCCAACAGGGATTTTCACATGCCTATTGGCTTCAGTGTGAAGGGGTTTCCCTTGGGGGACAAGGCTGCAGAACCCACTTGCTGATACCCACCCGCTTGGAGATTCTAACAAAAAACTAGGTAACATAACAGAAAAGCTGAAATGTAAAAGCAAACCTACTCATGCAGCAAAAGAAGCTTGTTGGTGACAAACTCCGAAGGTCCTGCTTCCTTTAATATATCTGTACTATGGGTTATTAAGTGCAGTCATTAGTGCTGACCAACAAATACTTCTAATTCTCTTCCCAGGTGCATGGTAGAAACGCACATCGCTGCCCCCTTGAGGTTAGGAGTGGTCAGATGTTACTTTAGCCAATGAAATGTGTGAAAGAGCCAGTGCACAGTTCACCAAAGCTCCTTTTTCTTGCCTTTGGCAATCATGGAAACAGAGATGGAACCTCCCTCAGTAAAGATGACAGAGCAGAACCCCTTAGGTGACACCTGTGATAGACATGGAGTAAAAGTGAGAAATAAACCTTAATTGTTTTAAGTCACTGAGATTTTCTTTGATGATGTTCCAAACAGACCCTAGCCTATCCTGACTGACTACATTGCTGACACAGAAACTAGAATACTCAGAGCTTATGTTCTGTGCATCCACCAGATGACAGCTTTCACGTTATGTCTCCTCCCCTTGCTTGTAATCTGTAAGATGGGAAACCATCTTTTGGTGGGCATGCACCTGTTCCACCAAGCAGCTCCCGTGAGCCCCACCTGCCAACAGTGGGGGAGAAGTGTCGTCTGTTCCCATCAGTAATACTTTAAAGGACGTCACCAGGGAGACCATTTTTATTTTCTTCCCACAGGAGAAGAAACCCAAGATTATTTGACTAAGATCCATCTATGATTGTCACTGCAGTCCCGAGAATGACAAGTATCTAGAGGAGACTTAAGGATGAATGGAAGAATCTGGGGATAATTTAGGAGGGATGGAAACAGAAAGTTGTCTACAGTTGTGGTTCTCCAACTTCTACCAGAATCAGAATCCTAAAGGCTTGTTAAAACACAGGTTACATGCGGTCTCACCTCCAGACTCTGATTTAATAGGTCTGGAGAGGGCTCGAGAATTTGCCTCTCTAACAAGGTCCCAGGTCATGCTGCTTCCGAGACCATGCTTTGAGAACCACTGCTCTAGAAAGATTCACTGAAAGAAATAGGGTGAAGGCTCTGGCAAGGGGAGTCAAGCGGCCTTAAAAGACCCTCTTTGAAAAAGAAAAGAAGCCAATTTTCCTTTTTCTACCCAATACAATCTGAGAGCGGATGTGTCAAGGACAAAAATGATCATCTCGGCCTTTCTTCCTGAGCACATAACACACCACACAACCAAACCAAGCTGCTCTTTACAAGATTACAATAGTAATCTTATCTGTTGGAGGGTTAAAAAAAAAAAAAAAAAAAGGTTTCTGAGAGAGGAATTCATGTCTCACTCACCCTTCAGATCTCCACCAGGAAGTAAATCCGTATTTCAGGAGGAAATTATTTAGATAATTGGCTGCAGCCTTCCTCTCCAACATTATCTTTACTACACATCAGTCTTCTTGCTCTCTGAACCCACCAAGGCGGGTCACACTTCCCTCAGCTGTCAACGACCCTCATACACATGCACACTTATCCAAATTCTCCCCCTTCTTCCAGTTTAGGGCCAGACACTTCAAGAGAGTCTTCCCTCTCTTTCATCCCCATCACAGCCAATCAATCACCAAGTCCTGTCGATTTTACCTCCCAAGTATCTCCAGGTTCCATGCCGCGCTCTTCATTTTTCCCTCTAACTCACCAGATCCCCCCAGGCTCTATCTGCTCTGCCCTCGAGGTCTCTGCTCAGGCTGTTCACCTTGACTGAACAGGTCTCAAATGAAACAACAGATCTTCCCAGGGTGCAGAGGGCTTCCATGATGCCTAAGCCAGCTTAGAACTCTGTCATCAACCCCCATGGAACCCTTGGTTTCCTCTGTCATGAACATGGATCCATTTGTGATCTCCTGTTTAAGTATCTATCTTCCCTACTCAACCGTAAGCTCCTCACACACAGGCCCACGTTTGTCTTACTTGCTGCTGTAACTGCGGAGTCTGGCACAGCCCCTAACAAAATGTAGGCATTTACTAAGTACTTAATGAGTCAGTGCAGGAATCACCACATCAGTTCACAGGAGTCCCCACTTCCTTTCAATGCCTAAAGCACATTCTGTCTCCTTCAAGGACTGTCTGGCCACATCGTTGCACCCACCACCTGAGACAAGCACTCCTTATGACATCCGGGGAATGGAATCTACAGGGAAACAATGACCCTTGAAAGAAGGAATATCTTTTCCTTGGAAACTGGATGGCATTGAGATTAGCTACAAAGATATTTCAGTAGGATTAAAGAGGCTACCTTCTCAGAAGTGGTCAGGGAAGAGGTGTGTGTGACGGTGCTGTTTACTGAGAAAAGGTCCAGGAAAAAATCATTTTTCTAGAAGCTCTCATTCAAGTTGGTAATTTCCCAAATCAAGCGTTCTGATGGATTCCCCATCCAGACCTTTAACAATGACAGGCACCCATGTCTCCAGGAGGCCTAAGAAAGGGGGCTGAACTCAGTGACCTCCCAAGAGCTTCTAACCTTCAGGATTCTGTAAACAAACTCATTCCAAGCTGGAATTCGGAGAATCCACATTCTGGCTCTGTTTTTACACATCAGCTCTTTCTCCTTGTAGGAAACAGGATAGTCTTTACCTTCCTCCCACTCTCTCTCTAAAGTAGTAATGATTTCAAAGTCAGACCCCCAACCCCAAAGTCTGGCAACCATGGCTCATAGGCCACCAGCATCAAAATAATTGAACAGGCAGCCTCTGACTAGGGCAAGGGTTAGACCTGACTAAAGAGTTCAAGCGGGGATGACATCCTGGCGTTTCTACTGCTAGCCATGCAACTTTGGGCAAGTGAGGACTTTTTGGAGTCTCAGTGTCTACCTCTAAAATGCTGATGCTGACCTCCTCTCAGGATTATTGTCCTAAATGAGATACACATGTAAAATCCCTAGCACAGAGTAAACATACAGGGAATGTCAGTATTATTGTAATTATAGATTTCTAGTTTTAAAAGTTCTATAAAATAATGATCCTAAGCTGAAAACACGATAGAGATGAAATAATATGTTGGGAATTTGCTTCAAAAGAATACAGGGGGTGAGGAGGAGGGTACAAATAAAGTAAAATCAGCCATGTTTTGGAAATCAGTGAAGATGGGCGATGAATACATTGGATTTATTATGGTATCTTTACTTTTGTATATGTTTGAAATTCTCCAGAATAGAAAGCTTAAAGGTGTAAGTATGAAGGGAAGGAAATGCTACGAAAACATAAATACTGATAGTTTAAGATCATATTTGGTCTATATGAGTGAACACAAGAAAAATGATCCGAAGGGAAAAAAAAATAAAGGCCAACGTCTCTAGTAGTTTCTCTAACAGAATTATTTTCTTCAAACAAAAGTATCTCAGGTGAGCAGCAGGGAACAGAGACACTGGCACACATTTCTCTGCCTTCATTTTCAGGAGAAGAACACGTCCTACTCAGGTTTCATGTGCATTTTCAGGTAGACCGCCCTGGGTGACAGACCCTGCCTCTGAGCACCCCAGAGGCCCTGCTGGAATGGGACTGAGGAGCAGCAAAGTTCCAGTGTTAGGAACAACAAGCAGAAAGAATTCAAAATGCTCAGGGACCATGGGTGTCACCAGTCTAAGCCCTGGCTTTGGACTCCTATATGCGGCTTCCTTGGGAGGCTGGTTTAGCTCAGTCTGAGGCTGTATTGAACAGTTTAGCTCAGTCACCAGGCTGCATCTGGTGCCCTTTCACACCAGATGAGAGTGCATTACATGTCGCTTGAGGAGAACGGGTTTGTTCAAGGGAAAGCAAGCTTTTAAGGGTCTCCAGCAACATCAATCACAGCACATCCCTATGATCTCCCCACCTCCTCCTCTTCCTACCGAGAGAAATCTAGAGACTGAAACACACAATTCTCGCATTTCACCAACCCACACCAAGCCCCTCTATCTGAGAGAGAAAATAATCCAACAAGGTTTGTTTTGAGCAAATGCCTTTAAGCTCCCAGATCCTGCCTGGAAAAGGAGAATATAGAAAAGTACTTACTCTTCTTGAAGAATAAATTCGCTATTTTCTGGAGAAAACTGCCCACTCACAGGATGCCGGAACGCTGTGGTCTGCTGGTTATGGCTAAAGAGAAAGAAAGAGATAATGAAGGAAAAGTCGTCTGAATGGAAAGGATTACAGACACAACAATAGATCAGTAACGTCTCAGGACGCTGACCATCACATTCCTCCCCGATGGAGAATGTGGGCTTTTCTGCTGAGAGGCACTTACTCTGTCAGAACCCAGCTGCATTTAAAAAAGCCAACAATTTCCAGCTCAGGTGCCAGAGGCCACCTAAGACGAGGGGATTTTAATTCTAGGGACGTCTTGGCTCCCAAAGAATGCTGCCTCTTAGAGAGACATCCCATGAAGCACTGACTCCAACAAATTGAGTGGCTTAGCAAAAAGTGACTTTCAGATGGCACGAGCTAAAACAAGAGTGAAGGAAAGCAGATGGCACTTTCAACAGCTTCCAAAAACCGTGAACCAGAGAAAGAATTCTAAGAATTAACCACCACCACCCCCCCAGAAAACTAGATCTTCTTAAAATTCTTCTCCCTACTATAAAATGTCCTCACTTCGGTGATGGGATATAAATGTATGGGCACGTCTCTGCAACATGACCTGCCTAATTTCAACATTGTGTAGTTTCGAGCACCCGTTTGAAGTTAGGAGGGATCAGCTTCCACGCCAAGCTGACAGACACAACCAAAGCATGGGGGTGTCTTTGCGCATTCGCAAAGGCTACCTGGTTCTTTGAAAGGGAGGAGGGGCTAGTTCTACATGCTGCTGGTTTGCTCCGTGAACAGGCTCACCTAATCTCCTCCTTTTTTAAAAATAATATGATTTATTTTAAAATGTTTTGTCCCCAATCACAAAATCACAGGCGTTTGAGAAATTTTAGAAAATACAGAAAAAAAGGTCACCATGATCTCACTGTCTAGAGATACACCTGGGTATTTTCTCCTTCCTAGCTTTTTACCCCTTTTATTAAAAGAAAAAGAAAGTTGTGATTTTACTGTATTTAGAAATCTATTAACATAGAAAATGTCTTATGCCAAATGAAGACTTCTTCATTTGAAATTGCTGAATAATAGTCAAATCATATGAATATAAATTTTTTTTCATATTACCAAAAAATATTCACTGGCCATCTGTGTGTCAGGCGTTGTTGTAGGTGCTGGAGATACAGAGTGAACAAAAGAATTCCTTACGCCATGAAGCTTACATTCTAGAAAGATTACCATTCTCTCACGCTGGACATTTTAGGTGCTCCCCCACCCTTCACCCCACTATTATAATAAATATATCTTTGAATATAGGCTTTTTCTGCAATTCAAATTATTTCCTTGGGCTAAAATCCCAGAGGTAAAATTACTGAATCAAAGGACATGGTCATTTTTTTAAGTCTCTTAATACAGATCGTTAAAATGCTTTCACTGTCAGAGTCAATATACCGGTATCATCTCAGTTTGGTAGTGTTAAAATATTAGCCTCATCTCCAGATTAAGCACTGAGCCATCCCAGAGATTAGTAGGTTTAAATGAGCATAGCATAAAGGTTAAAAAAAAAAAAAAAATCTCTAGGTCTACCATGTTTTTTCTTACTTTGCCCTGGGGCCTGGTAAGAGCATCCTGAGTTCTGGTGTCTGGGATAAGCTGGCACTGAGGTGAGAGCAGCCTGAATCCGAATAAGCCAAATGTGAAGCAGGCAGAGCCAGGCTGCTCCCTGGCCCCGCGACTCTGCACCACCCAGCACCCTCGCACTCCTCCCAACCACTGCCAGCCTCCCGACTTCCAGCTCCTCGTTCCAGACAAGCCCGTGGAATCCTATGACCTCATCTGGCAGGCAGCAGCCTGATCTTCCCCCCAAAACCGAGTAAGACACGAGCATCTAGAAAAGGATGAGAAGCAGGCCGCTGAACACCTGTTTCAGCAATCTTTGCACTGCGTTTAAGGGTTTGGCTTTGTTTACACCCAGTTTCTTTGAGAGAGTCCTCTCCATTCATCAAGGAATTTGAAAATGCACACACTGAGCCTGCCTCCTTTTCACCTGGAGAAAAAAAATAATGTCCTGCATATAATGGGACTAACAATAAAGCAACACCACCACTATCCACTGTCACCTCTCAAGGGTTCTCCAGTCCACAAAGGCTTTTGTTACACATCTTAGCTGTTAACACCGTTGACCCCCATTTTATGAATGGGGACATAGCTCAGAGAGGTTAAGTGACTCGCTCAAGATAACTTCGTCAGTAAGTGAAAAGACTGGGACATGAATCCAGGTCTTCTATTTCTACATTTGATGCTCTTTGCATGATAATCTGCCATCCCGGTAAGAGTCTATGGGGCTGGCAGCTTCCTGGCCATGATCAGAAATCCCTAAAGACAAGGCATCAGGAAGACAGCACCATCCACCGCTACTCCCTCTTCCTCCCCCCTCCTTTCTACCCCTTGTGCCCAGAGCCAAAGTTCCGAATGACAACACCAATGTGGCATTCAGTAGCCCCCAAACAGCCTTTGGTTTTATAGAAGATCAGCTGGTTGAGCTCAGGTAGACGCAGGCAAAGAGCGAATCTTCCATGCTCTTGGAGCAGCATCCAGCATCCACTTTGTATACAATGCACAGTTTTAACAGCAACTGGGGCTCCCGACTCCCAACTTGTACCAGCTTCAATAAGCCCAGAGTCTTAGGTATGTAAATCCTGAGTTGGATGGTATAGCCACTAAGATGAATTTTACATTCTAACGTTAGAAGGAAGATAGTTTTTAAAAGTGGACAAAAATAGGAAACAACCAAAACGTCCTTTGATAGATGAATGGATAAAGAAGTTGTGGTATATATACACAATGGAATACTATTCGGCGGTAAGAAAAGATGAAATAGGACCATTTGTGACAACATGGATGGATCTTGAGAGTATAATGCTAAGCGAAATAAGTCAGACAGAAAAAGCAGAGAACCATATGATTTCACTGATATGTGGTATATAAACCAAAAACAACAAAAGAACAAGACAAACAAATGAGAAACAAAAACTCAGACACAGACAATAGTTTAGTGGTTACCAGAGGGTAAGGGGGTAGGGGGTGGGAAATGAGGGTAAGGGGGATCAAATATATGGTGATGGAAGGAGAACTGACTCCGGGTGGTGAACACTCAATGGGATTTATAGATGATGTATTACAGAATTGTACACCTGAAATCTATGTAACTTTACTAACAATTGTCACCCCAATAAACTTTAATTAAAAAAATTAATAAATAGAAAAAAATGTGGACAAAAATATAACAGTCATTTCATCAGACCTAGAGGCAGCTCCCCAACCTTTCTTCCCTAATCTGGATGCTGCCCTTTCTGCCAAAATTTCCTGCATTCACACAAAGCTTTAAGTGCGGTCACCTTCATTATGGTATCTGACCTACCCACGGTGCTGGGCAGGGCAGATATTCTCATCTCCGTGTTAGGAAGATCAGGTTATAGAATGTTATCAGAACACTAAATTTAAAAAAAACAAAAGGCGGGGTGGCATGACTCCTACATTGAGAAAAGAGATGAATCAGAATCAGGTCTCCAGAATACTGAGGTCTTAACATTTGATCATTTCTGATCAAACTCACCCGGCTTGCTAATAGCAAAGCTTCTGGTTCAGTACTTTTTGATCAAAGGGAAGATGAGTTCAGTCCTTGGGCTATTTTATTTCATTCAGTCTTCCCAAATACCCAGTAGGCAGGCCGTGTTTCATCACACCAGGCCACAGGTGAGGAATGTGAGGCCCAGAAAGAGTAGATGACTTGCCCCCAGTCAACTCCTGTGTTTCTGCACACCACCATCCTTCTGATCTCTTCCTATCATACTGCTCCAGGCTCATCCCTGCTAAACGATGGCCAAGTCCTCTGCTTCCATCTCCTTTCCCGAGACCCCTTAGCCCACAAAGCCCCTAACCTGCTCCATTTCCTGATTTTTCTAAAACCCATGAAAAACCTCATGTACTATAACCCTGTCTCAAGATGCATGTAGCAGGCACAGACAAATCCCCTGAAATACCTGTTCTTAAACCTGAATTGCCACCTTGTTCCTTGGTAGAGATGGATATGGCCCGGCTAGGAGCCAGGTGGCTGGTTTCACAGGAGCACAGAAACTCTCCTCCATACAAGGGCTTCTGTTTCTCTCCAGGCTACTGAGAAAGTAACTTGGCGAACGAGGTAAAACACGACCTAGCCTTTATTCTTTGATCCTGCTCTTCCTCCCAGGAGCAGCCCCTCACACTGAATGGCAGCCAATGGGAGAGGACCAGGGAGAACAAATGGAAGGTTACAGGGAAGGATGATGCCCGTGAAGGCGGGCCACGGGTCACCATCCACGTAAATAAGCACGTCTTCACAGGCCCTGGGCCGGGAGCGACTTGGGTTAGGCCCTAAAGAAGTCTAACAACAAACACAAAAGACTTGATAAGAGAACTAGGGAGAACTGGAGACTAATGGGAGCTCCCCGTAAGGAAGAGTCCACCCACAACCACAAACAGGGCTAGTCAAAATGTAAACGGGTCCTGTAGTTTCTTGCAATGTTTCTGCAAGGTTAATTTCCTATGCATACAGATTTTGACTATAATGTGAGCAGTGACTCTGGTTGGTTAAATATAAAGGTACCAATTCCTCGGTATGGCAATTTTTGGGGCATGACAAGAAGTCCTGGAGTTCTGTGAGTTGGGCTCAAGAGTGGAGGTCAGAGCTCCTTGATCTGGTTCTTTGACAGCGGTGCTATTGATATGCTGAAAGTGTGACAAAGCTGCTCTATCAGCATAAACCCTTATCTGGCCCACGCTATAAAAAGGAGAAGAAACAGCTTAAAATGGAAGAAGAGTACCCAGCCTCAAAGCCTAAGGAGGGACTCTGAAGGCTCTTCTCATTGGGAAGCTCGGCAGCATCTGCCACTCTGGAACCTTCCGGCTCCCAGAATATTGTGAAGAGAGTCACCCTGCAGGCCTGACGCCACTTTCAGCACTGCCTCCAGGCTTGTTAAGGCACTTACAATCTTTGTTCCAGTGTCTCAAGACAACCAACGATTCTGGGTTACCTAACATACTCCTAGTTAGGTCCCAAAATTGGTACCTGAAACCCCAAGAACACAAGAAATTGCCTCCCCGTATTCTTCAATTCCCATTTGGGGTGCAGAGTCACGAGAGAACAACCACGAGTCGAAGCAGCATTCCACATTTCCTCAACATTTCTTAAGCTCCTTTGGTTTTATTTTACTTAACACTTTCACAAAATTGCTCGTTTAGTGCAAAGTATCAGCGTTGCTGGTGTTTTGTAAGGGGGCTGGGAGTCTTACCAAAGTAGTCTTTGGAGCTTGCACTATTTTGAAAATGTCAAGATTTTCAACAGCTCGCTGCGCACAGGCATTACTCTGACAGGCCCTTCTTCCAGAAGCCTGGGAATCAGGCCATGATGAGCCAACATATGGTCCCCATACTCTCTCCAAGTGGAAACAGCATTAACCAGCCTCCTTCAGTATCCACCCCGGGCAACAAGTCAGCCCAGAGCCCGAGGGCAGGAGATCTGAGTTCAAAACAGAACAAGCCACCTCACCTCTCAGCCTCAGTTCTTCCATTTGCAAATAGAAAATAATAATGATATCCTTCCGAAAGGTTGTTGTGAGGATAAAATGAGGGAACATGCATTAAAGAGCCTCGCACAGTGCCTGGCGTACAGAAGGTACTCAGTTAATGACTGCTAAACCTGACTGTGCTTTGCCGGTGGCAATTACTACTGGCATGTACGTTTTAAAGGGCCAAACACGGAATGAGCCTCCTCCCCCCACTCCCACTAAACCTGATACTCCTCCTCCAGGCTTCCCTACTTCCAGTAACAGCATCACTGAAGAGTAAGATTCAAGCCACCGGGGTGGCCGGATGGCTCAGTTGGTTAGAGCTCAGGCTCTGAGCAACAGGGTTGCCGGTTCGATTCCCACATGGGCCAATGAGCTGCGCTCCACCGCAACTAGATTGAAAACAGCGACTGGACTTGGAGCTGAGCTGTGCCCTCCACAACTAGGACTGAAGGACGACTACTTGACTTGGAGCTGATGGGCCCTGGGAAAAACACACTGTTCCCCAATAAAGTCCTGGAAATACACACGGTTCCCCTTCCCCAATAAAATCTAAAAAAGAAAAAGATTCAAGCTCCTTACCTTGGCTGAGACGATTCTAGAGGACTTGACCCCTGCTTCGATCCTCCTCTTCTTGTACCACTCTCCTCCCTCCCCACCCTTCCTCAGTCACACTGGCCTCCTTTCTGCTCCTTGAACACCAAGCTGTTTCCTTTTTCCTGCTGAACAGCCTTTGTACCCGCTTTCCTTTCAGCCTGGATGCTCTTTCCCCCATACTCTCATGACTGGTTTCTTATCGTTCAGACCTCAGCGGAATCGTGACCGTCTCGGAGCCCTTCCCAACCACCCACTGATGTAAGTTCCCGTCACTTCGTATCACATCACCCTATTCTAATTATTACTGTTACTTTTCTTCCATATGGATGTGTTTGATGACTATCAGTCTCCCTGACTAATACGTGTACTCCAGGAGAGCAAGGACTTTGTCTGCCTTTTCACCGCTATTTTCACCCTATAATAGCGTCTGGCATGGTGATCGCTGCTGAATGAATGAAGGAGAAATGACGAAGACTCCTACCTTAAAGTGAGGCCATGCCTCCAAATAGGCTCACTAACCCTACAGAAGTCTAGATTCAGGTAACAAAGAGACAGGACCCTAAAGGGTCAAAAGCCATCAGAAGGCAGTGGCTTTACTGCTCTCACTGCCAGAGGAAGAATGAGACACCAACATGCCAAGAAGCATCATCCTTGGCTCTCTCCCAACCATGTTACAGTATAATTTGGAGAAATCAGCCCTCCCTGAAACATCCCCCAACCCCTGCAAGGATGTGAATACACTCAACCAATGCTAGAGAGGAAATAACTGAGTGATTAAAACACATAGGAGGATAATACAAACATCACCCTTATCACCCTTTTGTGAACTGGGAAACTATTTGGTGTGCAACCTGCAATCTGGTGACAGATTATATGCTCTCTCATATTGCTCTCTACATATTTCATATGTGTTTGTTCTCCTCCCCCCACCCCTACCTCCAGTAAGATCCTACGTGCCTGGAGGGCTGGTAGCAGTCATTCACTTATTTCTCATGAACCTCCTGCAGCGCACAGAACATTAATACCCACAGAGTGTGCACTTGAACTCCTTTATCTCAACAGCCTGAGCACAAACACACATCACCTTCAGGGAGAGGCTGTACAGAACCCATCTCACTTTCTGATGTTACACATCCCCCAGAGAGTGGGGGAGGCAGGGCCCCACAGACCCTGATAAAGGATCCTACACCCAGGTTGGAAGACTCCACCATCCTGGGAGCATGACACAGATCCAGAAGAGCCTTCCCCACTCCCAGCACCTCACTCACTCACACATCCAACTAGACAGAGACACTGAAATCCAGCCAAACTCCAGACCCACCACCTGGAGGGGCAGTCAGTAACTTCTCTCCTTGCCCAACGGTGCCAAAAGGAGCAGAGCCTGGCACAGACAGCTGGGCATAAGAAAGTCACAAAATTAACTGCTCAAACATAAAGCTCTCTTCTTGCAAAGAAGGAAGTCTGTCCTTTCCAAACTCTGAATTTACCAGACTAAAGCCTTGCAGCATGATTTGAAAAACTGTATTTCATTAGGCTCTCCAGATGTTTTCAGATCCATTCAGTGTCCAACACATTTCATAAATTATCTTTTCCGACCCAGTAACCCGCGCTGCAAACCCGTCTGCTTTCCAAGCTCCCACATGGGGTCCCAATACTCAGGATTGCTACTTGGTTAATATGATGTTTTAATTTTGGCTTCATGGGACTTCAAAAATCATGAAAGGATTAAAGTCAAACTCCTGATAAAATGAAGAAATCAAACCCAGATAGCGTCCCCTTCCCTAATTCTTTTTAAAGAAAAGTGGCAGAGAAGCAATGTTGTAGGAGCTGAGGTACCAACTTTGTTACTACCAAACCAGTTCCAGCCGCTGAGCAAATAGCCTCTTTAGGTCTTGGTTTCCTCATCTGTCCAACAGGGGGTTAGACTCTCCAGCTGGAGAAGCCACACACGAGGCCTCCAGAGCATGAACCCCAAACTGTTCCGAGTCGTACAGACTGGAGTTCAAATCCCCGCTCTGCCACACATTGGCGGTGCACGACCTTGAACGAGTTAGTGACCTTTCTGAAAGTTGTTTTCTTTATCTGTGAAAAGAGAAGACCGTTCCAACCTGACAAGATTATTACGAAGAGAGTGCTGATAATGTGTTTGGCCTACAGCAGGCATTCAACCTTCAGTGTCTGTCAGATTCTTCTCTCACTAGCTCTAAAACTCCACTCTAATTGAGTTGTTTTGCCTTTTTCCATGTTGCAAACTCTCGTATTATTAGATACTCCATGGAATAGCGGCTCAAAAACACATTTTCTTCCTTTAGAGTTTAGGCACAACACTCACTGGCTTGTGTCCCGTGGCTCAGAAAGCGCAGCCCGAGAAAAGAGGCCCCCCTCCGACAGCCTGCACTGAGCTAGGAACACACACTCTAGAGAAGTTTTAAAACTGCAGAGGAAACATTTTCGATTTCAGGGAACACCCAGTTTTATGCTTCTGTGTAATACTCTTCAGCAAGTCAGGTTCCTTAAGTGTGAAATGAAAAGGCTGGACCATGTGATCTTCTAGGGATCTTCTAGCTATAACATCTTAAGACGCTGAGGTTCATCTCAGAGTACGCGGGAGCCACAGACGGAAATGTAACAACACTACCTACGCATAACTGAAAACACAAAGAAACAGGCAGACCAGCTGTCCTCCCCAATCTCATGTGCCAACAGATATAGCCTTTGTAATGACATGGGGGAGGTGTAGTTAATGATACTTTTGTCCTATTTATTCCCAATTAAATCAGATTGTTTGGGGTGTTTCCGTTTTTGTTTTTGTTTTAACTATAGGTGCTCCCAGTCAAGCCATCAAACACTCCCTTTCTCTCAGGCATTACTGACTGACTTTCATGCACCAGAATACATGGCAGTACATTGAATCCCTATGAAACCAGTACAATACTGACCTGTTCTCCCGTTCTTGCTGGGAAAGGCCGTAGACATGCTCACTCTTCCCTTGAGCTCCATGCTGGTCTTGTGAAAACCCCAGTCCAGTTCAGACAGGGAGGGAGGACCTAGCCGCCTGCAGAGGTGAAGCAGAGGCTTCCAGCCACCTGCTTGTTTTCAATTTCGGTTCTGGAGCAGCTGCCTCCCAAGGTGTTACAAATCCCGCAGCCACTTGCTCCTACTCATTCATTCTCTTTCCTCCCCACCCCTGATGCAAAATCTGGCAACAAGGCAGGACCTCAGTTCTAGCTCTGAGTCACCGCAGTGCTGTGGCCAAACAGCACTGGCTGGGGGTCAACAGCGAGGCAGGCACTGCCTGTCTCTAGGTCTCGGGCCTCGATTCTTCTATTCGTAGACTGTGGGGTGGGCTGCTCCTCTAGAAACAGGACATGCTCTGGAGTCAGAATGAACTGCTCGGATCTGCTCTGCCACACTGTGGCTGAAATCAGCCCCGAAGCAGAGTTTGATGGCGAAACGATGGCTCATTTATTACTACAAGTATTCCCCTGCGTTTCAAAAGTTCGACTCACACCTCTAGCTTTTATGAAAGACCTACATTAAGTACCTGTTTTCACTAACCAACAGAAATCCGAAGAGGACTGGTGCTTTTACAGAAAAAGGGAAAAGCAAAACTACCGTGTTTCCCCGAAAATAAGATCTAACCAGAAAATAAATCCTGGCATGATTTTTCAGGATGAAAAATACCCAATCCCCCTATCAATCTATGATTCGTTCATCACTGCTTGGGATGGCTAAGGTCCAGTCAGCATTGACTTAACCATGCGGCTCTCACTCCCAAAAAAGGCCCAGAAAAGAGAAAGAGAGAGGGGTCAGAAAGGGAAACTACGGCACCTTTACTGCCTGTGGCTTTACCCCCACAGCCTTAGAGCAATACCGTGGTTCTTCACTGCAACCTACGTCTAAACACAGTCATCATGCAGGTGGCCACTTGAAATATAAGCTCCGTGGGACAAGGACTTCCATTTTCAAAGCCATTCCAGTGCCTACATAGTGCCTGGCACACAGTAGGTGCTCAAAAAATATTTACTGAATGAAAAGAAAAATGGAGATTTTATTCTGAGTCTACTTGGGCTGTCGGTTTGACTAAACCCTGTATTTAATACCACCATTTTTTCCCTTGTAGAAATCTCCACATCCTTCCTAACGCCTACTACTACCTATCATGAGTAGACCATACATCTTTAAATGCAGAGCTGATTTACTGTGAAACGAATAAAGCTAAAGCTTTAGGCCCCTCACGTTCACAAGCCCTTTCCAATGACCCAGGAAGGGCGCTAGCAATGTGTTGACATGCTTTCTGCAATTTTTTATATTTTAAAAGAAGGCCTCCCGAAATGTATAAACATCAAGCCCCACAGAATATAGATCTGCCACAGGAGAATGACAGAATGAATGACTCACAAGCCATCCTGACACGTCATCCTAACAAGGGCACTTGATTTGACAAAACTTGTTTTAACCACAGAGGAGACGTGCCTTAGCCTACAGACACATCCTCCTTGGTCACAATTCAATTGCTGTAAGGATTGGAGTAGGTTTGAGAACACAAACTCCATTCGTCAACATTTATTCAGCCCTACTATGTGTTTAATACTCTGAGTGCCTTCGGGCAAAACGATGATTAGAACATAATTATCCCCACTGGATAGGAGCTCACAATCCAATAGAACAGACTGATGTGGTCATATATAGATACAAATAAACACGTTTTATATGTTCAACATAAATAATGTAACTATACATAACTACAGATCACAATGGCCGCCAGAATAGAAGAGGAAAGCAAGGCACACCTATTGGCGAAGTAGCAATCTGTTAGGTACCACAACCCTCGAAGGTAGGTCATTTCACCCCCATTTTGCCAACGAGGATACTGAGGCCCAAAGGAGTCAAGTGCCATCCCAAGGCCACATAACCAGTAAGTGAAAGGGTCCGAATTCACGCCCAGATTTGCCTGGCTCCAAAGTGTGGGCTTGTTCTTAGTGGCTCCACTTCAGTCAATGGCCAGTCGCTCTACAAACTGTCTGGGGAGGCACGCTGGCTTCAGAGGTATCGGAACCACCTGGAGCCCCAGCAGAGGTTGGCAAGCTTCCAAAGCCCACACTCCTGGGAGTGGAGGAACAGGAAGTGCCGTGAGCTTATTCATCAGGTGTACAGGTAAACCCCTTGTTCACCAAGCACCACCCTAGCAGGAATCAGTGACAGCGACCAGGGAGCCAGAAGAGGCCATGTGAGAGGCTCCACCCTGTGGCCCTGCCTCCAAACTTCCTTGTCCCTGTTGCCAAACCCATCATGCTGGAGCACAGCTCTCATTCCATTGTCTCTTGTCACACACCCTCTATGGCTCCTAAGCCTCCGTATCTCTCACCACTTCCCTGTAGCTTTGGCTCCTGCCCTATTTAGCAGCTCACCAGTCCCCAACTCACCCTGCCTTTCCTCCTTCTGGGCGTGGGCTCTGGCTGTCCTTTTTCCTAATGAATGCTGCCCAACCTTCAAGCTCCCTTCTCTTCCCAGCCGTATTTCCAGGTCAGTGCAGGCCATTCTGCTGTCTTACTTCCTCGATACTCTCACACTGAAGGCTTACACTCTTCATATAGCAATACTTCCCAACAACTCTTTTCTTTTCACCTTCCAAAAACTAAGTACTACATGTTATACAAGGATACGCGTATACACTAAAAAAAGCAGAAGTTCCCTTTCTTCCCTCCAATTCAGTGTCAATCCTAGAGGCAACACCTTTACCAATTTCTTGTGTATGCTTTTGGCTTTTTGCCTTAATTAATTTCGTATGCATTTAAAATTTTATATAGGAAACAATTTACATAAATAGAATAAAACTATACATAGTATTCTATAACTTGTGTTTTACTTTACATATCATTGATTCTTCCTCATCTGTATGCAAGGAGGAACACAAGCAGTCCCCTGCACACACCGCTCCCCTAGGACCCCCACACCAGACCCATTGAGAGAAATGATCTGGGAGCCCATCCCATGTGCTAATCTGCTCCAACAATGCATCAAAGTTTTCAAATTGATGACCAACAGAAAACCAATTTGTCCCCAAAACTAGTTTTATGTGAGCCACATAGATTTTAAAAATTGAGACAAAGTTTAAAAATAGGAAAAATTCACATAGAAATCCAGCTCAATCGCTTCCCGGCCTTTGGGCTAAGATCAAGTGAAATCCAGCTCATCTTGGAAGAACAAAAGCTATGGCAACACAGGGCCCCCATGAGAGGTGGAACAGCCCTTCCAGTTCATTGCAGTCCCCTCCACTGCCTGCTGATTCCTGGTGGGGAGAGGGTGCTATTTACCACCACACCTGCATTACTAATTTTCTCACAGGAAAGAACTTTCTTTGTACTTATATCTCAACCAGAATTGGGAAAACAGAAGATAAATGGAGTGGACCGAGTATTCCAAAAGCAAATCGGAGAGCATTAACACTGTCTGGTTTTTAATCTGCCAATCCTCTAGAGACAGCTGAGTTTGCGACCCCTATCTCATACCAACACCACTGATTCTAGAGATCTTCCATGGAGGAAGGAGACCTGTTGTAAAAAGTAAGGATTTCTTGCATAAGACTAAGAACTAAAAGAAGATGGCAAACATACGCCCCAAATTTTCCTTCTCACAAAAAAATCTTAGAAGAATCTTCCCAACAGCAATGCCAAGTGGACTCGCCCTTGGTCTCCTGAAGAGGTAAGCCCCCAGACAGCCAGCAGACTGCTTCTTCCAGTGACAAAAATCTAGAACGTCACCACCAACAGTGCTGTCCCTAAAGAATCCAAAGGCAGAGAGGTACCAGTGGCTGCAGCCCCTGACGGACACCCCCAGGAGCCAATAACAGCAGGCAGGGGCTCCTCCAACAGGAAAGCATCTGACCAGGTGCTGCCTGGGACAAGATCATAGATCTCCCTTCCCCAAGCCAAAAAATACACAGTCCATTGTGGTATTTAGAGCACAGGCCCTGGAGTCTGGCCCTTGGCAGCTGCCCACATCACAGAAAAGGAAACTGTCCCAGAAAGCAACTTCGAAACATTGCCACCACCATCTTTTAAAAGTAACAGCTTCCACTAGGAGGAATCTTCAAAGGCCCCCAATTACTAGATGATCAGACCTGAATGATATTGCATTGCTTGCTCCCAATCATGACATGTGACATAAGTATATTCGTTCAGTCATTGCAACAAATATTTGAGAGCCAACTAAGTACAAATCCTGTAGTGTCTTACGAAATGTGAGTCATCAAGCAGAGAAAGGAGATGTGTAACAGCTTAGTTTCTATATTCTATCAAAGGTGAACCAAAGGACAGAGTTTTTCAGATTTCCAGATTCATGAATGACAATCTGTTTCCTTAGTCAAGAGCTATAAATTCTCAGTTTATTACGCCTACTTGAGATCTTTTGTCAACTTGAGACCTTTTGTCTCAAAGAATAACCCTCGCTTTCCAGAAATCACAGTATTAAAAGTTTCAGAGCCGAAAATGACACAGAGCTCACTTCATCCAATCTCTTTGATGAGGAAACTAAGGTCTGGGAAGGTTAGAAAATTGCTCAAGATCATCGTTATTACTAACCATCAATTAACACTAGGTTCCTGAAAACAGGGATTATGAAAAAAAAAAGCATACACTGTTTTAAAATCAATTTCCTGCCTTAAACAAAGGCAGTCATTTTCCAGTGACTAATTTCCACTAACAAACATGAAAAAATATATTTTAGAGCTGGGAATCCTTATGTCCAGTCAAAAGACCTTGCTCAGAAATCCAGTGCATTTGGTCTGGATTCAAGTGGCATATAAAACACACACACACAGGCCACTTGAAGATTGAGGCAAAGACTGGAGTAATGTATCTACCAGGAATGCCAAAAATTGCCAGAAACTACCAGAAGCAAAGAGAAAGCCATGGAATGGATTCTCCCTCAGAGCCTTCAAAGCTTTGATTTCGGACTTCTGGCCTCCAGAATTTTAAGAGAGTATGTTTCTGTTGTTCTAAGCCACCAGGTTATGGAAGCCCTAGGAAATAACAGAATCTCTATGGGTTTGGTGGCTTTGATTTCATACAAACCCAACGAGTCAACAGTGTGGAGAATCTATCCCAAGCCACTGGGACCTTGGGACTTACTTAATAGTAGCATAGAGTCCAAAACAAGCGAGGTGAAAAAAAATGCTCTATGTTGAACTGATCAGACCCCACCTAAACATTCTGTTCACTTCTAGTAACCACGCCTACAGGCCAGAGCGGAAAGCTGGAGCATGTCCAGGAAAGACAAACCAGGACTGGCAAGACACCAATGGATCAAAGCCCCGCCACCGAAGGAACTGGAGGTGAATGGCGTAGGAAGACTCGGCGTGTCACTGTTGTCATTTCTGAAGAGCTATGGTGAAGAAGAGTAATTTGATTTGCTCCCGCGAGGTCCAAGACAGTAGAAGTAGCTAGGATCCATGGGATAGTCAGTGGGAGACATTATTTGTCAAGGAATTAAGTGTCAACAACGTTACAGTAAGAGTGGCCTTTGAACAACAAGACTGCCTCCTAGCTGCCTCCTGTTGGTGGAAGTTCTCAAGTTCAGGCCAAAAGAACCGTCTGGCTAGGTGTTGCTAAAGAAAGAACACAAACCCCAGGCCTGAAATCTGCCAAGATGACCTTATGTTCCTCGCTAGCTCTGTGAATCTATGAATCCATGAAACACCTTTAGCAGTTATTTGAGCCAAGAGGTTTCTGAAATACATGGGTAGGATGAAGAGATCCTGAGCATTGGGAGGTATGTTGGTGGGAACACAAAGAAGCAAGGCCCTGTACAGAGCTACAACCGAGACCCAACTCCCAGGAACCCGGCCGCAGAAGCAGGAGGTTACAGCCCTGGACTGGAGGCTGGTTTGGTTCCACGAGCCCCCTTCTCACGGGCGGCTTACACTGAGATTGACAATAGCTATGTGAAGCTTTCTTTGAGATCCACAGCTTTAATAATCCAGTGCGGCCAGTATCCATTAACAAGCTCTATGAAAAGTTTAACAATCACCGTTTCCTGAACACCTATGAGTGTGAGTAACTGCATGAGATACTTGCACGTATTACCTACCTCTCCTGGTTACTTCACTGCAAGGTATTATCAACTGAGGGAAGTGTGGTTAAGAGAGGTTAAGTCATTTGTCCAAGCCACGCATTTCAGGATTTAGGATTCTTATTGGAATCCAAGCCCAGAGGTGAAACTCTTTCCCTGCATTATGATGCCTCCTCTACACCCTTCTTTGGACATTTCATTTGTTCAACGTAAATAACACCACCAGGCAAGTGGGAAGTAAACAGATGGCTCTTCCTCTCTGGGCCTCAGTCCTCTCATCTATAAAATGGGGAAAGGCTGGAGAAAGTGAGCACAGGGAGCCCTTCGAGCTCTGACACGAGGCACTGCTCTACTAGTTTCATTTTCCCTATGTCACCTACACACCAGTAGGCCCAAGAAAGTGGTGACAGGGGAGGCACTAACTCTAGAACTCACCACAAGGGGGCACAGCTAGTAACTTTTCCCATGCTGCCTTGAGGTCAGAGCAGTAATGGAAGAAGGAAACCAAGAACAGGCACAAAGTCTGCTGTATGAGCTCACTCACAGGTGTGCAGTGTAGAATGACCCACATAAATCTTGACATTTAGCACTTTACTCCGTAAATCGGAGCTGAGCTGTAAAGTATCAGCACACAGATCTGAAGGCTAGCTGTGCCAGAGCCCAGGGGACGTCCATGAGGAATTAAAAGCACAGGGTCTTTGTTTGGAAAAGATAAAGTTGTCAGTGGGGTGTGAGAGGTAAAGCAGTCCAGCCACATTCCAGTGGGAGGAGCCTCGTGCAGCTGCTCCCCACAGCCTGGTGCGGGCCTGGTTGGTTAGGGAACCCTTCCACCCTCCCTGGCTGCTTTCTCACACACCCGCCTGCGGCCTCCTAAGGCCTCCTATTTCCCAACTGCCGCTCTACGGGCCTTCTGGCAATGGTATGAACAGAGCCAACTGTACACGGGGACTGGCCCAGCATCCCTCTACGACCTGGGGAAAGGGGACCATCCTACCCTCAGTGCTAGGGCGGGAGAGGACATCTGCTCAGGGAGGGGTTCTCTCTGCCTATCTCACTTCTAGAAAAGGGCAAATGGGATGATTTCGGAAACCCTCCTCCCAACCCCATTTCCTACTCAATTTCCTACTGATGCCCATTCAGGAAGGGAGCCCCAGGTTAGGGAACACGGCAGGAAGAAAGCGCTTGACCCTGAGTACCTGGACTTTCCAGTGAGCAAACCACTGACCCCAGCTGGAATATCCTGACAGACTTTCCTGGTTTTATTCCAGTATTTCTTTCTTTTTCCCTTTTGGGTTGAGCGTGGGGGCAAAGAAGGACAGGAGAGGGGACGAGGCAGGGGAGAGACATCAAAGTCCGTGGAAGAGTGTGGGTTTGGAGCCAGGCCTGGGTTCCCGTTACAGCCCCACACCGTCAGTGTGGCCTTTGAAAGACTTCTAAACGGTGCGTGGCATCAAGGAGCTAAACAATAAGGGTCGCTGTTCTTCTCCAAGTCCCCTCTCCCTAAAGAAAACCTACTAGCTCTCCACATCCCTAAATAGAGGGCTCGCAATGCCAGTGTGCCAGACTTCTGTAGATAGAAAAACCGTGTGCAGGGGGCAGGGGTAGTGGGTAAAGAACCACACCAGGTAAAAGAGAGAGATGCATGTAACTTCAGTGGGCACATCGTGTCATACTTTAGGGACTCTGTAGGCATGATCGGATGCCTAGTTATAGTCCTAGGAGGTAGATACTATTATCTTGATTTTATAGATGAGGATGCTAAGGATGAAAAAAATGAAGGGGTTTGTGCAAAGCCAGGGTTCAAACGTAGGTCCTTTGACTCCACAGTTGGAGTCAAAGCTTGAGCTATTCTCCATGAAGACCACCTGGCAAAACTAGCTCCTTACATTTCCAAGGCAAGAAGATAACTTTGTTACAGCATAAGGGCTTTCCTAGAAGAAGCCATTCTTCCGAGGACTTCCATGCTCTGAAAATATACCCTCCACATCCCTGTCTGGAAGTCCCAGCTCCCTGGTGTGGGTACTGGCTAGAAGCCTGAACGTTCAAGCTCAGAACTTGCTGGTGATCTTTAACGTGGACTGACTCCCCCCTTTGAAGAGGGTAACAGAAAGGAAATGGGAGCATAAAACTTCCCCGACTCCTCTCCACCCACCTTTCTGAGCGTTTCCCACTTGGGAGACAGCCACACATCACTGACTCTGAATCACACATTTAAACTGCATGTTTCCAGATCCAGGCTCAATTCCCCAATGCCAAACTGTCAGTGGGAGGGATGCAGACAGCAGAGACAGAGCTCAGTGAATCACTTTCTCTGCGAGTGACAGTATCTGATGCATGTTAAACGCCTCCCTGCAATTCCTCAAGTGTCTATTAATCGGTGAACCAAGAGCATAGAGGGCACCAAGGGAAAATGTGCCATTGCAGGGAAAAAAGCAAATCATGAAATGCCTCCTTACTAAGGCACAAAGACTTCCAAACCCAACATGGGGTAGTGATGGCAATAGCTTGGTTATTGGGACACTTCTTCCTAATGGCCACAGAGCACGACATTCAAGAGCCCTCAACTCTTTAGAGGCAAAACCCACTTCTCCCCGGCCTCATCTAGACACTGGCTGGGCCAAGGACACAATTTGCCAAAGGTGATTAAAAGAGAAACTTGGAAAAGTCATTTGTTCTTGCAGAGCTTCAGTTCCCCTTCCCTGTAAAATGGCCTTAGAATTCTATCAGTCCTCCCCAGCTCGCGAGATCAAACAAGATACACGATGGTCCCCAAGGCTCTGCTGTCCTCTTTCCCCATCTCATGCTACATCTCCTCCCAGGGAAAGCTCATTTGCTGCTATGGGTACGACTCCTGAGGCTGTACCTCCAGTGCTGTCCACTCTCTTGAGCCCTGGATCCCTAGATCCAACTGCGTACAGGACACTTCTACCAAGATGTCCTCAAGGCACCCTTTAAATCAACATATTCCAGAATGGAATGCTTTCTTTCTATCCTATTTTCCCTCTTTCATTCCCCATCTTAGTGAAATCACTGTTTAGTGATTTTTCAACCAGGGCATTTGGAAGAACGACAGGGATATTTTTGTTGTCACAACAACTAGGGGGACATTTAGTAGGCAGGAGGCCCCGGGGGCTATACAGCACAGCCCTGCACAATGAAAATCTGTCCCTCCCCAAATGCCAACAGTAACACCACTTAGAAATGCTGGCAGGGATCCTACCGCTTTCCCTCATTCCCTATGCGTGGCTGCCTAGTCAACTCTACTTCCTACAGCACCAATCCAGCCAGCCCATCCTCTCCACCCCCACAGCACCCCCACTCTCACTGGGGCACTGCAGGGGCCTCTAAGGTTGTCATGCTGTCTCTGCACACACCTGTCCACCTATTCCCGCCGAGCTTTCAACAATACCCCACACAACTACATGTAATATCTCTCAACCTACAAATTGTCACTCCTTGCCTTAGAATCGTCCAATAGCTCCCCTCACCTTTAGGATAAAGGCAAACACCACCCTTTCTCTGTTGCCTGCCTCATGGTTCACCCGCTCCCTCATGAATACCGACGCTCCAGTGGTGCCTCCGTGTCTTTGCACACTGTCTCCCTGGCTCTCAGATTAACTTCTATCTATCCTTCAAGACTCAGAACAAGAGTCACCTCCTCCTAGAAGCCTTCCCTGTCCTCAGGCGGAGTTACATGCCTGCTGGGGTCACAGCACTTACCATCCTGTTCCGATTGTCCTGCTTCTCTGTCCGCTCTGATTCTCCAGCACAGAACCTAGTATACAATATGAGCTTGATAAACAGCCCAGGAATTAGAAGTTACAGCTGACAAAGCATCCTCTCCTGCGATTTAATGACCTACGGCAGTTATCGCCATTCTTACCGTTTTATGAAAGAGGAAATCAAGGATTTGAGAGGTTACATTCTTGTCTAGATTCACTAAGAGGTGAAGCTACACTTGAGCCCCGTTTTCTGATGGCAAATTCTTTGCTAATTGTCATAACACCAGTCTACATGCAAGATTATAGAACATACCCAGTTGGGGGTGGGACGTGTCATAAGCCTGCCTTCTTTAGACCTGGGGGTAACCTCACCTGCAGACTGAGCTCTGGAAAATCCATCCCCATCATGCAGCTGCACAGAACCACTGGGGAAGGATGGGTATCCCTGTCCTGTCCTCTTCAGGCCTGGGGTTGGGGTACGGGTGGGGGATAACTTCATGTGCAGACAGAGCCCAGAAAAATCCATCCACATTAGCCAGCTGCATAACCTTATTCTTCCCCCATCATACACGCTTCCTACACACCAATCATACTGTGCAGAAACCCCAAAGCCAGCTATGGTCAAACCAAGAGGCCGGTTTTCCTATCAGAAACAGCAGCACTCTGCCTGCATGCAGCATGCTGGCTCCGGTATGCCGGCTGAGTGCAGGGAGAAACAGGAGGACTGGTGGTAAGTGGCAGCATTTAAAGTTGCCATGCATTAAGTGCAAGCCACTTTAAATGGGCTGCCCACAGAGAAGGTGTGTCAGGTAAGACTTCTGAGTGCTTGGGAGGGGGCAGGAGAGCTGGGAGGGGGCAAGTTGTCCCGTGGTGCCACGCGAAAGGCTGCTAGTTCCTAATTACTTTCCGAGAGTTTTCACGAGCACCTCACATATGCCATTTTGCTTCAAGAACACAAAGCAATTAGAAATAGGGTTTCAAGACTTTACAACTCTAACCGCCGCTGTATTGGAACGCATTTGGCTTAAACACGAGTCTCAAAAACGATTAAGGAAATGTGCAGTTTGGTTCTGCAAGCCTCTCACAGGGCAAGGAAAATGATAAATGCTCATTTCAGGGCTCTGGATGGCAATCACTACCCACTGCAAAATGTCATCCAAATATCACCATGACAACCACAAAAAGGTTTCCTTCCTCCAAGGCAAAGACAATAGAAATTTTAATTAAGGCCATTCCCTTTTTTTTTTTTTCCTGACCAATGGAAGAAAAATAACAAAATGTTATCCAGAAATACATGACCAGGCACACTTTCAGAATTCAAAAATACTTCTGCTTTCCAGAGTCATGCGATCTGTCCCTACCTCCCCAAAGCCCTCCCTCCTGCCCTCTCAACAACTCGAGTTTTATAGATCTCATAAATTAAGACTTGTCCAGATCTTTTATCAAACATTATAAAACTAGACAAACATTCCAATTTAATTTTCTGACTGTGATTGAGAACAGGATTTCAGTCATTTTTATTTCAGTCATAAAATTCAAAAGGTCTGGCACATTTTTATAAAGTACTTCCAATAAACTCTGAAACAACCCAAGATAAAATGAGTGTTCTGTGGCCGGTGGGCAGGAGCAGATCTAGATTTGAACACTTGCTTTGTTTCCCTGGGTGACTCTGGGTTAGTTATTTAACCTCTCTGAGATTCTGTTTCCTCATCTGGAGGAAAGCACAATGCGTGGAGAAACAGTGATAACCGTAACATGCCAGCACTTCCCCTGGTACATGGTGAGCTATCAACAAATGGCAGCACGTATTATTATTACTTTGCCCTGAAAGAATTAAGAGGCCTTGTCCCTCTTCCTAGGAAATGTCTCTGGCATGTGTTGGCGGTTGTCCCTTCTCACACTCCTAAATCCAAGCTTTCACCTCTCACGCAGACTATTCCAACAGCATCCTAACTGACTTTCTTCCTTCTCGAACCTGCTCTCTTTAGTTCATGTCTTTACAGCCACCCAGCCAATATTCCAAAATCCAGACCTGTGCTGATCACTTTGTTCTGTATAAACTTCTGATACGACTTTTATGGGAAAAAAAAATATGACTTTCCTGATAAATATTTTAAAAGGCCTAAATGAAAGGAAAGCTAGAAAATTCCATTGTCATAAAGATGTTGATTCTTCCTTAAATTAATCTATAAATTATTTGTGAAACCAACCAAGATCTCACAGGCTTTTTCATGGATCTTTGCAAACCGATTTTGTAAGTTTAAAAGAGCAAAGGGACAAGAATAGCCAAGAGCATTTCATCATCCTGGAAAGTTCTACGAGACAATGTCATTCTAAAGTAAATAATCTGTCTCAGTGGTTTTTATTTTAGAGACATGTGTTCAATATAGACTAAAACATAGCACAAAAATAGTTAAGTGGAGAGGAACTATTTCAATAAAAATACTGAGAAGTGGCCCCCGACTGGAGGTGGAGGAAAGTGGGTAACTGTCTCTGCCCCCCCCAGTGTAGGGATTGGCCAGGGATGGGGGAGGCATGGAAGAAAAGCAGACTGGGAAAGAGGTAATGATCTTTATCAAAGGTCTAATGAGTCCCAGGCACTATGCTATGTGCTTTCCGTATGAAATGCATTTAATAGTCACCACAAGCACATAAAATAGGCAGTATTATTTCTATTAAAGATTAGAAAAACCTTGAGAAGGATAAGTGATTTACCCACAAGCAAAGAGCTTGTAAGTGGTGAAGGACCTTTCTCTCTGGGATTTCTCTTTTGACCCTACTTTGTGAGCTGTGCCAGACTGCTCTTAGCAGCCCCAGGTGTCAGCAAGGGGACAGAGAGCCCAGGTGTCAGGGCTGAGCAGGAAAGTGCTGGCAGGCTCCCTGGGGTTCGTGGGGATGGGGGGGCAGGCACCTGGTCGACCTGTCCCCCTACCCTCACTCCCCACTCCCCCTTTTAGCTGGAAGGCACCTGGACCTTACTTGCAGACAAATACACGTGTATACAGTAAACGAGGAAGCCCCGGAGTCCAGCGCTTGCCACCTCCAGCACGAGAAATCCAGGTCACGCTCCAAGTCACCAGCTTAATGTGTAATGGGAAAAGAACTCTCCACATTTAAGCCTCTCACAGATTGTAAATCCTCAGCTTTTTACTCTGATTGCTTGACAGCAAATTCTACCCTCAAACATACAGTTGGATCTCAATAAATTTAACTTTGCTGACCCATAAATCCTGTTTAAAAAACATACATATGTTCCAGCCCGCCCTTGGCTCAGGTGGCAAGGAGGGCGCTACCGTGAATTCCCGTTCTGTGAAGGCCTTGTAACTTTCACGAGGTATTTTACTGGGTTACAAGTAGACCATGAAATGCTGGCATCAGCAATTAAACTTGGATAAATAAAATGGAACACATTACCTAAGGGCACAGACACCCCACTCCATTTCTCCTTTTACGTGGATTCAATTTGACATAACTCTCCATCACCACCACCCCCCGCCTCCCGTCATCTTTTCCTGGTAAACAAAGTTGCGCACAAAATTGTACACAACGTTGTGATCATTAACAGCTTGGTGGTCCTTGGCCGGACTCAAAGGGCTAGTGAGAAATGAGAGGGTGAAAGGCAGGAGGCTGCAAGGAGTGGCTGGATTCTGACGCCTGCTCAATTCAGGGACAAACACTTGCGATACCTCTTATTATTTTTCACCCAAAATCGTTTCCCTAGGACAAAAGTTCTCTAACTAGTTCAAGTGGCACAACATGTGGAAGTCATGATGTTCGTTTCGCATAATGCTATGGAATACGTATTTTATGACATTATTTTTAGTTTCCTACTTATAGAAAGTAAATACACAATCCTTAGCGAAAAATCGAAAAACAGAGAAGTAGAAAACAGAGGGGGAAAAAAGAAATCACCTCTACGTCCACCAAGCAGATAATCAGTTGGGAACTAAATACTTAATTTTGTGCTAAGTTAAATCCTTTTTTTTTCCCCCCGGTCGATTCTAGTGAGGACAAACTAATATAAGTCACAAGCTTAAGAGAATTGTTTGAGATTTATCTACTATTCCCTAAATGCCACCATTAGCAATTCATTTATTCGGGTAAGCACTGTCCTTCCCAGCCTTTCTTTTGTTGTTGTTGTTGTTGTTTTCACTTGGTAACTTTGAGACATAATTCACATGTCAAACAATTCACCCATTTAAAGTGTACAATGCAATGGCTTTTAGTAGTAATAGTCAAAAGTTGTGCAACCATAATCCCAATCAATTTTAGAACATTTTCATCACCCTAAAAAGAAACCCCTTTGGACATCATCTTCCATCCCCTTCCAGCCTAGGCAACCCCTAATCTTTCTATCACTGTAGATTTCCCTATGCTGGACCTTTCATATAAATGGAATCACATACTATGTCATCTTTTGTGATTGGCTTCTTTCATTCTGCAGCATGTTTTCAAGGTTCATTCTTGTACCATGTTATCAGTACTCCACTTTTTTATTGCCAAATAATATTCCACGGTACAGATGTACCGCATTTTATATATCCACTCATCAGTTGGTAGACATCGGGGTTATTTCCACTTTGGGGATAGTAGTATTATGAACAACGCTGGTATGAACATCTATGGATGAGTTGTTATGCGGACACGTATGTTTTCATTTCTCTTAGGTGTATACCTAGGATTGAAATTCATGAGTCATATGTTTAACCTTCTGAGACCTGCGAACTTGTTTCCAAAACAGTAGCTGCACTTTCTCATCAGCACTGTATTCGTGTTCCAATTTCTCCACCCACAGGCGGACCGGCCCTTTTTCATTCCCGTTTCTGAATACAGACATCCTAGCGTGTGTGAAGTGGTATCGCCTCATGGCTTTGACTTGCATTCCTCGATGGCTAATCAATGGCTGATGACAGTTGAGCATCTTTTCATGTGCTTATTGGTCATCTGCATATCTTCTTTGGCCCAGCTTTTCTTTTAAACTAAACTGCAAGTACCTCTGGACAGGGCTATTGCCTGCATTCAAATGTTATTTATTAGATGAAGCATCTTGGGTAAGTCAGTTAACTTTTATTAGCTTCAGGTTCCTTATCTGTAATGCGGAAACACGACTTTAACTACCTCGCAGAGGATTTCAGAGTGGAGGTAAGGCATAGAAAGGACCTAGCTCACAAGTGGGCACTCTGGTAAAGGGTCAGCAAGGGACAGCTACTATTAACAACAGACTTAAATGTTAACACTTTATAATCCATTAATTCTTTGAAACGGTTCTTTCCCTAAGGAGAGAATCTAAATCTGGGACAGAGAAGCTGGGGCAAGGGAAGGCAAGGGGAGCTCACAAAAGGGAGAAAAAAGGAAAAAAACAAAAACGGTTACTAGGGGGTCATTCTCCGAGTCTTGTTTTGGGTGTCCCCGCCAAAGTCCAGCTTAGGTCCTGCTCCTATTTCCAGTAATGATTAAGCACCCAGTTCCCTGTATTATACCCATTTCTGTGTAGAATAGCTTGTTTCTCATGACCATCACCGAACGCTGACTGAAACAGGAATGAAATGTTAGTCAGCTGTTATCACTACAGCCTTGCACACTGTATGACATATAACATCAGGTGACCACTAACTGCAGCGAACCAAATAGAATAAGTGTGTAAAGGAATGGATGGAATGAATAAATGGACCAACAGAATGTGTTCGGGATATATGTGTTTGGCAAGGTGAATGAGGACCCCCGACCCCAGAGCTGAGCAGTAGCACCTAGGACCCCACAGCCGAGTGGCTCCCTGCCTGTCCACAATTCAGCACCATTACACAGACATCTACATTAGAATATTTTTCATTGCTTTGTTGCCAGCGCTCAGGGATTATAGAGTCTAGAGAATGCTGCTTTCTTTATTTCTTGAATTCATGAGCAAGAAGGTGAAAAGGCCTCCACTTATGCTTTTTGGCGTATAAATAGCTCAGAGTGGAACGAAAAGGGGAGCTCAGTGGTTCCACATTCAAAATAAAGACAGCCTGTTCCGACAAGGCCCAAATTACAGAGTGCTCCAGGCACAAAGAAAGAGAGACACTTTTCAAAGAAACTCTTTCCCTATTTAATTCTGAAAGAGAGAGTCAAGCCAAGAAAACCTTTACAGCCTTCCACAAATTGATCTGGTTTCAGCACCCACGTGGGTCAGCAGCGCGCAGTCAGACAACAAACCACTCTTTAGACTTTTGTCCTTCTGACCATGTTCCCTTCCTTCAGAGACTGGAAGAAGATCACTGCCACTTATTTTTCGACATGGCGCAAAGACAGAGCAAGCTCTCCATTGCTGCTGTACCAATTTTCAGATCACTATCTTCCCCAGATAGCTTTTGTGGCTGAAACTGCAGAACCCTCTCAAAAACCTTGAAACTATCCAAGTATGACAGATCTGAATTTTAGGCTCCCTCTTGGGGTCCCTCTTGACAGGCCTTCGTTGCCTTAAAACATTTTTTGTTCTTTCATGTGATCATCCATTGAAATCATATACAGAACATGCCTTCACTCACATCCCTTCACGCATGAAGCAACTGCTGAGTGTCTGCTGTATACCCATCCATTTGGGTATGCAGTTCATCTAAGCTTCAGACTGATTTTTTTTCCAAGTTTGATGCTTCTAACTGCTATGTTTCCTAAGTTGTTCATTATGGCATTATTTTTTTACAGTAAAAATTAGAAAAATACCTAATTGTAATGTAACCAACCATGAAGGAATGGTTGAACAAAACATGTCTCTACTTGATGGAATATTGCACCACCATTAAAAACAAAGTTTATAAAGAATCTAAGCTTAATAAATGCTTATTTAAATGAAAACTAAGCAGGACCTACACTGATATAAAATATAATCTCAACTATGTTTATAAAACACAAAGAATGAACAGAAGGTTAAATATAGGCCAAAATGTTAATTCTAAGTTTATGGAAAAATCTCTGTACACTTCTCTGAATATTCTTGCTCAATGTAGAAAACTTAAGAAAACAAATAAAAGCATAAAAAATAAAAATCACCTGTAACATGCAACCACTGTTATCAGTTTGGCATGTTGCTTAGAATAAAAATTCATAAATTTTTATTTATGAATTTAAATATTCATAAATGTATTTTGCATTTATTGCTTGCAAACTTTTTTTAAATCTTTCAAATGGGGAATAAGAAATATTTAGACATATGAAGATAATGTAATGTTAACTGAAAAAAGTCAAAATCATATGTACGACATGACTAAAAGCATGTTCTGTAAAAAGACATCTTTCACTGCTTCGTACCTTGTCAAATTTGTGCCATGTTATGTCTACCTATATTAAATAAATGAAAATTATTATTTTCCTGCCTCCTCCCAAAAATCCAGAAGAAATACATTAAGGTAAAATAAATATCGGTATCTTTCCCCCTTTCTCTATTACCCAATTTTTGATGTGATGCAGTTATATTACCTTCATAATGAAAAACAAAACACTTAAAAAATTCTATGCTTTCCTCCAAGTCACCATAACTCAAAAATACCTACTGTATTAGCAATTTCCTCAACTATCCCCCCCACCCCAAGCAGCCTTGCTGCAGACTCCCAGGGAACAGCAGTATGGGACCCTCAGGTGACTATCTGCAGGGGAGTGGAGGGGGGGACGCGTGACCTGCAGGAACCCCTAGTCCCCCGTCAGTGCCGGTGAGCACTTCCTCCAGACGGGGTCGGGAAGCAGAAATGCCTCCACACACCTGCATGCCATCATGGAGGTGCATGAAGGTGAAAGCCTGGGTGAGAAGGCCTTGGAAATGACTGGCAAGGGAGATGAGTTGGCTTCGTTTCCCCACTGTCCCTCTATTCCATCCCCCAGGCTCCTACTCCACCTCTTGTGATATCAACATGGTGATGGATTGGGCACTGAGTGATCATTAGTCTCACGATCCCTCCTAACCCCAGAGTTTACAAACACTTTCAATAAGAAGTGTTTCATTTAATACTCTCAGGAAAAAACAAACAAACAAAAAACGGTGATACAGGAATCTCCTCCACTTCATAGCCGAGGAAGATGAGACTCCAGAAGGTTAAGGGACATATGCAACCAAAATCCAGGACTTAGTCTCTAAAGGCTATGTGTCCCTTGGCAAGGGACCTGCAGGCTCCTGAGTCAGGGACTGCTCTTCTCATTCAGGCTCTCAGCACAGCATCAGAGGAAACGCCCAGGTGGCAGGTGGTGGTTGCCTAGCAAGCTGGGAGCCACCACGACAGGACAGCCCTCAAGGTTCAAACTGGCCATCTGACAAACACCAGGTCCTTGGAGGCAGTGACTTTGCCTGGAGAGGAGCAGCAGGCTGGTGGGTTTTACAGTGATCTTAGGCTTTATCAATTGGAGGGGTTTGAATCTGAGCTGCCCCTCCTGTTCTGCGACCTTGAGTAACTTACTTAACCTGTTTCTTCATTTACAAAACAGAGATAGTTATACCACCCCCTGGGTAGAGTTTTTGGGAGTATCAAATGGGATGTATAGTGAGGAAACACTTCACATGCGCGGGCATACAGCACGTACTCTGTAAAGAGCAGCAAGTATTAATAACAATGAATATTAGTAGGGATGACGATATAGGAGCTCATCACAGTGGGAGAAAACGTGTAGCCGAGGCAGGGTGTTAGAGGCTCTAGAAGAAACAAAAGGAGCTTTAGTTTCACACAGAAAGTGGAGCCCCTTTAATGCTCAGTGCCTTTTCCCCTCAAGATGTCCTGCTAGAAGAATCAGTGAAAATCATGCTCTGCACTGTGTGAATTCTGCTGAATTTCCATCCATAAATTATTGAGCAGAAAGAGATGATTTCACAAGACCCACAAGGCAACATCTGAAGTAAAACAGAAGGCAGCCATAGCACCGTGGCTATGGAGCAGGGCCTGCTACCCCTGCACCATCTGAGACAGCAGCCTGGACGCGTGTGAATACTGCACCAAGTGCCCAAGCACCTGGGAAGCTTGGGCCATGATCTCACTCTGCCGCTGCAACACCTCGGACGTGGTCCCTCTCTGGGCTCGGTTTCCTTGTCTGCAAAATAAAGTGCCGGACTAGCTGAGCTTTGCTCAGGGACGTTCATCTCCAAGTTCATCTGCATGCATTTCCTTGCAGACTAAGGCTGGCTTCAGCACCTGCATTCAGGCCTCCTGCACCAATTACCGTGCCCTCTCTGGGTGCTGGCAATGAGGGAAAAGGTGGCACTGGTTTTGATTTTCACAAAATATTTGACAGCCCTCTGGAAACCTCACCATGAAAAGAAACTGGCTGTCATCAGTCACAGGTAATAAACTAAGGACCAATCTTGCAGAGATAATGACCCAAAAAACATATCGCAATGGCCACCAAGAAGGAGGAGATTAAATTCATGGCAAGAGAGGGGAAGATTAACTTTATGGGCAGAAAGATGACAAGGGTAATATACTTGGACAAATACGAGTGTAGAATTGCTGTGCTGAGTTCCACACTTTTGAATTTGAGAAAACCTCAAGAGTGGTAATTAGACCTGAATCTTATCATCGCCACTTAATAGATGAGTAGTGTTTTATAAACACTTCCACATTCAAGGTGTCACTTAATTCTCATTCACAACAAACACCTCTTTCTATCATAATCAAATGAGGAAAGGGGCTCAAGATGGTTAAGAGACTTGCCCACGATCCCACAGCTAAGAAGTGTAGGGTTGGCAGGCAAACCGTGGACTGGAGTCCAAATTCAGTGTCTTTCCAAGCTTATTTATGCCTTTCCTCTGTAGGCTAAAACAGAGGGGGAAGAGAGCTTATATTCAGTGTGACTTCATTTTTGTGTGTAATCCAGCACAACAGCCAAGTTGGGAAGAAGCCAGCTATACAAATTTAAAAGTGAAGTCCCCAAACATAAAAATAAATGCCCTAGGATGCCATTAGGGAAACATCCCTAACACACAGCTTATGCTGCTGAAGCAGTGGTTCTCAACCAGGGTGATTTTGCCCCCCGACCCAGGGGACATCTAACAACACCTGAAGACATTTTTGATAGTCACAACTGGGGGATGTTATTGGCATCCAGGGAGTAGAAGCAAGAGATGCTGCTGGCATCCTACAATGCACAGGACAGCTCCCCCCCAACAAAGAATAATCTGTTAAACATAGATGATGAATGACACTCTCCATCTTCGCAAACTAGAGAAGCAGAAAGATAGGCTGTCCTTTCAAAGAATGAAGCTCTCTACAAATGTGAGGCCTATTAACATTCTGGACTTAGCTTTGGGTTCTAGGCTTGGCTCCCGTCCTAATTCCCTGTGTGATTCTGGGCAAGTCACTTAACTACTCTGTGTCATATTTCCCCTGTAAAACAAGGGGAGTGACATTTTTTAACAAAGTGATTCCCAAACATTCCTGTACCTGGTAATGGCCGAGGATTCTGGCTAAAATGCAAATTCCTAGATTCTATTCCCAGAGACTTCATTTTTAACAAGTACCCCAAGGGAACCTGTTACAGATGGTGAGCAAATTGCAGTTTGAATGGCATTAGAAAACTACCCCCCCCCCAAAAAAAATCTGTGTAGCTTTTTGTAAGTGGGATTTGTGAGTTTGAGGAATGGTGCCATCAGCACCCCAGGGGTTAGTCTAGAAGCCTCCTCCTCTGTGGGAAAACTACAGGGGGCTCTCTCAAGGGAGCTCCAACTGCTCTAAGGCAGAGAGAACCTTAGAGAAGGTGGCCCAACTGTGAGACAGAAGCTAAGGAGCAGCTGACACCACAAAAGCAGCCCCTCTGCCTGAGAGGCAGCTCATGGAACAGCCCCAATCACAAACACCCCAAAGAAGACAGGGGAAGGTGGCAGGCTTTAGAACATCAAGTCCATGTATGAACCAACAAGAAGCACCACCATTCTCGAATCACTTAAAGGAACCCACAGGCAAACCCAAACACACTTAGGGAAGGGGCTCATTCACTCATGGCAACAATTCCACCCCCTATTGACTCCTCTGGGAAGAGGTGTCTACACCATTCGAGGGAAAATTAGCAGAAGTGAGGCCGTAGGGATCCCGCCTGCGAGGGGTGACCAAAAGCCACGAAGGGTTGAACTTTCACTGCAGGTACCTGCCACTTGGACCTGTCTGTCCTCTAGACCCAAACTGAAAGCCATTCCCTGCCATTCACTCACAGCCCTGTACCCCACCCCATGTACCCCACGCTTCCAAAGTTTGAGAAAAAAAGGGAATCCACGCCCTGGCTGATGAACCAATTATAAACAGAGTCATACCCTATTTGTTCCTTGTTATCTTTCACTGTCACTAAAGTGCCCTCATCCTGACTGACATAGCCAGAGCACACCCTGGTGACAGAACAGGGTGCTAGGTATATCCACAGGGGCTTGCCATTAAGCCAGCACCACACAGGAAAGGCCTGGGACAATCCTGGCATTTGTCATTTTGCCCTTTCCGCTTCCATAAAGGATGTGGAGCGACCTTCTGCTGTCGATATCACCGGCTTCTAACACACATCGTCCCACAAAGGGAAAGTGTTGATAGGACATGGCACACACACCTTCTCCTTCTACGGGGACGATCGCTGAACATTACGATCACCTGTGGAATGTTTTCAAACTGATGATGCCAGAGCCCCGACCCAGACCAAATAAATCAGTCTCTGGTGTTGGGTCCCACGCATCAATATTTTTTTAAATGCTCCCCAAGGGATTCGAATATGAGGTAGGATGGCTTTCACTCGGCTACGGTCTTGCAGTGGGAATGAGCTCCAACTTGCTAAGCTAAAAGTACCAGTGATACCCAGCCCCAAAGTGAATTTGGGGCAACAGAGAGAGCCAGAAGAAAAAGCTTCCCCTCATCAAAAGGAGGAAAACTAATCTGACATGGAAATTTTAAATGGGGGCTGAAGAGCGGAGAACTAGCTTCTTTATCGAGGGCATAAAACCACTGGGTTTCATGTTAATCCATCATTAGCACTGTACCCGGTACTGAAGCAGAGAACAGCAATTACAAAACAAGGCAGCTCATCTTAAGAGTGTGGACCTTCTGGGGGCTAAAACTGAGAGCATCCAGCAGTTCCGATGAAGGCAAGATCTCCTGGTGCTGACAGGGAGGGGAGGGCAGCGCAAGGAGCTGGAGGAGGTCGGCCAGGCTGGGCTGGGCCCCAGGGATGCCCTGGGCTCAAGCCACGGTCAGATACTCCCACAGGTGCTGCAGGACTCAGTTCCCAGTCTGTTTCCTGTGTGACTCGTTCCACCCTACTGGCCTCTTGCCAGCCGGCTCTAAAATGCCTCAGTGAGCAACATACAAGGGGCCTGTTGCTGCCCATGAAGTGGCAGCTATATTCATTTCCCTTCCAAATTAATATCCTACTGCCCGTAATAAAGCTGTCAGCTCCCAACAAAGGACACTGGCTAAGACAGGCTGTTGGGGTGGACGGCACAGCGGCTGCTTGCTGCTCGGGGTGGGAGGCCCGGAGTGGGACCCTCCCCTCCCACACTGACAGCCCACTTTCCCATCAGCAGAATCCACTCAGAAGCCTCTCCCTGCCTGGCGGTGCTCCTTCACGGCACACTACCACTCGGCCAATGCGCTTGGGACTGAAACACAATTAATCCCTGCTCCAGCCACATTTCTTTTCTCCCAGAGAACGAATCTGATAGACCCGCAATGTCAATAGGGGAGCACCACTGTCAGTGCTAATTGCCCCCACGAGCTCTGCAGAGGGCACGGGAGAGGCCGGGATGCCGGCCTCCATGGCAGGCGCATTCTCGGGTTCAGAAACCCTACCTGGCGTTATCGGCAGCAACTCGATGCAGGGACCGCCCTCCCAGTCGCGACAGCAGCAGCCAGAGACCCTCAAGTTTCCTCCAGGGTAACATAAGGCTGGTGGCCACAGCCGTGGTGGTGGTCAGGCAGTGGGGAGACAGGGGAGTAGGCTGCCTGCAGACAGTGCCCAGCTCTGCTCTGCTCCACTGAGGAGAACCCGCAGCAGGTGAGGATTTAAAATGCAGAAGATGAGATTTAGGTTAGATTCAAAGACGGACTTCCTGACAGAGAGGGAAGCACTGGAAAGGCTGACCCATTACTTAAATTTCACTGAAGAGCCACAAGAGGCCAATTGTACTGTCCGCCAGGAAGCGAGTGAGCAGCGGAGAGGCAGCCTGTGGACGCAATGGGCAGACGCGGGGACCTCAGCCGGCTGGCCCACAGCCCCCTAACGTGCCATAACTTTTTTGCTTGTTAATATAAGGGAAATAGAACAGTCTGATGATCCCACCAATGGGCACTTTTAAATGTACTTATTATTTGAGCAAGGAATTCCAGTTCTCGGAATCTAAGAAAATGGTGCAGAAAAAAAAAGTCAAATATGTGTATGTATTTTAGGAGAAAATATGTATTTATGCATTTTAGTGGAAACCATCTCGAGACCCAACTGTTGAATGAGGCATGATTAAATATCACACATGTAGCAAATAAAAATGTTTTTAAGGAATATGTAATGATCTGGAAAATGCACATGACATCATGTTAAGTGAATAAAGCATATTAAACAGTATTTTTTTAAAAGTATATGTGAATTTCAAAAAGAATGAAGAGAAATATACCAAAACGTTAGTAGTAACCATTTCTAGGTGTAGAAGTAAACATTACTCTCTCTTTTTTTAAATATTTTCCAACCATTCTAAAATAATCACATTAACATAATAATCAGAAAATGTAAGCATTAAAAAAAAATGAGCAGTCTGTTCTCTGACGTACCTCAGCGCCATAAACCTACGTTATCTGCACAGCCATTATTCCCAGAAAGCAAAACGGTGACACTCAATCTTGTACTTGGCAAGACAAACATATTCTTGCTTCCAAAATGGCTCAGCATATCCACCGCAGCCACCTGAAAACTACTCGTCATTATTTCCCACTGGGAAGCACAGACAGGGTCCTCCCCCTCAAAGATTCATGGGGTGCTCATATTATGGCCAGACCCTCCCTTCACATCCTATTACAATGTTCCTATGTAAGTTGGAAAGGCAAGGGGAAAAGGTAGAATCCCGCAAAGAACTGGGATTTATTAGATTAACCCTGAGAAGCCTTGCACTGCCAGAGCTGGAGACGTCCACTATCTACTGAATGTCCACTTCATGCCAGGGACCGGGCTGGATGCTTTCACGTACTTTGCAAGGCAGGAATCATTAGCCCGATTTGACACCTGAAGAGTCCGAGGCTCCAAAACTCACATCAACTTGCCTCATGTCGCACAGACCATCAGGGGCAGGGCTGGGACTCAATGCTGCTCGCCTGACTCCAAGTCAGGGAAGGTTTCCTTCTCGGTCACCTCTCGCATTCTCATCTTTGCAGGGAACACGACGCACACCACACTTCTTCCTCCCAGACTTACACCCCCACTCTCCGTACCCTGACATAGGCTGTTTCTCGCCCACTTGCTACTTCTACCCTACCCATGGATGCAAACACATGAGACCCACGTGGATATCTCAGTGATCCCCTGTGGCCCAATTCCCCAACCTGCTTCCTGGCCGTTATGGGCGACCTAGACTTGGGAGACTAACAAAGCCCTCGCTGGAGGTGTCTACGACTCTGGTGAGAGGAGGGAGCCCTTTAGTTCACAGTAAAAACCACATTGCTTCAGGATTGCCTCTGCTCACATCCCTGAAGCAGCAGGCCTCTTATTCGCTTTCACAGATGGGCACCGAGGTGAGGGAGTGGGCTGACCTGGTCGAAGTCTAATCAGCAGGGCTGCTAGCACTAGAACTCAGGCCACTGACGACTGGCCCGGTGACCTTCTGACCACACAGGAGAACGCAAAGAACTTTGCTTCTGAAGCCTGAAGGTCTGGATTCAAATCTCAGCCCCACTGCTTACAAGCTGTGTGGCTTTGGGTCCGTTATGTAACCAAAGTCTCATCTTCCCCAGTCACAACATGAAGAAAATAATAGCCCCTACCTGGTGCAGTGGCTGTGAGGATTAAATGGGACAATGTATGTAAAAGAGCTAGCAGGTGCCAGGGACGCTGTTGACTATTATCACACAACCCTCAGGGAGTAGCAGCAAGAATTTCCCATCTTACCTCCATACTATGCGTTGCCTAAAAGGCTTGAGTCTGAAAACAGGGCCGTGAGGGCCTAGGCTAACTTAAGGAGAAGCAGGTTCTGCCTTGCAAGGCCTGGCCCGTTAGCTTCCACCTGGTTTTCAGGTCTTACTGACATGACTTTGAACATGCTCTTCTCTCTGCCGTAAAGGCTCTTCCCTGCACCAATTGAGGAAGTCTTCCCTTCTCTCCCCAGGCTGGATTAGGCCCCACAGACTCCTGGACTTATACTCTGGCGGGGTGCTAACCACGATTATCAAAATTAGCTCCGTACTTCCCTCCCCCGCCCCCGCTGTAGGCTGGGACTGTGTTTGCTGTTTGGTCTTCAGTACCCATCTGCACTGGTTCCCTACTGCTACCGTAGTAAACCACCACAAACATAGTGGCTTACAACAACACAAATTTATCGTCTTACAGTTCTGGAAGTCAGAAGTCCAAAATCAGTTTCACTAGGCTCAAATCAAAGTGTCAGCAGGGCTGCCTTCCTTCTGGAGGCTCCAGGGGAGAATCCATTCCTTGCCTTTTTCTGCTTCTAGAGGCTGCCCACATTCCTTGGCCAGTGGCCCTGCATCACTCCAGCCTCCGCTGCCATTGTGTTTCCTTCACTCTGACACTGGTTTACCCAGAGAATCCAGGATCATCTCCCCATCCGCAAATCCTTTCCTTAACCACAACTGCAAAGTCCCTTCGACCACATAAGGTAAGACATTCACAGCTGAGGGGGATGGGAACATGAACATCTTTCAGGTAAGGGGCCATCCTATCCCACTATCACAGCACCTCTTGCATAGCAGATGGGCAGTGACTGTCTGCCTCGTGAAAGAGGCCATGCTCCATGGGATCCTAAACCCACTGAGGAATAGAACCTGTTTTGCTGGTTTAGGAGGGACCCAAAGCGTAGAGCACCTGTTCCAGCCAGAATCTCCCAAAGGGGGCCCTCTCTTCATAACCTATAACTCTGGGTTTCTTCAGCTAACTTGGAAGAACCCCACACCTACATGTCCATTCTCCCCACTCTGGGTAAGCACCTACTAGTCGATTCTCTGAACTCTCCAAGTATGGATACCGTGTTTCCCCGAAAATAAGACCTAGCCAGACAATCAGCTCTAATGCGTCTTTTGGAGCAAAAATTAATATAAGACCCAGTATTATATTATATATATTACATTATAAAGACCTGGTCTTATATTATAGTAAAATAAGACCGGGTCTTATATTAATTTCTGCTCCAAAAGATACATTAGAGCTGATTGTCCGGCTCGGTCTTATTTTCGGGGAAACATGGTAGATGAATCGATCTCAAAAAGCATCTGGTAATTGCCGTTCAGAAAGACTGACAGGCATAGTCCATGTCTTCCTGGAGCTCACAATCCACATGGCGTCATCACAATGTGAACAGAAGCCAAAAGGCAGCAAGATAAGGGTTCTATCGCTTAGCAGCGTGAGTCAGATTGGATAAATAACACATATTAAAAATACAGCACATTCTTTGAAATTCTATCAAAATCAAGCTTTAAATTAGCAAGCTACGGTGGCAACCTAGCAACGCAACCACATTCATTTCCACGTGAGCCCGGTACCTGAACAAGAAGGTGTCAGAACCCAAGAGGACACGGGCAGGCTGGGTCCGGGGCTCACCCAACTTGTGGAATGTGGCAGGTGGTGTCTACGAGGGGCAATGGAATGAGCTCAAGCTAGGATCTGAACCCTGACTTTCCAATCTATCCTGTGTGACCACGGGATAGTAAACAACCACTCTGAGCTTTCTCAATATACCCACAATACCTCATTAATACTGACCCACAGGTAAAATACTAACAGGTAGTATGTTTCCACTAGGGGCTGGCCCCTCCTTCCTGCCCCTGAAAGAATAAAGCAGGAAGGGCAATCCTTTCAGAAGGCAAACTGGTATATATACACCGTTTCCCTAGTGTTGCCCACACACTGCCTCCATGATTTCTGCCATGTCCCTGTCCAACTTGTACTTCCACTTTTTCCTTTAAATAGACCACACAGACTTTAGCCACATCCTAAGTAATAACTGCTGCCAAATGCTGAGTATGATGTTCTAGCTATATTTCTCTCCAAACACACATGAAAAATGTATATTCTCCATATAACACTATTCAAATACAAAATAGTCACCCTTGCGTTAGCTTACATCCTTGCACACTTTGAGAAACTTGGCTGAAAAAAAAACCTGAGTTCTGGTCCCGGTTCAACTAAAGTTATTGATGCCCCAGGTCATTTCCTTTCTCTGAGACTTAGTTTCCCCCAAATAAGAAAATAAAGAGGATGGTCTAAACAAACTTTCCATTTTCTCCCAGTTCCAACATTCTGAGATTATCAAGTGGTCCACATAAGCAAAAGAATCCAAGCAGGGAACTTTGTCAAAAGGTAATGAATACCACTCAAAATAATTAGAATCACTCATCTTAAAACCAGATAGAGGAAAAAGATAAGAGCGAGAGAGTGGCAAAGAGGTGAATGCTATACCTTTCCTCATCTTGAAAGACTGACTTTGTGCTTCTCTTTTATGGGATTAATTATATCAGCAGTTTTTCGTAAGAGAGAGCATTTGGTTTTGTAATGGGACAACCTGGATTTCCATCTCAGCTTGGGTGGCTGTTAATTTTATCACCTGAGGCCATTTAACCTCCTAGTTTCTGCAATTGTAAAGTGGAACTCCACATGCCTGGAGCCCCACCAGTGGCTTTTTACTTTTTATTCCAAACCCTACTTTATTCCTTTGTGTCACACTGTCATAAATATTATTCTTGTCATAAAAAGAAAGAGTAACCCACAAAACTGCAGCCTTTTTCTTATCCTATAGATATGCTCCAAAGTCATGAGAATGGATTTGAGGCTATGAGCGTACCTGTCTGTTAATGACCACCACCTGTGTTTAAAACACCACCAGCCGTGAGCCCTTGTACAGAGGGTGCCAAAAACATGCATACGCATTTTAAGAAAGGAAAACTGTATTAAAATTGTAATACTCAATATACACCGATAACAAAAGATGAATACAAGTCACTTTTGACTTCTACAATTACAAGAGGTGCTCAAACTGGTTACCATCAGCGTCCAGACACTTCTGATTATGACAAATTATTGCTTAGCAACGTTGACCAAAGTGTCCACTTGTATACATTTTTTGGCACCCCCGTATATACAGGGTATTTGTTGCTTTCGTCCTTTTCTTTTTTTCTTCTAACATATTTAAAACTTCAGACCTGAGCACTCACTGGCAGATCGTTTGGAGCAGCGGGAAGGAGGCCAACAGCTAACCAGAACCATCAGGAAGAAAGATGGGACCTTGAAAATGTGACCATGAGGCTTGACCTCTAAACCAAACATTTCCTTTGCCTGAATTCAGATCCAACTAGCAAGCTCCTTCTTAAAAGGCACCATTAGGAGAGTGAGCACAAGACGGGTGCAGTCCCACACAAATGACACTTAAAAGTCACAGCCAAGGTGCTGTGTCTCTAAGCTCCGTAAGTGGGGGCAGAGAGGACAGGAAAAGGGCACCCAAAGAACTGACCACTAAGGAGCTCCTTTTCTCATTTTACACAACTTATATCCAGAATTAGCCTGGGATGTTCAGTCAGTGGAAGAAAGGCAGTTTGTAAACATATGCGCAGAAACTTCGGTTTATTCCTACTCTGCCAGACCGGTCTTCTTTTAGACGTATGATTTCCACAGGAGGCCAGCTACCCAACGGTTAAGAATGACAAATCCTAACAGCTCAACCTCCTCATCACTGAAGTGTGGGCAATAATTAACGGCAGCCTATGTGAGAATTAACTGAGATAATACATGAAAGCACTCAGAACAGTGTCTGCTACATAGTAAGCTCTCAATAACTGTTTGCATGCTGCTTTACAATTTTGCGTGTCGTATCCCATTTGATCCTAAGAACTGTGTGAGGCAGGTTTTATTATTCTCACCAGACACTGGCTTAAAGAGATCAAAGCACTTGTCCAGAGTCATGTAGCTAAAAAGTGCTAGGTATCTGGCTGCTCTTAGGACTAACGTCCCGTAATCCTGGCTGGACCAGAGACAGCTGCTCTAGCAGGAGTTTGAGCACGCCACCTTTCCAGTTCAACTGTGCTGTGTGCGTGCAGTCAAGGATCTCCAAGGCCTCTTTCAATAACCTAAGGCTGGAAAATAGGTTTGATGTGCAAGTTGGAAGACACTCTTCTAAGACAGTTCTCACATCTGACCCGAGGAGCCCGGGTGTGGCCTCTAGGGTGGGCACCAAAGGGCATGTCTGACATTCTCGTTTGTTACATCATAAAACAACTCTCGGCTGCTGCTCTAAGGATCGGATAATTACCTTTAAGTAATAAAAAATAATAGCAATTAACAAGCACAGTTGTGGAAGGTGGGGTGAAGAGAAGCAGCCCCGTCCCTATTTAACAGGCAAGGAAACAGACTCAGAAGCTCAGACACAAAGCTGGTAGGTAAACAGCAGAGACTGAGTTTGAACCCAAATGTGCAGAGAAAGCGCCACACACCACTGGCCTCACTCGCTCATGGACACCCACCGACACAGGCCTGCAATACTGACCTCTTTTCTCCTCACTAGAGATATGTAGTATAAACCCCAGGGACGAATTTTGTGCTTTTGCAAAACAAGACTGCAAAGGCTGCCAGGGTCGTTACTGTGTTTGTCTTCTTGATCTGGTGCAACTCAGAACAAACCTTCAGAGCACCTCTCTCTTAGCCTGGGTACTTTCTCCGGCTGCCTGTCTCAGGAAGAGGCTCCCTACCACAGCTGCTGCTGAGGGACACAGTAACACCCACCATCAACTCCGATGCCTCCTTGAAGAGGGAAGGGAGAAGACAACAAGCCCAGGAGCTGGTACACGGACACAGGCTGCCCCTTTTCCCAGGCCCCAGGACAGCGCCCTCAGCTGAGCACTCATCACTGCCCGCTCTGCCCAGCAGACATTAGGACCAGCACAGGGGGAATCTCCAAAGCAGCCCTGCTCCATCCTCTGACCCTACAACCCGTACTGACCTGACCCCCTCCTTACCCCACAATCCCACAGCCTTTCTGATAGCCGCCTAGCTTTCCCCACAACCCTTGATGACCTGCTCACTTCACAGTGCCACGGGGACACTACCAACCAACTATCCTTTACAGAATCACCTTGAGTAGCTTCCCCAGGCAGTAGTCAGGCCATTATTATCAATGAATATTCAGTCATGACCAGCAGGCTGCAAGATAAGCAGACGTTAGATGGCAGCCTTGGGCAGACTTCCCAGAATAGAAAAAACTTGTTCCTAATCAGTGCCATCTCCAAACACTCAACTCACAGAGTGCTAGCAGATCACCAACAGAACAGGGCACTGGTGGAGAAGGTGGCACTCTAAAAGCATGTGTGGGGGGAGGGGTGTCACTGAGGGCACATACAACAAACCCAGGTGGGAGGACAGGTAGTAGGGACTCCACAGTAACCCAGGTGTCAGGATTAGCAGCCTCTCTGCAGCCAAGCCCTCCTTCATTCATTCCTTCCCTGGAAGGCTGGGTGGGTGAGATGGGAAGTATGTGTCCCTGGGCAGCTATCAGAACAGTGCAGCCCTGAAGACCAGAGCCCCTAGCAAGCCAAGTTACTCAGGGGACAGATGTGGGGACCTACAGCAGCTTGTCTCACAGACCCTCTCTGATCCAATGCACAGCCCCCATTAGAGCTACAATCTCCCTCCTCGCACGTGTCATCCCCATTAGCCCACCTCCCTCTACACTTTCCTCATCCCATAAGCCCATCCCCCGTTCTAACCTCCTCCCAAGAGTCAGCATCTTCAAGACTGCTCATCTTCTCCTCACACCTACTTTACTACTTTACAGACCCATCAACCCTTCAGTTTACAAGGCTGAGTACTCCATCCTAAACGGACAAAGTAAGCTCCCAAGGTCTCTAAGGCACAGTGCCGCCTGGAGGGCTGAGTGTGGCAACTCTCCTCCAGCCCAAACTGGGGCAAAATCTCCTCAGGCCTGCCTCCCACCAGCCCCCGTCAAACCCACCACCCCAAAGCCAAGCCCTCCGGTCTCCACAGCCCTCCATTAAAGCCTGGGCCCTTCCATTCCCATCCAGTAGCCACCCCCACCTCGCCCCAATACACCAGCACACACAGAACACACCTTGTGACACTGCCGGGTCTTAGGATCCACCTTCTCCCAGCCAGGGGCGGAGGACACTGAGCAGGAGCTGCACTCCCCCTCGGCTCTTCCCCACCGTGACCTCCTCCTTCCTCTCGGCTCTGAGACACAGGTCAGGTGACCATCTGGCAGACACTTTTGCCTCTATCCACAGTCTTAGAGACCAATGCCTTGAAAATACACCCGAGGCCACTTGTTGAGCGGGTGTGGAGCTTTTCAGGCACTGGGGCTGCGACAGGGCAGCACTTTTCAGAACGCTTCCCACTGCCGGCAGGGGACCCAGGTCTCACACACCTGGCCTGGAAGTTTCATGAGGAAGCTGCCCTGAGGCAGGGGGATACGAGGGTGGTTTCGGAGAAAGGCAACGGGGTTAAGTAAGGCAGGAGCTGGTTAGAAAGGAGATAAACACGAGACCTGCTCCCTTTCCGCGCTCCCAGGGGAGACTGGGCTAGCTCACCGAAGGGGAAAGGGGATCCCTTCCTTGACTGGAGTGCCAGTGAGGGGTACGGGGTGGGCGGAATGGGGGTGCCAGCTTCCTTCTCAGGAAATAGGCTGCAATAGCTTGGGCTTAAACCTCGGTTGCCGGCGTCAAAAGCAAGGGAAAGAAAAACCTGCAACCCACCAATCTCATTCCCAGATTCCCTCTCTCCAGCCTAGACACATTAATAATTAACTTGCCTACCCGAGAGCTCTCCAGCGTGGTCATAAAAGATGAGTAATGGCACCGGAGCCCCGGCCCCACGCCCGCGGGCTTCTGGGCTCGGGGCTGGGACGGGCGCCTGGAACAAAGCCTCCGCATTCCTCTGGAAAGGTGTGTCTGAAACCAGACCTGTCACCGGCGAGAAGCTGACCCCTTACCTCCCCTAGGGCCAGCTCCCTGCAAGCAGGAGGGGGAAGGGCGGGCGCCCCGGCGCGCGGAGCGGAACCGGTGACGAGGTCGTCTCTGCCCGGTCCCCCACCCCGGACCGACCGGTGCCTCGGACCACAGCCGATGTCGGGAAGCCGTGCTGTCTGCTGAGAAAGAATCCTGTTACCATGAACGCAGGCTGTACTTAGAGACCCAATTCTCAAAGCAACAAGGCAGCTCCCTCGGCGCCCTTCCCGATGAGTAACCAAAGCCGGGCACCAGCTCAATGAATTCTATGAAACTCCAGCGGCGCTCTGCGGCTCCCACGCCGATGGCCGGCCGGGAACAAAACCGCTCCCGACACCGGCGCCCAGGCACAAAAGCACCCCCCAATGCGGCCCGTGCACCCTGCCGATTCAACAGCTCTCAGCCCCCCGAAAGTTACGGCGCGCGACACACCTGCAGGTCCCCTGCGGCGGCCCCAGCTAGCCCCCAAGGGCGGCGGGGCAAGCGTCCCGGGGCTGGCAGCGCCGCGGCTGCACGCGCCGGCTCGGCTAGTCTGGCGGGCCACGCGTCAGCGGCGCTGGGCAACAGAGCGCGCTGGGGCCTCCGCGCGCCCGCGGCGCATCGCGCGCCCTCCTGGTCCTGGTCTGGGCCTTCCCTAAGAGCCCACACCCACTTGACATCAGCGCGAATCAAAGCACGTGGCGCAGCTCCAGACGGCAGCCCCCGGCGGGCCAGAGCGCGCCTCAGGTGCCGCGGCTCCACCAGGACAACGCGTCCGGGAGAGGCACATTCCTCTGCTCGCAGAGGATGCTGCAAACTGGAGTGGGTAGGAAGGAGGAGGAGGGGAAGGGAAACCGGCGGAGGGGGCAGGACCTGCCGCCTCACAGCAGCGCTGCTCTGGCGCCCAGCCAGCCACCAGCAGCCGTTGCCGCAAGTGCCCATCGACTGTGAAGCTCAGGCTGCCGGTGCCCGGGGATGCTGTCCTCTCCCCGCCAAGGAGAGCCCTGACCTTGAATTCTCTTCTCCAGAATGACTCGAGGAGGCTCTTCTCTAAGCACCCCTGCTAAATATCCGGGGCTCATTCTGCCAAGCCAGGAATGAATGCTTGGTTGGATGTGGTTGCTAACCCGTCACCCAGGAGACCGCTATGGGGCACCCAGGGAAGCAGACCATACCCTCTCTCTAGCTTGTCTCTCTACTAACGGCCTCAGCTGGGTCTCCCTTCTCTCTTCTCAATGCCCTTGGCAATAAGGGACAGCTAGCTCTCCTGGTTCTGCAGGCAATGAGAAACACCCAGCAGCCCACACACTTCTAATGCACTCATTAGCATCCATCCAAACAGTGAAACAGTCAAGCATTTATTAAGGCTTCATATGTGCCAGGAGCAACAGAGAAGCTAATGTTCCTACACTCATAGAGTGTTTAGTCAGGGAAAGAGATATTAATACAAAGCAAGGTAATTAGAATTATGACAAGGGTATTATAGGTAAGAGGTGCTATTCAAACGCACTCGGGGAGCCTAAATTATCTCGGCAGTCAGGAAAGGCTTCTCTGAGGAAGTGACATTTGAGCTGCTGAGGCATGAAGAGAAGTTACCCAGGGGGAAGGAAAGTTCAAACAAAGACCCTGGTTATTAAAGTGTAAGCTCACTCCATTCACAGATGGAGATGATCAAGCAGATTTGAACTGCCATGCTGGAGACACCTGAGCCTTTGTCCAGTGAGGGCATGGGGCAGCTCACAGGCCCTACAAGAGAGCCTGGCCGTCTATCCAAAGAGGACTTCATATCTTTTATCTCATCTCCCCTTAACCATGCTATCCCACCTCAGTGAAAGACCTCTGAACAGGGAGTGGGAGGCTTTACTTCTGGCTCCAAGTTCACCATCAATTTGCTTTGTGGTTCTACAGAAATCCCTTCCACTCGCTGGTTTCAGTTTCTCTATCTAAAATGAGGGGTTGGAATTTTTTTAAAAAAAAACCCATACTCCCTTTTGGGTAAATATACAAATGTCATTCCCATCCTGCAGCATCTATGACAAGCCAGCAAATAATTTTCCAAATCAAAAATTATAATATTGAGTAAGCTTTTAAAACTGCGTATGCCCTTTAAGTATTCAGCAATATTCTATCTTTAGCTGTCTGCTTAAGAAAACTTGGAGGCAGGAGTAAAGAAACGGTCTCCAAGCTCACCCTTTCCCTGTTATCTGTCTCCGTCCCTCCCATGTGAACCTCTGGTCGCCAGCACTTATCATCTCTTGCCTTGTTTCTTTTATTCTTTCCAGGATAAATTGGCCAGGCAGTGAACAGAAGCCCTGGGTCATTCAAAAAAGAAAAAGGAAAAAAAAAAAAAAAAAAAAAGGCATGCTGTGGAAGATTCTTTTGAAAGATCATTTCCAGTGATACTGGGAAACGGACACTTTGAAAGAAGCATACAATGTTCCTGGGGACAATTTAGCAATATGAATTAAAAGCCTTCAAAATGTTCATCTCCTTTGAACCACTGATTCCACATCTAAGAATTTACTCTCAATTATGGATGAACACAAAGATTTATCCACAAGGGTGTTCATTTCACCATTTTTATAACAACAAATAATTAGAAATAACCTAAATGTACAACAGGAGATTGGTTACAGTGGAATATATGTAACTTTTAAAATGATATATAGAATACTTACTGTTGAATAAAACAAAGATTACAATGATCCCAATTATGTGTACACGTGTGTATGGGGGGTGGGGGTGAGGTAAGCACCGATGGTGGGGTTGCACTGTGTTCATTTTTCTTGTTGACTCAGAGCCAACCCCCTAGAGCAACACATGATGCCACTATCGCAATGTCATCCTCACAAATAAATCTATTAACCTATATTAAAGTTATAGAAGCTTAATATTAAAACAGAATGAAATAAACCTCACAAGCAGGAAGGAACAGAGTTCAATTCTCCACCACCATCCACTCCCATCAGAGACCTGAAGATAATCTTGTAGGTATAATGGTTTTCCACCCCCAGACTTTTCATTTCATATAGATTTTTCAGTTGTTCTTTCTTTGAGTCTAGTTCAGTGGTTTCCAAACTTTATAGTGCATAAAAATGACTGTCCATGGTGGTTTGGGGTAATTTTGACTTTGAGATTTTTTTTCTCCTCACACTGTGAGTTTAGAACCTAATCACTGTTTTGTGTTTTTTTGTTTTTTTGTTTTTTTTAAAAAGACTACCAGAAGGACACTTATCAAATTGTTAACAATGCTAGATTTTTATTTCCTTCCTTGAGATTTTCTATTTTGAAGTTATCTGACAATAGACATATACTATCTTAGAAAATCAGAAAATAAAATGCTATTTAGAAATAACTGGGTTAAAAACCTTCCAGAAAATAAAATAAAAAGAAGTTATGTCTTGACTTTAAAAAGGGGTGACTCTGACCATGCCCTTCATATCCCTCCCCTCTGTAAACTCTGAGACAGCCCCAGTTGGTGCCGCAACACCCAAGGACAGATATTACAGTACGTCACTAGGATACCATGCAGGAAAAACTGGCAAGAAAATTATTTTTACATTTACCTCCTGCGCTGTGTTTATACTAAGGCTTAGAAGCTTAGAATGAAGGGTCGGAAATGAAGCAGCCATGACCGTCAGCTAATGGATCTGTCCCCTCCTCCTGAAACTCTACCAAGTATTCTTAATAAGCTAAAAACATGTAAGACATATACCCTTAGTCCTAAGGACCAAAAATTGTTCAACCCGCTTTTCCCAGACCTGATGGTGCCCCCAAGCACACCAGCAAAGACCAGTAGAAAAAGAAGAGGCCATAAATCAGACCGGGCTCAGCCAATAACTGGTTGGACCATTTGCACCTCGGTTTCCCTCTGTTAAATAGCCTAATAAAGGCACTCCTTTTCTTTCAAAGGAGTGGATATAAAAACATTAGGACACAGTGAACAGCATCACCTCAGCGTAGGGTGTTACTTAATGAAGGTCTATGCTGGGACTCTGCAGCGGAGAAGGCAGCTGGCTAATTACCAGCCTTTGGCACAAGGCTGGTAAACTGCAATTTGCCTCATATTTCCAGCTTTCCAAGAACCTAGACGGTCACAAACAAGGTGAGGGGGCTGCAGCGAGAAAGATAACTGTGCTACATTTCTCTTGTGGCATAATTCAGGAGCTTTTAAGTCAAGGACAGAAGACAGGTGGGATTAAAACTCCAAGCCAGGGGCCCAGTTTTCCCAAAACACAATTGGTAAAAAACCATCAGGGCAGGATCTAAGGATGAGGGGTTATTTGGCCAACTTAATTCAATAACCACCTGATCCCCTACCAGGTATTGCAACTACGTGCATTTTCTGCTCCAGATAAAATACATAATTTCCAAGCCAGTCAGAGTTGCCATTAGGTTACGTTTTAAACCCACCTAGAGTCAAATAAAGCTAATGGTTATAGTTATGGTGTCTATTAAAACACGATGCTTTTGTTTAGAGAGTGAACAGAGAGGAGAATGGCACAGACATCAAGGGCTAGGAATTTTGAGTATTCCAGAATTGTTTCTGGGAAGAAAGTAATAAGAAAAAGTCTGATTTTTAGAAATAACTGTAACAGGGCCAAAATGTATCAGAAGGTCCACTCTTGTACAACTATCCAGTCCCGATGAGAGCAGAACAGCCCTCCCCCCCCACACACACACACAGCCAGGCAACAGCTCAGGGACAGAAATGAGGCACCCTGCTTCCCCTGAGAAATATTAAACACACTGACCAAGGAAGCCAACTTGGGCCTGGGACTTGAAGCTTAAGGATCATTAAGATGGGAGCAAAAGCCTACTTGCTCCATTGTCAGAGACCAAAAGACACCCAAAAGAGTTTAGATAAAATAAACAATTAATAAGTAAATATATCTTTACATATTTTGTTTTTAAAGGGAGAACAAAACACCTAATTAGCTACAACACACGTCTATGACCCGTGATCTTCATACATCCATTTTTATCGGGAAAACCTCAGGGGATTGGTTTTTTTAAAAAAAGAATGGATTCCAGGGGTCCACCCACAGAGAATATCACGGGCAGAAGTCCAGGATGAGCTGAGGAATCTGCATTTAGCAAGCACCCCAGGTGATTTGGCTGCTTATAGTATGGAGCCCACACTCAGATATTCAAAGCTAAAAGTGCAGGATGGCCTATCACACCTGTCTGCCTTTACCTTCTATTAGGTTGGTGCAAAAGTAATTGCGGTTTAAAAGGTTAAAAGTAAGGTTTCTGGGCGGGAATTCCTGCCCGTTCTCAGGAATTTTTTTCCCTTTCCCGTTTCCGAATCCCAAGATGTAAACTGTTTTCTGTTCTCCAGGATGAATCGTTTCCACAAAGTGACGGCCCATACTACCAACCACCTGGGTTCAAGGAGCCGATTTTCCCTATTTCCCGACCAACTTTTCTCAGGATTCCGGAACGGGAAAGTGAAAAGATTTCACGAGAATGGGCGTGACTTCCCGCCCGGAAACCCTAGTTAAAAATAACTGCAAAAACCGCAATTACTTTCGCACCAACCTAATAGCAGGCGTCACCCAAACGGACTCAAATCAGTTCATAACTGAAGCAGAATGAATCCAATTGATACGTCTTGTGAAACCTCAACAAAATTACAGATAAAACTAGGGCAAGATGAAGACTGCCAGAAGAAGGCGAAAACACTTAGCACCTAGGAATTCCTCTAAAATTGGTATCTTTTAAAAGGGTGAAGACATTGTACTTTTGATACCTGTCTGATCTCACTTTGTACTCATATGTCAGGTAGGAACTCTGAATTCACTAGTGTTATCACCTAAAAACTCCATGGACTCAGCCAGACCTGAGTTAAAATCTGGGCTTTATTAAAATTTAAACTTAATCTAAATTAAATTTAAATTAAAATTTACAATAAGATAAAAACCTAACTAAAAACACTTACCAGCTTGGAAAAGATTTGTCTTCCCTAAGCCACTATTTTCTCAACTCTAAAATGGGATTAAAAATATCTAGCCCCACAGTATTGTCTTGAGGATGAAATAACAGAATTTTGTAAGTAGGTCCTAAATCAATGATGGCTGTCATTCATTTCACGAATAAACATTTATTTATTAGGGTCTTCTACACCTCAGGCATTGTAGGCACAGGAGATACAGTAATGATAAAAAAGACAGAAGGACAAAAATACAGATAATAAACAAGTAAACAAATAATTTCAGAGATCGACATGTGCTCTGAAAGAAATAAAACAGTCATGATAGAGTGACATGGGGGTTCGGGGTATATATAAAAAAGACCTTAGATGCGTCCTTTACACTAAGACCTAGGGGAAGAGTATTTTAGGCACAAGAACAGGTGGGGACAAACAAAGTACATTCCTGGGAAGGAAGGACAGTGAGGCTGGAACTCAGTAGGGAGGACAGTAAAAGATGAAGCTGGGGAGTCACAGTTATGTTGATTATGTAGGGCCGTGCAACACCTGGTGAGAATTTAGATTCTCTTCCAAATACAATGGGAAGCCATGGAAGGTTTTAAAAGAAAAGACTGCCATGGAAGAGGCACGATCTGATTTGCTTTTGAAAAAGATTTCTGTAGCTGTCACATGGAAAAGGGCCTGGGGATTGGGGACAAGAAGGAAATAAAAACCTAATATTTCTTTAGTGCTTATGTGCTCTATGCTCTGAACTATCCTAAGAACTTTATATGTATGATCTCCTTTAATCCTCACGGACATTTCTGATAGGAGTCATTACTGCCCTGCTTCTGTAGATGCCAAAACCCAGGCATAGAGAGACTGGGTAACTTGCCCATCATAGTAAGTGGAGGGGCCAAAATGCAAACCCAGAAGGTCTGACTGCAATGCTTTTCCAATGCCTTTGAAAAGAAGTGAGGAAAAGTAGGGAGTCTAGGTAAAGAGACCATTGCAGGAGTAGAGGGGAGAGGTCCGGGCTAGAAAACAAATCATCACGTAACTCCTTACTTAGTGTCAGTGTGTTTGTGAGGATCGCGGAGAAGGACCCACTCTGGTTGGTTGTAACAGGGAAGAACATAGCCGCATCCCAGCACAAGATTACAACCTGCTCCGAGACTGGAGGATCCCGCCCGGCCCATCCTCTGTGGTCCAGTAAAGGCTGCGTCCCAGTCCCATCCTCTGAGCCAGCTTCCTGGAAGTCCAGGTAAGCAGCATTCTTTCGAGATGACCTCCAGCAGCATACCAGGTCTCCAGAAAGGTTGGAGGTCCTGGAGGAGAGGTTGGAAATAGCCACGGAAGGAAGGTTATCAGACATGCTACTGGCTTGTGAGAGGGGACTTCTGTCCCCCTCTCCCACTTCAACACTCCTTTTATCGGTCTCCCTATCATCAAAACCCATCCGGGTATGAGTCCCTGGAACTGCTCGCAAGGGTCTCAGTGCGACAATAATGATAAAGGGTTTCCAAAACAAGCCTCCCACATCCAAGCTTTCCAAACGTGTGGCTGGCGTCCAGGCCATAGCATTTCCAGAAAAGCAGCAGCCTCGTTTGGTAAAACACTTTTGGTATTGACACCTCCTTGGCTCAGAGAAAGCGGATGGGTGTGTGCCGGAGGTGAGGTAGAGTTGGAAGGCGGGGGGAAAAAGGCAGTATTTGAAGTTTCGCTGAAATATCAGGAACATGAAGTAGCCCATGTTTACACAGAGCTTTCCAAACCGATAGTGGCTTCCAAGTAGCTTTAAAAAAAAAATGGCTACATCAACGTGTCCAATGAAATGGCTTTTTAGTTTCACAGAAATCGTACTGGTCTGTTCTCATTCTCCTTGTCTCCTCAGGCTTAATCTCCTAATATAATTTATCCTCTTGCTGATGCTGATTATTTTTTATTTATATTTTATCCCTATCCCATAAGCTGCCTCAAATCCACGGTGGACTAGGGTAAAGCAATAGATAACAAGACAAATAGTGTACAGTCTTGACATTCTGATATATTCAACTTTCAGATCCGTGTAATCAACAAAAGTTGTTTATTGTGGATATTAATTGGAGGTTAGGAGGAGGGAATACCCTAATTAATAGGGTAAAGCACTTTAAAATTTTGATCTCCTTATATAACAAATAAAAAAGAGAGTGAGTCTCGTAATAACTATCATCTGCACTTTTCATATTTTTCTGTCCCTAACGGCCTAAATAATACTTTATAGGGAAAGTGGTGAAATCTTATGTCCTACTTGCGTGTGGATGATTTCATGGCTCTCACTATACAAACCGGGAACGACAGGATGCCAGTTCGGTAACTGTGCTACTTCATCTTCCGAATAAGACTTGTCAAAACCACAGAAGGAAATCGGAGTAAGACTCAATCCAAATCTACCCACAAACAAAGCTGGAATCTGTCAGTCCTTTCTGGCATGGGGAGGTGCAGCATGTCAGTGCTCACCGCTATTCTCAGGTGTCCTTCTAAAAGCAGACAAGCTTTAGAATACGCAATCGCCCGCAGTGTGGGAACACAACTTTGGAGACATAAAAATGATGAGGTTTTCTAAATCACTGACAGGAGCTAAAATCCTTACTGACACGAGGAGGCCAAAGATAGAACCAAAGCTTTACCACATTTATAAACAGCCCCCTAAGTGCTTTCTTCCAGAACACTCTCTCTCTTCCCCATAAACTTGAATGTAGCAATTATTCAGATCCCTATGTGTAGGCAGCAAATGTTTTTGAGAAGGCTCTTTCTCAAGGGAGCAAAGGAAAACTGGTATTTTTGACTAGCATTTTCTATCATCAGAAGTCCCTGGAACCAGTATCTTGGCACTCGAGAGCAAGCAGCAATGACAGATGCTTATAATGCTCACCCTGAGGATTTGCAACCTTGTGGAAGAACAGACAGATCAAATTACACCTTGTTGCAGTTTGAAGTGTGTTTTATTGCCTTCCAATTTTTTTAAAGATTGACACTCCATGCAGTTCACAGTAGGTGGCAACACTGAGCCATGAGACTATCCCATGTGCCAGTCTTGCTGCCTAGAGCAAGTTTCATATAATAATGAACCCCATTCTATTATAAATATTTCGGTCTCTATTAAAATAAGGACAACAGGCACAAAGTAATTAAAAATACATGCCTGACACATTTGAAATCAAATGCGCCGCCACCAAATGTACTTCCTGGCATGTTGCCATTTCCCACCTCCACTGCCCAATCATTGGGCCAATCCAATTATTCCTTGAGACGACCGAATTGAGCCTCTCTTCTCTATAATGACTTTTATGAAAATAATACTCAATTTTAATGTGCCTGCACTTCAGGAGACAGTGCGTAAAGAGCGAGAAACACATTCTCTGTGTGCAAAAACCAGGGAAAATGAGTTCTGAGACTGCCTTTGCCAACCCCAGGTGTGGGCTTTCTTTTCTCAAACTCAAGAGAGACCGGAATGTAACAGCTGTCAGAAAGCAGCCACAGCCTGTGCCAGAAATACCCTTGCTGTGCAGCTCTAACTGCCAAGAGATAAGAACTCGTAACTCACACAGACACTTGTGGCTCAGGCTCAGGCACAGCAGGCAGGAAGGAAAGAGCATGCGCTCTGGAGTCAGATCTACGTTCTGACTCCTCCATGACCTTGGGCAAGCGTTTCTCTCCCCTGAACCTCAGTTCTCTCATGTGGAAGGACTAGCAGCAATGTGTACCAAGTGCACACTGCAGGACTGGGCTTAGAGCAGGTGCACAATACACTGCAGTTATTATCATTAACAATCTCTGAAGGGTACGGTAAAATGAACTTGGAGATGTCCTGAGAACCATGGAGATCAGGCTCTCTGAACAAGAGACAGTTTGCACCCTTGAAAGGACCTTGACCTTCTGGGAGAGCACTCACTAGAAGAAGCAGTCGTATAAAATCCCCACATGCTTTTGCCTATTCATGTGTTCAAATCAGTATTTACAGAGAGCCTACAGAGTGCCGGGATTATGCCAAGCACTGAGGACACTACGACCCTGGCCTCATGAGTCATCATCTAGTGGAGAAGACAAGCTTTCAAAATAATCTCATGAGTCGATGTAAATGCACATCTGTGACAAGTACTACAAAGGAGAGGTACATAGCCATCTGTGACATGGCCACCTCAAATGAGGAAAAGGCCCAGTCTGAGGAGCCGCAGGTTGGCGAGGGCTTAATAAGACAACGAAGAAAGCTAAAGAAAACCTTCTCTCCATACTTTCAGTGGGCCCTAAGTAAGAAATTTAACTTAAAGGAACAAACCAGGAAGCACTTAGCTTCCTCTTCATGACTAGGATGTTTTTCTTCTCTACCAGTAACACCCAGAAAACCTACTGTGCTCCCTTTTTGTTTTTGCTGCCAGGAAGCTCCAGGTCAAAGGTGAAGCAATAATACAGACCCTTAAAGCATGCATATTTATATTCTCCCCATTTGCCTTGGTTTGTCTTCTTCCTCTTACTTATATTTTCCCTAGTCCTGATTTCAAATTCCTAATTTCTATTTTATCATTGCACTTACTGTTCTTGGATCTTTGGTGGAAGGAAGCAGGATACAAGCAGAAGCTTATTAATACTCTTTCTAAGGCTAAAGGGCTGAGCTGGAAAGAATTAACAGACTGCCCTTTGTGTCCCTGTCTGGCGTGTTACCCCAGAAGCAGAGAAAGACACGTGGCTTGGTCCAATTTTATACAAGCAGTGCATTCGTGTGATTTGTGTGATGTAGCACGGTAGTGCTTTTTCCCCAGAGCCACTTTATCATGTTATATTTCTACCCTAACAAGCAGCTTTCCTTTTGCTCATTTTTCTCTGAAACATTCACTGACCTATATTTATAGCGAGCCTACATTCTGGATATTCAAGGATAGGTGCTCCCTCACCTACCAACCGTCCCCCCCCCCAATTTTCTGCTTAATAAAGGCAACTCACTAAATATATAACTGCCATTTTCCTTTTATACCTGAGTGGCATGATATATACATACAAATCCTTCATCAGACCACATGTCACAATTTTTGCATCAGAAAACAGTCACTCTCCACTTATGATGAATTAATGTACACGTGTTGAAGGCTGAAAACAGAAGAAACAAGAGGAGATGTTGGAGAGGCCATTACCTTTTTTCAATTTGCAGTTTATCTGTACCTCATTTTTAAAAAATAGGATGTTTTAAGAGCAAAAAATCCATTTCTTGTAGAAAACTCTGTTTCTCTTCCTGGGAAGATGAAATCTTTGTAAATGATAATTAGACGCAATTCCAAGAACTACAAATTGTGGCTCTTCTCCTTATTTGGTCCTGGCCCGCTTTATATGATGAAAACTTTGAATTGTCTCTCCCAGGAAAAAAATACATAAACACAATTCTGGACAGTTTTAGCAGACTCAAGGACCTTCTGAAAGTCCATTCACGAGCTTTGTAGGCAGAATTTCCCTAAGAATGGAGCAAATACCTAAGGGTGCCCGAGATGGTAGAGTGGCAAGAACATCTGAACAAAGGTAAATACTATAAATAATAACTATACCATGTAGATAGGAGCTACAAAGATTAATAAAAAATGGATATGAAATGATTTTTTTAAACTTTTATTTATTTTAAGTGTGTTTTTCCAGGACCCATCAGCTCCAAGTCAAGTAGTTGTTTCGATCTAGTTGTGGAGGGCGCAGCTCACAGTGGCCCATGTGGGGATCGAACCGCCAACCTTGTTGTTAACAGCACCGCACTCTAACCAACTGAGCTCACCAGTTGCCCCCCCTGAAATTATTTTTTAAAATTCACTTATTTAGTGTTTTGTTTTGTTTTGAAATGAGCCAATTTAAAGAAAAATACCACGTGACTATTGCAAAACAACAGAGATGGGACAAGAATGCCTAAAGTTAGAGAACACTGCATAGGGGAGACATAAAATCTAGGTTTAAAACCTGCAAAACAGTCTAAAGGTCATTACACATTTGTCCAAACCCACAGGATGTGCAACACCAAGAGTGAACCCTAATGTAAACTATGGGCTTTGGGTGATCATGATGTGTCAGTGAAGGTTCATCAATTATAACAAATATACCACTCTGGAAGTGGGTGTTGGTAAGGGGAGACTGTGTGTATATGGTGGTGTGGGGTATACGGGAAATCTCTGTATTTTCTGCTCAATTTTGCTGTGAACCTAAAACTGCTCTAAAAAGTATCTATTTTTTTAAAAAGTCATTTTCATAAAGCAGTTCATTCGAAACCACTGTTTTGTCCTTTTCTCTCTCCTCGAATGTTCCCCTATGCCAGCGATCTTGGCAAGACATACTCCCCATGTCACTCTTATCCCTCTAGGCCTTTCTTCCATCATGAGCCAGAGGATTCCTGGTTTGCTGCGAAGATTATGAAGGGGGAAAGGTTGCCCTGGCAGAGAAGACACGCATGGGATGAAAGGGCTGGAGACTTCTGAGTTGCCAGGCAGAGGTTACTGACTAGGGTGAGGCGACAAAATCCAAACTGACACCCAGGGTCTGATGAGACCCAGACAGGGTAACAGGAAGTAAGTCAGAAACGCAAGAGATCTGACACTATTGCCGGGTTAGTAAACCAAAGCCAGGGCCTTTAGGGGTTGGGGCAAGAAGGGTCGGGAAGGACCACCATTCCATCTGTGTGGGTCTGTCTCTCCTTCACAATCAATCAGGACTTTAAAATTACACCCTCAACGCCGGTCTCCCCTGCTGGGCTAAAACTTCCAAGAGGAAAAAGACAACTCGTATCTTCTTTATCTTCTTCTCAGCCCTGTATCTCCTAGCACAGTGCCTGGCACATAGTAGGCACTTTGAGGGACTGGAAGAACTGAGCTACTTTTTGGAAAGGGAAAAGAAGCACCTCATATCTTCTTTTGTGCCCTCTGCTGGCTAGTGAGATGCTCAGGAAATGGTTCTTTTAAAAGCAATCAAACTGTCTGACCTAACTAACACGTTTTTTAAATATAATTATCATTTGAAAAAAAAAGAGCAAATGAATCCAGCAAACACAGTGCCTTTTACTTTTCACTTCCCATAGGCAACTCCAGGGTGACAAATGAAGCTGGAGGATGGATTGACCAAAATTAAAAACTGGCTGTGGCTTCCACAGAGCTGGCCAACACGAGTGGTCCTGACACGGCACGCTCCTCCACTAACCGCTTGGCTCTAACGTCATTTCAATCTTCTCCATCCCTAAAAAGAGACTTTAAGGATGAGTGTAGCACCAACATCCAGGTACCCTCACTCTCTGGATAAACAATGAGGTGAAAGGGTGGCGTGCCTCTCTCCAACTCAACCCTAGCACCTGCTTCTGAGAAATAACTACATTGGCGAGAAGGAAAGTATTAGAGGCAGTGTCAAAGTGAGTGCCCGGGCTGGCTGGGTGGGACAGCAAGTCTCTGAGGTCACTGGCTGCTCTTTAGAAATGGGTTCCCTGGGCAGACAGGTGGCTCAGTTGGTTAGAGTGTGAGCTCTAGGCAATGGGGCTGCTGGTTCGATTCCCACATGGCCAGTGAGCTGCGCCATCCGCAACTAGAATGAAGTCAATGAGCTGCGGCTCAGCTCCTGGGTGGTCAAATGGCTCAGTTGGTTGGAGGGTGGGTTGTCAACCACAAGGTAGTCGGTTCGATTCCCGCAAGGGATGGTGGGCTGCGCCCCTGCAACTAAGATTGAACACAGCACCTTGAGCTGAGCTGCCGCTGAGCTCCTGGATGGTTCAGTTGGTTGGAGCACGTCCTCTCAACCACAAGGTTGCCAGTTCGATTCCCGCAAGGGATGGTGAGCTGCGCCCCCTGCAACTAGCAACGGCAACTGGACCTGGAGCTGAGCTGCTCCACAACTACAATTAAAAGGACAACAACTTTATTTGGAAAAGTCCTGGAAGTACAAACCGTTCCCCAATAAAGTCCTGTTGCCCTTCCCCAATAAAATCTTTAAAAGAAAAGAAAGAAATGGGTGCCCCAAGGCCCTGAGATGATACACTGGGAGGACAGGGTGCTGTTCCCTAGGGTTTCCTTACCCAGGTGGATCAAACGTTGATGACCATAACTGAGGCTCCATAATCTCAGAGCTGGAAGCAATCTTTGAAACCATAAACCCAAGGCCCATCTCTGCCAACTGCTTTTCCAGCATAGACACCCTCACTGATGAGAGACTCACTACCTCTGAAGGAAACCCACTCCAACTTTGGGCAGCTCTATTGAAAATCTAGATCTCTATTGTTTTTCTCTGAAAAAGCATAAGGTTTCCAAGGCACTCATGAACAACCTAGCCCACGGAGAGGGAGTCCACAGGACAACGTGATTCCATTTCCCCTTCCACCAGTCTGGGGAACTTTTAGCTTAGAACTACGGACTTACAGAATCTCTAGAACTAGAAGCCATGGTAATACTAGTTATCATTTATGGAACACTTACTGGGAGTCAAGCATATGCTCAGACATTATCTAATTTAATACAACATTTAATGCTCACAGTCTCCTTTGAGGAAGATATTATTTATGAGCTCTATTTGCCTGAGATATGAAGGCTCAGAGAGTTAATATAATTTGCCAAAAGTCACCCAGTGAAGACACAGGTGGGTTAGGAATGAAACCCAAGGGTTTGTATTTGCTTTAGCAGTAGAAGTCTTTTAAAAAATAGAATGACGTTCAATATAAATGGGCTAAATGCTTCAATCAAAAGATAGCGTGGCTGAATGGATAAGAAAACAACACCCTAACATATGCTGCCTACAACAGACTCACTTCAGATTGAAAGACACACACAGACTGAAAGTAAAGGGATGGAAAAAGAAATTTCATGAAAATGGAAACAGGAAAAAAAAAGCTGCAGTAGCGATACTTATATCAGACAAAATAGCCTTTAAAACAAAGACCATAACAAGAGACAAAGAAGGACCCAGTAATCCCCAATCTGAGTATTTACCCAAAGAAACCCAAAACACTACTTCAAATGGACATATGCACCCCTATATTCATTGCAGCATTGTTTACAATGGCCAAGATATGGAGGCAGCCCGGGCGTCCATCAGTGGATGAATAGATAAAGAAGAGGTGGAACATACTTATAATGAAATATTACCCAGCCATAAAAAAGAATGAAATCTTGCCATCTGTGACAACATGGATGGACCTGGAGGGTATTGTGCTGAGTGGAGTAAGTCAGACAAAAACAGACAAATGCCATACGATTTCACTTATATGTGGAATCTAAAGAACAAAATAAACAAGCAAAACAGAAACTCATAGATACAGAGAACAAACTGATGGTTGCCAGATAGGAGAGGAGTTGGGGGGTGGGTGAAAAAAAGAAAGGGATTAATAAGTAAAAACTGGTGGTTACATAGTAGGCATGGGGATGTAAAGTGTAGCATAAGGAATATAGTCAATAATACTGTAATAACTATGTATGGTGTCAGATGGGTACTAGATTTGTTGAAGTGATCACTTTGTAAGTTATATAAATGTCTAGTCACTATGTTGTACACCTGAAACTAATATAATATTGTATGTCAACTATAATTGAAAATTTTTTTAATTGTTTTTTAAAAAAAATTTAATAAACAGAATCTTATTGTCATAACCCAATAAATAAAATAAAGCAACACTGTGTGAAGACCCCTAAAGCAGTGCAGATACTCTGATAATTATAATTAATAAACACATCTTGAATTCCTCTACTAAAAGTAACTCTTTCAAAGGGAGTTATGCTGCTTTGTCTTCTGCCATGCCCAGTACTTAGAATAGCCCCTGCCACACAGAAAACACTCCACAAGTATTGGTGACTCAATGAATCCAATATTCACAGAGCCTTTACTATGTTCTAGGCACTGTTCTAAGAACCTTACAGGTGTTAGCATGATTAATCTCACCATGGGTTCTATTATCCCCATTTTATGGACAGGAAAATGAGGCACAGAGAGGTCAAGTATGTTTCCCAAGGTCACTCAGCTAAGTAGGCAGCAGAATTGGAATTGAAACTCGGGTCAGACTTTGTATCCTTTTAACTTTATCAAACCACTCTATTCCCTTAGTTTATAACAGGAGAAAGATCTCAGGCTATAAAAGATAGACTGTTTGCCACAGAAATAGTTAATAGCAGGGACCTTGGACTTCTTCAGGTGGCTTTTACTAAAGACTATTTCTGACGGCCTGCCTTTCTATTTCTCATAATCCTACCATGAGAGAAACTGCTCTGAATTCCCAGTTAGAGAGAAATTCAGTGACCAGTGCCCACTCCAGCTTGGCCATTACTTGGGAGCTAACTCTGCTTTTCTCAACCTTGTTGTGTGAGTGCCTGGCTGGGCCTCACACACTGTAATCAAGAAACATCACGGGCAGAGGGAGCAAAGGCAGAGGGCTAAGGAGAGGCCAAAACTGATAAGTAGGATAAGCAGAACCCTCATTGCTATTATATTTCATCGCAGTTTCATCCCCAGCCCATAGTCGAAAAATGAATTTCAGTGTCCACTGTAAACTGGTGTCTTTGCAGCTCTGCAAAGTCCAATCTGAGCAAAGCAATTTCTCCACTTACGCTTTCTTCTTGCCCCTCCTAGAGATGTTAGAAGACTCTTTTAAAATAATAGATAAGCCACAAATGCCATTCAGACCGAATTTCATGAAATTCCCACTTCAAAAAAAGTACCATGATAATAAACAGCACCGCAAACGTCCAAGGTCGAGTTCAACAATTGAGAATAACTGTTCTAGATGTCCATTTCCAATGGAAAACACACCTTTTGAATTTGCAAAGAAGCAAACACTGTAAACTTTTTGAACTGGCTGCCAGATTGACCTAAAACCTAAAGTAACACTGTCTGATCAAATATAATGTGGGGGCAGATGGGTGGCTCAGTTGGTTAGAGCGCGAGCTCTGGGCAACGGGGCTGCCGGTTCTATTCCCACATGGGCCAGCGAGCTGCGCCCTCCAAACTACAATGAAGTCGATGAGCTGCTCTCAACCACAAGGTTGCCGGTTTGACTCCCACAAGGGATAGTGGGCTGCACCCCCTGCAACTAAGATTGAAAGGACAATAACTTGACTTGGAAAAGTCCTGGAAATACACACTGTTCCCCAATAAAATCCTGTTCTCCTTCCCCAATAAAAAATTTAAATATATATATATATAATATTTAAATATAATATATATATATTATATATATATGTGGTTCACACCACATAGGCAATTTTAAACTTTCCTGAAGCCACACTAAAAAAAGATAAAGAGAAACCGGTGAAATTAATTTTAATAAAATTATTTAACTCAATACGAGTATACCCCAAATATTACCATTTTCAACATGTAATCGGCATAAAAATGATTATTGATACATTTTACATTCTTTTTGTAGTATTAAGTCTTCTAAATACTGTTATGGATTTCAAATTCGCAACACCTCTCAATCCAGACCAACCGAATTTCAAGTGCTCGAAAGCTGCATGTGACTAGTGGCTGTTAGGACAGCAGAGACCTCAAGCTTTCAAGTCCCAAGCACACATGCCTGGCACAGTCTCTCCCTCCGCCTGATACAGACAGACCAGAGCTCGGAATCGGAGGCTTTTTAACAGCAAAAGAAAAATTGCTGTAAGACCAAAGCACAGGCTCTTGCTCCTTATTTCACAACATGAAATCCTGTCCAAGTCAACCAAGGCTTAAGAGATAAATGTTGGGAGGTGGTAACCGATTAAATCATTAGGGGAGGCCTGGGACTGGGAAGCAAGGATTGTTATAATGAAAACTAGGACTGATAATCCCTTCCACCCACTGAGTTTCTGTAGAAGTGACTCCTCACCTCCTCAGATACCCATGCCTGATAACCATGCCCTCAGGCAGCCAGGTGACCAGGAGGTTCCCGAGGTAGACAGAGGCGGCACCACAAGAAACTAAGCCCAGGGCTTGGCCTTAGAGCCCTGGGTTCTGTCCTGGGTTCCCTAACTGAGCCACATAACGGAATCGCCTGGAGGCACTTATTTAAACACAGACCCTCAGGCTCTGCTCAGGTATCCTGGAGCAGTTTGGGGGCGGGGACAAAGGCAGGAGCCCAGGATCCGCATTTTGTAAGGTATTTCCCAGGTAATGCTGATGTGGCAAGTATTAAAACGCCTCTCCTTTAAAAAAAAGAAATCTAATGTGCAAAGACCCACACTTGACAACACAGCACATTCCTCTCTATCCAGTGGATTTCATTCACTGAATTGAACTGTTGGAGGTATTCCTTTCACGTATGCTGAGGTATGACAGGTTTTCAGACTTGTTGAGCCAACTGTTGGAGATATTTTTCTCTGCATTGTCAGTGACTTCCATCTAAGGCTCCTGAAGATAATTCCTTCTCTGGCTTTGACAATAATGACAACAGCCAATATTTATTGAATGGTTACTATGTTCCACAAAGATACATGATCTCATTTAACCCTGAACAACAATCCTCTGAGGTCAGTGCTATGATTATGCCTTACCCGATTTACAGATGAGGAAGGTAGTACTTTTATTTATTTATTTATTTTTCTTATTATTCGTTTCAGGTGTACAAAACAATGTACTAGTTAGGCATTTACACCCCTCATACAGTGATAACCCCCCTCCCCCAATCAACTATCCCTCTGACATCGCACACAGCCGTTACATTTCCACTGTCTCTATTCCTTATGCTGTTCTCTACTTCCTGTGGAGGAAGGTAATACTTCTAATTTAAACTTAATTTGAAGTAGGCCTGTATAATGCAAAAGCTTCACTATCATCATTCCTCCTAATACTAAGAACAGCTAGGTTTCTTTCCAGCATCTAATGTGTGCTGACCTCACAAATACTGGATGACCATTAACAGATCCAGCCCATCTCTACACAGTGTTTCTCCTCTGTTATCCCACAATCCACCAAACTTGCCCCATACTTGACAGTTGTTTGCCTTCTCCAACAGCCTGAGAGTCCCTTAAGGATGGTACCTCTGTCTGTCACACGTATCTCTGTGCCCAGGAAGTTCACAAAGCCCTATAGTGCCTGATAAGGGAGGGAGTGAGGGAGGGATGGATATACGTCTGATAGGAAGGGAGAGAGATTTACACGAGTGGACTTTATCAGCTAGATAAACGGAAGCTCCATAATGTTTCTAAGCAGGGACAGGATAAAGTTTAGTCCAGGAGTATCTGGCACTCCCTGCAAAGTGACATGGGGTGGGGATTGGGGGGGCCGGAGTGAGGAGGCGCTGCAGAGAGCAGATCTGAAGGCAAGAAGGCACAGCACCTGAATGCAGCCACGGCCACATTAAAAGGCGGTTTCAAAAGAAACAGGGATCTGGGCCTAGGAAAAGCTGGACCGTGGGCCCAGTCGGGACCTGATCAGGAACAAAAGTCCTACAAAGTCTCCTAGTTTCACTCTCTGGCCTCAAAGGACATCACTGCTTTGCTCTCTCATTTAGGTCACCGGTGCTTTTGGTTTTATTTTTAAGAGGAAAGAAAAAATATTCTCTGCCTCACAATCCCAGTCTGCTCATGACGGAGCCACACAGACAAGACCCGGCCAGACTCCTCCCTTCACTGTGGTTTCCTTGACCACCTCATTTAGGGGAAGTCAGACGTGCCATCATCCGGAAAGGTCCTGACATTCCCGAGTCCTCCTCACGGGGGCAGCAGGAACCGCCTGTGGCACCACCCACAGGTTTTGCCACCAGGGCACCTCTGCTGCTAGCTCCCACAGCCCTCATCCTGCTAGAGACAGAAAGGTGGGCAGTCAGCCAGGGGAGCGGGCACCCCGTGTCCTGGGGGCCCAAGGCTGAAGCCTCTGAGGTTTCTCCTAGTGTCGTCTCCCAAACAGTCTAGTCACTGGATAAGCAGCCTGAAGAGGACTGGATACTACCCCCAGCTGCCAGAGCCCCCAACCCTGAGAACCCCCGCCCCCTCTTTCCTCACTTCATACATATCACAATGCAGGATTATGCCAACCCTAAAGTAGGGGGGAGGTAGGAACTTTGAAATTAGACACTGAACATTTTTAGGGCTTGGGAATCATTGGAATTTGTTTGTGGGGACTTTTTTGATGTGTTCAAAGAATGTTACTTCAAATGTCTCCCAAAAGGTTCACAGAACCGGGATACACAGAGGGTGCCACAAGTCTATCCACCAAGCCCGACTTCAGTGCCTAATTAGAATGGCAAATCAGGGTATTTGAAGGCAAATCAGATGTGGAAGTGCAATTTCTGTAGGAACAGCGAAGAGTGCTCATTACTGACAGGCCCCAACTTGCCGTGGGCCTTAATGAGCATTCAGTTAGACTTGGGCTCTGGCAACGCACTCACCCCACAGAGAAGACCTGGGGAACATTCCCTCAGCCATCTCTCTGCTCTGTAAAGTATTTTCCTCTCTGCTGATCAAAGTGGAAGAAGGAATTATTCTCAAGTTTAAAACCCCCATCCTAGCTGAAGTGAAAGGGCCAAGGGATTGGGTTATTTGGGCTGATGGTTCCAAAATGCAGCGACTTCAGGAAGCTCCCCTGGGAGCTTGTAAAGGATACAGTGGCCTGGGCCCCACAGGACCTGGGGAGCTGTAGTATTTGTAAGCCCCTGTAGTGACCACTGAACAGGCTCCTCTTCTCGCGCAGCAGGTTGTAAAGACACATGCGAATGTAGCAGAATGTCCTGCACTGGCTCACCCTCCATGTCCCTCACACCAGGGAAGTGACAACAGTCACAGTAATGAGAAAGAAAGGAGGACACGTAAGACAGTATCTGCACACATACCAATGTTCACACACACACACATATATCACACACACGTACAGATGGCTGGGTGAGCTGTGTGGCAGGATGAAGGAGGGGCACACACACCCACACCCACACACACATACACACACCCGCCTCTCCAGCCAGTTCATAGGGGCTGCAGAAATTGGGGGTGGGGGGGGGGGGCGGAAGCCCAGGAACTTGAAATGAGAAGATACTTTCTCACGTCAAACATGGATGGATGTGTTCTAGGACTTGATCATGACTCCAGGATTCCCCAGCCCTCTCCACGAAGCCCTTCCCCTACTCGCCTGCTCCCACGGAGATCATCAACAGGGAGAGACTCGCAGGCCCAGCGGGTGACAGGTCTACATAGATGCCCACCCTCCAGCCTCCTCAGCATTACCTTTGGGGTAGGAAGTGTGGTGTGCAAGCCCTTGTGACTCACGTCTTTCTTCTTCTGCTTCCCTTCGTGTATTTGCATCCAGCCAGCTCAGACCCCTTGTCATTCCCACACTCTGGATTTCTCACCTCCATGCCTTGCTCAGGTTGGTTCTTCTCCCCAGAAAGTCCCCGACTCCCCTTCGGTTTACCCTCTCCCCTTCTCTGCTTAGCAGGCCTTATTTGTCCTTCCTATTCAGGGGAAACCAGCCCACCTTCTTTGGGTTCCCCTCCCATTCATCACTGCACAAAAGCCATGCCTTCCCCCCAAGCCCTGTCTCCCCTGCAGGTGGGAAGGGGTGCACAGAGATCCTGTTCACCTCCTAGGCCTCGTCTAAAAGACACTTGATGCTCTGCAGCTGAAATGCATTTATAAGGTTGGGTCACTGGTCCTTAAACCACGACTTCTCAGATTTCAATGTGAATAAGATCACCTAGGTCGGGGGGAGCGTGCTTGTTAAAAATGCAGACTTTAGAGGTTATGGCTCAGTGTATATGGATAGGGCCCTGAAACCTATGTTTTTAACAAGCAGCCCATCACACACACATCAATCTCATGCAGGTGGTCTGTGGAAAATCCTTTGAGAAACATTGCTAAGCAGATAACTTACAACAAATCCCAAATTGTTCATGTATTCGAATGTCTGCCCACTACAAGCCTGTACTAGGCACTTAGGGGAATAAAGAAGAGAATTAAGGATCAGATCTTGCTCTGATAGCCTCTCACAGGAGTTAAAAGACATGAATATAAATCACCAAAGTCAACCAAAATACAAGAAAGAAAACAGCAAGTGCCATCCAAGTAGAGATCAGAGTCACAGGAACTCAGAGGCGGAAAAGAAACCAAACTTGAGACAGGAGGATGGAGGGGCGGTAAGAGACCGGAACAGCAGCCCAGGGAAGGTTTTGAGAAAGAAAGACTGGTTAATAAAGTGAAACTCTACAAAGAAGGAGGAGAATTGGGCCTTTTGGACTTGGCAAGTAGCAAGCCAAGCAGATCTCAAAGAATGGAGGGTGAAAACCAGACAGCAAATGGAGAGAGAGACAGAGGCACGGCAGAGAAGGGTCACAGAGAAGGGAGGGAGAGCAGAACTCCCACACCAATGAGAAGAAGAGATGCCCACTCTGGAGAAGGTTCCAGGGATCCAGTTCTTCCTGGTGCAAAGCTGTCCCCTGATGTCCCAGGTTCCTGAACAGAAAGGGATGAGAGGAAACTCTCCTCCAGGCTCTTCAAGAAGGCTGTGCATATCCACAGGAGAGATTTTCCTCCTTTCCTCTCCTTTGGGAAGTTAGATTTTCTTTTCTTTTCCATAAAAGAGAACCTCTGCTAGATACAGAATAAAGTCCCAACTCCTAAGCGTGGCCCATGAGGTCCAATCTAATTAGTGCTCAAGTACCTATTCGGCCTGACCTGTTGTCTGGCCCCACAGGGAGCTGAGCCTCACAACCCACCCTTAGCCACACAGCATCTCACCACTGCCTCAACCTGAGCCTTGCACACCGCCAGGCCAATGCACACAGGGCTACCCTGCACGGAACACCTTCTTCCAAACACCTTTCTCTGACTTGGTACCCTTGCCTAACTCCCGGGCTTTTGGCTTTTAAGCCTCAGATCAAATGTCTCCTGCCCACCCCACCCTTCACCCCACCTCCCTGTTCACATTTCCCCAACTACTGTACGACCTCTGCCTCCCCACCACACTCAGAGAATCCTTGTATGTGCGCACTCATCACACCGCGTAAAAATCATCCGTTATTTGCCTGCCTCCCCCTCACAACTGTGAGTTCCCTGAGAACAGGGAACCAGTCTTGTTTATATCCCCAGCATCCTCTTATTCATATTTTAAATAACATTATTGAGTGCTTGCTGTGTGGCAAGCACTATGCTAAGAATTTATCTGCATTATCTCATAGAATCCTCAGAACTTTATAAAGTTTGTAATCAACATCTATATTGCAAAGGTGAAAACAATTGAAGCTCAGAAGCATTCAGTATCTGGCCCAAGGTCTCTCGACGGGAAACGGGGGTGGGGGGGGGGAGGCCGGGGGGGGGGTACCAGCACAGGATCCCAGGAGGTTCCACTTTGCAGTTTCACTTCAGCCTCCCCCACTCAGCACGGGGCAGGTGTGCAGTTAATGTTTGTGGAGTGAATAGATGACTAACGCCCTCCACCAGGCACGTTTTGTCTGAGAGGGGACACACGATGAAGACAGTTAATAACAGTGGCACATTTACCATATATCTGGCTCTGGGTGAAGGGATTTACCTGGTTGTCTCACTTAATCCTTACCTTATGAGGTAGATACTTTCTAATAGATATATCTCTATAATGCAGAAATGGAGGCACAGAGACGTTAAGTAACAGAACTCAGATACAAATCTAGGCAGTCTAGCTCTGAGACCCAGGCTCTTATCCACTAGATAATGCTATCATTTACGTAAGCTGTGTAAATTAAAAAAAAAAAAAATTAAAGGCAATTAAAAAAAAATAACATGGGAAAAGAGAAGGTTGGAGGCAATTCTGGGTCAGTAACTATTCAGTTTTAATCAGGGGCTGCTTCTTGGAAGAGCTGGTCCACAGCTGCCGGTTTTAAAGAGAGGAAGAATATAGTTGGGGCTCAGAAGGGACAAGGCTATTTGGATGACAATGCCCTAATAGAGATGTATCCATAATACTCAACCATGTCGGCGCTTCCATTTGCCTTCAATTCCCATCCCTACGAGACAATGCAAGTATGACTGCAGAGGACACGAAGGCCCAGAGGAGGAAGGAAACCTGGGAGGCATCACACAGCACCTGGATCGTGATCATGACTAGCCCTCTACACTGCTGAGTGCTAATGCACTATGTCTGTGGTGCTCAGCTTGACCCAAAGTGGGTACGTGCAATTCTCCCACGATCTGTTCTCCTCTTCCTCCTCAGCAAGAGGACCACTGAGTTTTAGCTGCACACATGTAACCCAGGAAAAAGACATTTCCACACAACGATGAGTGGCCCTGGGAATGAGTTCTGATGAACGTGATGTAAGTAGAAGGACCATGCAGGACTTCTGGGAAGCATTTCTATAAGTGTAATCGCGTGTGTTTAGGGAGGGAGCGGGGGAAGGGAGGTGATCCTGTCCTCTGTTGCCCGGAATACAAACATGAGGGCTGAAGCTCAAGCAGCCTTCTTGAGCTTGGAGATGAAAGCTAAACAGTAGGGATGACAGAGCAACAAAATTCAAAGTTCCAGGGGCTCAAGGACTGTGAGGCCAACCTAATAGCTCTGGGATAACTACCTCCAGACTTTGATGTGAAAAGAAATACGTTCATTTAAGTCACTGTTAGGTGTTCTGTCATTTGCAGCTAAACATAACGCTAACTGAAAATAAGAACTGTCATTTGAAAAACTCATAGACCTGCATCAAAATGGTATACTTTTAGTATTTGTTGACTTAAAAATACAAAAGGATAAAGACCCACTATGTATTCAATAAGGCTTTTTAATGGTTAAGTACATTCAAATACATTTTTATTTCATTTCACCATGGCCTCTACGTACGTCTGAAAAATATTTTTGACAAATGACATTGTTTACTCCGTCTGCAGATGTTTAGTGTCTGTGTGAATTTGCTGACCCACTGCAACAATTCTGTGGTTCCTCTCAAAAAGTCTATAGGCCAAGGTTGGGGGTCCACTGCCCTAAACAACATAGGGAGGTCAGGGAAAGCTTGATGGAGTTTTGAGCCTGGACGGCTAAGGATTAAGGGACAAACAAAAGGTACTCTGGGCAGAGGGAACGGCATGCATAGTCATGGAGATGATACTGTTAGATCCCACGGTCTTATATATTCTCACAGGCCAGTCTTAAACCTGGTGTTCGTCATGGAAATCAGCTAAATGCCTTCTCTTGGTTGATTGACTAAATGAATGTAAGAATAAATGAGTATGAAGAAACCAGAGAAAGTTCTCCTGTGAGTGCTACAGTGGCTGTAATCTACAAGACACCTTGAAGTTCTAAGATTTTTGTGCCCCCCAAAAAGACCAATGATGTACACCATCCCAATTTAAAAATTACATAAGCTAGACCAAGTGATGAGGGTCAGGGCTTTTTAGCATGATAATAAACTAAGACCCTTGTTCTCATGTTTCAAACGTAAGATTTCACTTTATGCCCTACATAGTTTTGTACTGAAATAGACAGAAGAACTTACACTGGCAAAGTTTACATGAAAGCCCTTTACTGATGAACTTTCAATGTTTGAAGAAAGAGTACTGTATTTAGGGCCCAACTTAAACTACCTGCTAAAGGTAAAGTTACCTGGTTGATTGGATGATGTTTTTCTAGTTTGTGTATATCTTCTTTTATTTTACTTTTTCTTCAAATAAATTAAAAGTCTATTATTTACTCCGCAGGAAAATACAAAGCAGCTTTTGAGGGTGCTCATGTTTTTCTTTCCCTTCCCCCTCAAGAAACTGGTAAGATGGTAATGTGACAAATTGCACCAGGTTTATAAAAGAATAATTTGTCCTTTATCATGATTAGAAAGTTGGCTCACCAAACAGAAACTTATATAAAGTTCAGAAGCTGATCCCCTAGGGCCCACAGGAAGCTAAACAGAATCAAGGAGTCAAAAAGGAAGTTCAGGGTTTCAGTGGGTGGGAAATGAACTTAACACAAAGATAAGGAAACTCCACAAGTTAAGAGGGTTTTGCAAAATGAAATAAAAATTCATTTGAATTTACTTAACCAATTAAAAACCCCTATTTATTTTGTTAAACAGTAACAAAAAAATCATGAACTAAAATAAAAATATCACCATAAATGTTCTCTTATCAAGCACTATGGGAGCACAGAATAAAAACTAATAATAGCGGATGCTGTAGCTATTTGAAAGCTCACAGAAACCCTCCACATAAATTTCTCAGGAAGGGAAGTAAATAAAAATAGCTAACAAGGAATTAAATATTAACTACATACCTTATGGTTGTCTCTTGCTTTATTTTCATATCCATCGTTTCATTTGAAAGTTAGTTTCTACAAATGTCAAAGTGATTTTTACTTCCCTTATTACATGGATTTTTTTTTTAATTTATTCAACCATTTACCAAACAATGATTGTATACAAAGCACTATGCTAGACACCCTAGAGAATACAAGGAAGAAAACCTAAACTCCTATAAAATCAGGTAGACCAGACTGTGGCAGGCTAAGAGGAGGGATTTGTGGAATGAATGAAGAATGAATAGAATGACAAGTTTTTCCCAGAGTACTCTTTCGTGACCCATCCATATGGCAACTTCCTACTCATCCTTTAAGACCCAGTTCAAATGTTGTTTCCTGTTGAGCCTATCCCATGGACTGGATTGCCCCCAATCTGTGTTCCTATTGCATTTGATACAAATCCTCATGAGGACACTTGTGACATTACAGTCATTTATGTATCTGATTGTCCCCACTGGACTGGGGCATCTGGAGGGACCATGATTTACTCATCTTTGATTCCCCTAGCATCTAGTACAGTGCCTGTCACACAGCATAAGTTCAGTTAGTGTTTGAATTAATTGAGTAAGTCAGTTGCTTACAGACTATTAATAGAGGAGAATATATATATATATATATATATATATATATATATATATATATATATATATATATATATATATATATACTTAAGCTCAGAATCAATGAAGCCTAAAGTACATTACTGATCCAGATAGAGTTCTAAGTTTTTTTGTCCCAGCCGTGTCAAACATGAGCCAGCAGTCCATTACGTCCATAAAGCACAGTAAAGACTACCTCCAGAAAGCTCTAGAATGGGGGTTGGGGAGGCTGGGATTTTAAGGACTGCTCCCAGTTATCCAAAACAAAGGCAGGCTTAGAGAGCCCACACAAGGGATACAAAATGACGGGGCATGGTTAGAGACCCAGTCATCTAGAAAGGAAAAATTTTAGAGACCACACACAGCCACTTAGAAAGCGGGGTGGGGGGAGGATCATGCCCAGTGATCTAGTTTATAGAAATGTGTTCTTTTTGGATATCTTCCATAGGGACAGGTATAGGCAAATAGGTATATTCTATTATAATGGAGCAGCTCAGAGGACTGTACGTGTGTGTGTGTGTGTGTGTGTGTGTGTGGCGGTGCCCACACATGTGCCTGTTGAACGCTCACTCTGTCCCAGACACTGTGCTAGGCTGGGAGGGACAGTCATCAATGATGACCTAGCAAGCGCAGTTCTGAAGTGGGGCACTAATCCCCAGGGCAAGTCAACACCCACCTGGTCCCTAGAGGGGAGAAATGCCTTGTTCAAAGTCACAGCTAATTAATGGCAAGGCCAAGATTAGATCTCACTTCAGTGTTCCTCCCATCAGCTGGCTCCCTCTCTCTCTCTCTCCCCCTCCCTCGCTTGCTCCCTCCTCCTCCCCCCCTCCGTTCCCTCCCTCTTCCACAGAACCAGAGGAAGACTCTTCAATGATCCCATGCTCTCCATGCCACAGTAAGAGTCAAAGGGGAGCTTGTATTTTAATAATACCTAATCCAGGTCTGTGACAGGGATAAAGGAATATCCTGCCAGTCTTGGATTTAGCAGGAAGTCTGAAGCCTCTCCAGGAAGCCCACTCCCGGCTGTGCCCTAATCCACAATCTGTCTACACAGAGCATCTCACAGCCAGTCTTACTGGGGCACTTCCTGCACCTGCATGAGAGACAGGAAACAGCACATCAGTTTACCTGAGGTCTCTGGCAGTTGCAAGCTCCGCAAGCACAGGCCAGCCCTTTCAACTCAATCTAAAGCAGTTTAACCAGTCTCTATAAAAGCTATGCTTTACCCTGGAAGAACAGAAGGATTCAGCAAAAATAGCCCATATGATCCCAAAGGAAGTGGCAGATTTAAGTGCTACCTTCTTAAATGCTAACTTTGAGTAATGTGAGGTATTATCACCTAGCATGGTTTAATGATTCCTTAGTCACCCTGGCTGCGGAATTGCTTTGATGGGAAGAGATAAGACTGTCAAAAAAGCAACCAGGGTTGGAGGCAAGAGTGTTTCATTCAAGGAAACAACAAAAGTATTTACTTTGCAATCACTTTCAAACTGAATTACATGGGGATATCCAAGAACACATGTCCTTGCTAATCTGAAACACGAAAAGAGATTTAGGCACAAAGATGCTCAGCACATTATTACTTATAAGGCATTAAAAACACTGCACACACACGGCAGCTTGCCCTGAGCTGCCTCCCAGATGGCTCAGTGGGTTGGAGCACGTCCTCTCAACCACAAGGTTGCCAGTTCGACTCCCGCAAGGGATGATGGGCTGCGCCCCCTGCAACTAGAAAACGGCAACTGGACCTGGAGATGAGCTGCGCCCTCCACAACTAAGACTGAAAGGACAACAACTTGACTTGGAAAAAAACTGGAAACAATCTCAGTGTCCAAAAACAAGGGATTAGTTAGATAAATTATGGTCCATCCAGAAGACAGAATTCCAGCTCCTTGGTGATGGGACCTCATGCTAAAGTCCAGCCAGGGCCTGTTCACATAGATCAATAAAAGCATACCAGGTGGCCTTTAAAGATCTCGTGTATGATTCCATTTACATGAAATATGCAGAACAGATAAATGTACAGGGACAGAATGCAGTTTGGTTGGTTGCCAGAGGCTGGGGGAATGGGAGAAACTGCTTAATGGGTAAGGAGTTTAATTCTGAGTTGAGGGAAATGTTTTGGAACTAGACAGAGGTGCTGATTGCACAGCACTATGAACATACTAAATGCTACTGAATCATTTTCTTTAAAATGGTTAATTTCATATCACGCAAGTTTCACATAAACAACTTACTTTTTTTAAATCATGTCTCAAAGGAAAACTTCATGTCATGGCGCAACATTTGAGGGATAGTTTTAAGTAAAAAGGGGAAAGGATGACTGTACATGCATAATCCCAATCTGTGGTGAGAGAGAATGTGCTACCTGCCTGAGAGAAGACTGACAATGTATACATGCAAACAGTCACAAAGAGTGGGTATCTCTAAATGGAGGAATAATCAGTGTAATTTTCACTTTTTCTCTCTGTGCTTTTCCTCTGTGTTTCCCAAATTTTCTGCAATCAAATATGCATTTCTGTAATAAGTAAAAGAAATAACTATTCTGCAAGTGCCGATTATAATATAATATATAGACTTATATATGGAGAGTGTAAGACTTCAATAATGTTTTTTAAATGCCCCCCAAAAATCTAGAAGGAAATACGCTAACTTCTTAGGTATCTTTATCGTAGGGTGGTAGGATTATGGATGACTTATTTTCTTCTTTGTTAATCCCTTACTTACATAGCAGATGTAACCAGAGCAAGACACTGAAAAGACAAAGCATAAAGTCTCTCACCCAGAAGCACAAGCAGTGCCCATTGCAAGAATGGAAGGGTCAAGGTTGGGGGTGGGGGTGGCACCCAAGCCCCTGCCCAAGCCAGGAAGCTCCCTGTCTTTGCACTTGGTGACCGGCCACCAGCCATGGTTTAGCCCGGCTTCCGTATCACCACTGTCTGGTTTATTTCCAGTCTCTATCCATACAATAGGAACTAATGGAATTATTAATAAACATGACGATCAAATATATGGTGATGGAAGGAGAACTGACTCTGGGTAGTGAACACACAATGGGATTTATAGATGATGTAATACAGAATTGTACACCTGAAATCTATGTAATTTTACTAACAATTGTCACCCCAATAAATTAAAAAATAATAATAATAATAATAAATAAACATGACACCTGGAAAGGCCATCCAAAGCCCATCTTGTTTGACCCAGATTACTTCAGGAAACTGAAGAAAACATGTTAGTAAATGTTTAATAAAATTTACAGAGCCAAGGGGGCTGGCCCGGGGCCTCAGGCAGTTGGAGCTCCGTGCTCCTAACGCCGAAGGCTGCCGGTTCAATTCCCACATGGGCCAGTGGGCTCTCAACCACAAGGTTGCCAGTTCAATTCCTCGAGTCCCGCAAGAGATGGTGGGCTCCGCCCCTTGCAACTAAGATTGAACACAGCACCTTGAGCTGAGCTGCCGCTGAGCTGCCTCCCGGATGGCTCAGTTGGTTGGAGCGTGTCCTCTCAACCACAAGTTTGCTGGTTTGACTCCTGCAAGGGATGGTGGGCTGCGCCCACTGCAACTAGCAACGGCAACTGGACCTGGAGCTGAGCTGCACCCTCCACAACTAAGATTAAAAGGACAACTTGACTTGGAAAAAATCCTGGAAGTGCACAGTGTTCTTCCAGGAAGTCCCAATAAAGTCCAGTTCCCTTTCCCCAATAAAATCTTTAAAAAAAAAAAAAAAAAAAACTTACAGAGCCAACAAAACATGCCTGCATGCTTGGGTTATCTTTTTCAGGCTCAGCACCCTATGAGGGTGATGTCTGAGGGAGATGCCAGGCCGGTAGTTAAATCAAGTTTGAAAAATTGGACCCAGTGGGGCCATAAGTAATAACATCAGGGCTGAATACCCAGGGTGGTAACAGAACAAAGTAATGAACTTGAACTGGCTCAGTGAAACCACAGTAGTATTGAAAGTACCTTGATTAGAAAGGCTCCTGCAACAAAAGGCCCACTCAGTTGAAATCTAATCTGTGTTAATTAACGCCCCCGAGAATGAAAACACTTCTTTATCAGTTGTGCTTGCTGGTTCCAGCTCTCCCATAAAATGTGGCTCCTGGTTGGAGGGGGCTGAAGGTTCCCCTCAGACGCATGGAGGTCTGCACCTCCATACCTGGCTAAGGTGACCCAGGCCAAACCCAGGGGAAGGAGCCCAGGTGACACCAGTGGATTTTCAGAGCTGAAACCTACTGCTCCAAGGGACCCACTGATAACCTGAGGATGAGTAAGGGCTCCTACGCACCCCATGTCCCAGCCCTCCACTCCCCCACCCAGGCTGAGTACCAGCACACACACCCCTCACACTGCCCTATGGCTCCACCAACCATACCCCTTGCTGTGAACCGACTTCTCTATCCACCTTGGGCCAGGCGTCCTTTCAGTCCCTGGGCCCTTTTGTCCCGAATGCAAATGCTGGCAGCTCCCGTACTCCCACAGCCATCACAGCCTCAAGTCCCACCAGCTGTGGAGCAGCCAGCACAGCCCCAGGTGTCAGGCACCTAGAGCAGGGGGCATGGGCACGCAGGGCCTGAGCTGGGCCACGAATTGGAAATGAGATGAGAAGCCACTCAAGATCTACATTCCAAACTGCCCCCTGGCTTGACTCCGATGTTTCCTGAGACCAGGGTGCAAGGCACCATGAGAACGAGGATCAGAAGCCAGTCCCTGGCGACGGGGCAGAAGGACAGGGGAGGGCGGAGAGAGGGGGACATGCACACCCAGGTCCCGCTCAGCCACAGGAGAGGTGCTTAAATAATAAATAACGACAACAACGACTGTGTAACAGCTACACCCCACGGCCCAGGCCTCCCAATGCCTCAGGCAGGCACACCACCAAGAGGGAATTTCACCCCCAACACACCAATGGGGACACTGAGGCACACGGGGCTGGCCCAGGGCAGGGAAGAAGCTCTCTCTCCAGTTACTCGCCAGCTCCTTGAGCCCCAAAGTGTCCTCAGACTTCTGGCTTCCTTTCATCACCTCAGTGCTCTCCACACCCCCTTCTCGTCTGTCCTTCTCATGAATAGACACAGCCAGCAGCTCCGCTTTGCACCCCACCCCCAGGAAGCCCACTGCCAGCTGTGTTCTTCGGGGGGTGGGGAGCTGAAGAGCTCTCTCTGGCTGAAGAGCCTGATTCTCTGAAACATCTCCTCCTCATTGTCTGGCTATAGCTTTTTCCAAGCCCCAAATATAAAGCCCTCAAGTTTTAGAAAAACCAGGTCATTCAGCAGCGTTTCCTCAGTGAGTTTCCCAAGCTGCGCCACGCCCCGTGCTGACTTCTCCGCCACTCACCAGGATGGACCAGACCCCTGAAGAAATGACTGAATCTCGGCAACTGAGCCAGGAAGGGCTGCGTGCGGTGATCCAGACGCACACAGCTCATCGGATCCACACAGCTCATCGGAGGACAAGTCTCGAGAGGGGGAAGAGCACCTGCTTCTCACACCTGCCCTGGCCCCTCAAAGACACTGACCTTCCCTCGGCTTCCCTGGGCCACGAGCCCCGGAGAGTTTACAGTTACGGGCTACAAGCAACCGGAGAAGTGGCCCAGAAAAGAGGCCCTCAGCCCTGCACCCGCCCCTGGCCACGCCCAAAGGGGGCATCCTCGCTGTTCCTCTGCCCAGGGCAGGACAGCAGGACACCTGGGGGAGGCAGTGAGGACCCTCCTCACCCACCTCTGACCGGCATCTTTCCTGGAAAGGCGTCTGTGGTTCCAACCTGGGCCCTCACATCTAGCATGGCATCAGCAATGCCAGAGATAGGATTTTGGCAGAGCCAGGAATGAGGAAGGTCAGGGCAGCTCCAACGCACCCTCCTGGAAGAGGGTGGAAAGGCCACAGATTCTTGAGTCAGATGATCCTGAGATCAAATTGAGGTTCGGCCACTAACTAGCTATTTAACGTGGGCAAGGTGTTCACCTCTCTGAGCCTGTTTTCTCACCTAGAAATTGGGAGCAGTGACGCCTAACTCCTTGGCTGTGGTGAGATCATGGGAGTGAAGCGCCTGTTGAAGGGTCTTCACCTGCACGGAGTTGCCTGATAAATATGTCTGTGGTGGGCCTGACCAAACACACCAGACAGGAAGCAAGAGCCTGCAAGACTCCTGCTGGGATGACACCAGCAAGGGATGACACCATCCCCACTCCAGAAGGGGAGTTCGTAGGGGGGGCAGTGGGGCAATTTCATTGTGTCCTTTTAGCCCAAACAGGAGGCCGTGGGAGGAGCAACATGGCCGTGTGTCCTGATACCGTGCCTCAGGTGAGGAGATAGACCTGTGGCTTTGGCAGAAAGGACTGACTTCCATGGTGGTTAGGTGCACAGGCCCTGGAGACAGACTTCCTGGGTTCAAATCCCATCTTTTCCTCTTGCTGGTTGTGTGGCCCTGGCAAGCTCAGTAGCTTAAGTTTTTTCACTCTAAACGGGCATGATCACAAGACCTACCGCACAGGATTGTTGTCAGGTTGTCTGCCCCAAAGCCCTTGGAGACAGGCCAGCATGCAGCAAGCGTCCCATATCTTTCACTGTGGTTATTATCGTCTCCATGTAACACTTACTCCTTAAAACGACCGGAAGTCCCATTTCCTGCAAACTCAAGTTCTACCCGTGGGAATAGGCACCTTGGTGTGGCCCTTGGGCAGCGCCCATGGAACCTGTGTTTATGAGAATCTCTGCTACACCCCGTCTGCCCAGTGCTCAGGAGCAACAAGAAAAACCCCAGCGCTCAAGCTGGGGGGCTGGGCCACTACCACTATGGGAACTAAGTTCGGTGGTGCTAAGGGGGTTTCTGAGTTAAAAACAGCCCTTCCCAGAGCTGAACATTTTGGGAAAGAGGGTATTCAGGAGCAGAAGTAACCGCTGTGACCTCTGGGGACAGTCACCGAAGCCCCTCTTGGCTTCAGCAGCCCCATCTGCAGAACACGTGGCCTCCACTCCCCACCTCAGGCAGCGCGTATCATGGAAACCCAGGCCTAGTCCAGCGTCCAGTCCTCCGGGAGGAGGGTGATGCCATCCCTGGACAGCTCCGGCATTGGAACAGGCCACAGCGAAATAGAAAAGCAGAGACGCAAGCACCTGACCAAGCAGCCAAATTGGTATTTTTCAGATTTCAGCATCTTTTATTTTTAGAGGTATGTGTTCCAATTTTGTTGAGGTACCTTCAGGTTCCATGTCCCTTGCTCAATTGAGGACATTTTTTTTTCTTTTTTGGTAGTGGGCTAGGAGTTAAATACAGCTTCTCAGCCACCCTTGGATTTTAAGCCCTAAATTTAACTTCAAAGAAACCTGTCTGCCCTACTTCATGATCCCAACCCTTAGAGAAAATCCATCACCTGCTTGTGAAAACTAGAGAGCTCTGACAGTGAAGCAGCCAGAGAGGTGTGTCCTCAATCGCAGGGTGCTGGGCGGCAGTACCAGGGCTGCCATCAGCTGACTGGGCAGAGGGGACAAGAAGGGGGACAAATGGCCCCACTTCATGGCCTAAATCTTGATGACCATTCCCCTGGGGGGCCTGGAGAGCTGTTTGTACAGCCAGTCCGAATGGGCAGGGTGTGGCCACAGGTGTCCCATTCTAGCAGCCCTGATGCCTGGCACAGGTGCCCACAGGGGTAGGGACAGGCTGGCATCTGATCCGCAGTTGCGTCGCATTTGGACAAAAGAATTAACCTCCCTCCACCCCAGCCCCTAGCCTTCTCCCCTTGCTTCCTCCTTTTTTTTTAAAAAAAAAAAAGGGTTTTTTGGTTTCTCATTTTATTGTATACAAAATGTTGTGCAACTATCACCATGATTTCTAAAACATTTTCATTACCCCAAACAGAAACACTATAACCACTAGTTAGCAATGACCACCGCTCCGCCCTCCCCCCAGACCCTGGTAACTAACTTCTAATCTTCCTACTTCTACGTATTTCACTATTCTAAGTACCTCATATAAGTGGAATCACCCAATATTTGTCCTTTTCTGTCTGGCTTATTGCACAATGTCTTGAGGTTCACCCATGTTGTATGTACCATGTGTCAGAATTTCGTCCCTTCTCCTGGCCGAACAATATTCCATGGTGTGTATACACCACATTTCATTTATCCGTTCATCTGCTGATGGACACTTGAGTTAGTTCTACCTTTTGGCCATTGTGACTAATGCTACAGTGAACATTGGCACACAAGTATCTGTGCAAGTCCCTGATTTCGATTCTTTGGAGTATATACCTGGAAGCAGGATCAAATGGTAATTCCATTTAGATTTTTAAGGAGCCATCAAACTGTTTACCACAGTGGCTGTACCACTTTATGTTCCCACCAGCAATGCACAAGATTTCCAGTTTCTCCACCTCCTTACAATCCTTGGGCTGTACCCAAGCCCCAGTAAATGGCTGTGTCCTTGTGCCCTGAGGACATCTGCAAACTGCAGGGACTGAGTGAGGGGCTCAGGAATAACAGCAAAGGACTGAAGCCGGAGCAGCAGCTGGGAGAGCTTCTCCCTTGGTTCCAGTCAATTTCATAAAACTCTAAGCGAAAAGCATGAGGACTGGAAGGACAGGGCCTATCTGCTCTGAAAATCAGAGCACCTAAAAATGGAGAGTTCAACCAGATCTACCCTCTGTCACAGGACGCTGGGCTATGGTAGCAGAGCATTCATCAGATAACCGGGGGGACACCACAAGTCTCCAAAGTGGGGTACACTCAACCGTAAGGTGGTCAAGATGACCTACTGCAGTTCAGGAAGAAAATATTAGAACATCTATTCATATTTATTTTTATATCATCCTTTGAAGTGTGTGTGTGTGTGTGTGTGTGATTGTGTGTGTGTCTGTCTGTCTGTCTTATAGGTACATTAGCATAAGGTTTATGTATATAATTTATAAATAAAAATATATATAATGGAGTGCATACTAATTTATTAATGGGATATACATAATCAGAAAAGTTTGAAGACCCCTACCTTACACCAATCTCTCCTTTATTGCTTTTTTTCCCTCCTTGTTTTTATATATTATACCAACAGCAACGATAATGACAACAGGGGGAAATAAACTCTCAAAACCCACCACCCCTCAGAGCCTGACACTTCTCCATTGCCAGCGCACCTTGAGAATGCTCCTACTCCTGGGGGAAGTGAGAGACAGATGTCTGTAGACAGTGGAGCAGGGGAGGGGAGAACAGGCCATGTTTTTTCTCCCTGAGGCACCCACTCCACCTTAGCTCAAAGCCCAGGAAAGGGAGGTTTGCGGCCTAGAAGTGAAGAGCTCAGCTTTTGAATCAGAGATACTGGTAGGAGCGCAGTGGTATCACCATTAACTTCTGTGGCAAATGAGTTCATCTCTTTTGACCTTGACTGTCTCATCTGTCAAATGGCAACATTATAATACTAACACCCATTTCTCAGGGTGGCTGTGGGGAGTCAATGAGACAGTCGACATATACGAGTAGTGCTAGTGCAATGGCAGCGTCATGGGGTCTTCTAATAAAACAGGGAGGAGTGAGGCAAGAGAAGGGGAATCTCGGATGGAGCTGGGAGAGTAAAACCAGACTCAGGGGCAGGACCAGAGGCATGGTGTGTGTGTGTGTGTGTGTGTGTGTGTGTGTGTGTGTGTGTGTGTCTGTGTGTGTGTGTCTGTGTGTGTGTGTGTGTCTGTGTATAGGCCACACACAGCTGAAAGTAACCACCCCATATGTTCCACAAACACCCACTGAACAAACACTAGTGTCAGGCTCCTTGAGGGACATAGGTACAAGCCAGGCAGAATCCATTCTCTGAGCTCATTTCCGGGTGCTACTCTGAACCACAAGCTCACCAGGGCACCAGAGAGCACGAGCAAGGTACAGGGACACCTGGAGTCACCAGCAGGGTGTGAAAGTGAAATTGGGAGCTTAAGCTAGAAAGGGCCTAAGATCCAGGGCCTCGAACAAAAGGCGCCGATCTCCTGCAGTAACACACACCACTCAGAATCCAAGAGGAGCCTTGGTTTCAGTTTCCCTAAATTTTCCATTCAGAGATTTTTTTTAAAACCTCTGCTCTTTTCCAAAGCAAACTCTGCAGAAGGACTTTGTCATCTCAGATACTAGAGCAGAAACTCCACACCCAGCTTTAGTCCTTGGTCAGCCTCACCCCTGATCGGCCAGGTGGTTTTATTGCTGCTCTGTGCCTGGAGCGTCTGCCTGCACCGTGACTTTAGCTTGCCTTTTCTGCCTCAGCCACCTTCACTGGGCTACCCCACATGGGAAGAGCAGCCCCAGCTCTGCGGCTTCACAACATGGCTCATCCACAAATGGGCTGCACAGTAAATTACTTTTCAGGGGCAGGGAACCCGGCATCTGGGCCTCCTAGAAAGGGCAGATAACAGGGCCACTGAAACCCTCCCAGTCAGCACAAAATTGCTCGTTCCTTCAAAACACTGAACTCACTCCCGGACACGCGTGCTCTCCATGTCCTATTTTTTAAATTCCCTACCTTGTTTTTTTTTAATTGGCAGTTAAATTTCAGCTCAACAACTCACCAGGTACATTATTAACTGGTGTACACTTCTGTGGCTTTGCTAGTTAAAGTTTAGAAAAGAACATTCCCATTAAAATGCAATTTCTCCAGCAACCCCCAGAACAGCCCAGATAGTGTTTCACTAGAGCCAACCTCAACTAATGCTCCCTCTCCCTCCGTCCCCCACACAAAGGATTTTCCCCAGCTGGCTCTATTCTCCTATAACACAGATAAGGTGAGATCTGGATAATTCAAATTGACCCTTGGCCCGTATCTGAGGTCTGGGCAGTGCTGATCAAGGTCAAGTGCTGAAGACACACTCAACATATGACTCTCTACCAGGCGGAGGGCGGGGAAGGGAGAACACAGCTCTGCTTAACGCCTGAGGCCTCCATTCCTGAGGCCCACCCCCTTCCAAGCTACAGCATGGACAAAAGTCACCTCCTGCCCGGAGTCCAGGGCCCCACTGGACCCTGACTCCAGGAGAGAGCAATCCACCCGCTATCACTCCTGCCCCACCTCCCTGCACTAGTTCCCCTTCTCCAATGCAGATACCTCTGCAAACTAGGTTCCTCTTGTGTGACAGGCCAGAAGCTTGTGTCTTGTGCCTTCCTGTACTTGAGTGATTTCAGCACTGCCATTAGTCACACAGACTTGCCAGTTTGCTGTCAGCAGCCAACTGCAGCCTTGGACTCTAGACTCTTCTTGGGACCACTGCCCATAAAGAGGGGCTCATCTAAATATGAGAAGCCATGCCCTGTCTAACCAAATACCTCCTCTGAGATGGAATGGAGGCTCAGGGCATGAAAGAAAGGGAAGGAAAGGATGCAGACGAGGAAGGAAAGAGGGAAGATGGGATGGAAGGACAGAGGGAGGGAGGGAGGGTCAGAGGGAGACAGACACAGAGAGACGACAAGCAGACAGAACCCAATTCAGCCCAAACCAAGCCCAAAGTCCAACCAGTGTCTTGTGCAGACAAAGGGAATAGAGAGCTACTCTACCCACAGGAAGTCATCTGGATGTCAAAGGACAGGCCGCCAAAGTACTGAGTGGTTTGGCAAACCCATCCCAGGGTAAGGAGGCCTCAGGTACCTAATACCGAGAGACCCACCTCTGTCTCCTCCCAGGCAACTGCAGGGGAAAAACTGCTCCCAGACTCAGATCTGGACACATGCACAGCACACATGAGGCTCCATCAGACCTACTGGGCCACATGGAAACGGCTACTCTCCAGCCTTGTTCCTGCCAACTCACAGGCGAGCCGGTGCCTAGATCAGGCCTCCTCCTGCCATCATCCGTGGACTCAGGGTCTTCCAGGGTCCCCCCACACTGCCCTTCCATTTCCAGGGGTTCTCCAGATGCTGCTGTCCAACTCTGCTTCTGCCAGGCCATCTGGGGTGGTTCACCCTGTGCTGCATCAGATTTAACATACTGCCAGAACGGCAGCATGCATACCCGCCCTCTCTGAAGGGCTGCTTTGTGTTTCTTGCTTGCAGAGGAAGAAAACTGTTTTTGCAGCTGAACAACACAGTTTGGAGCCTTCAATACAGCAATGGAGTCCAAAAGCCACCGGTACAGCAATGCCACGTGCCGCCCCCCACACACTACCCAGAATGCCTGTGTGCAGAGGCAGCCACGATTGCCCTCAACAAGGCTCACAGGTACTTCCAGACCCCTGCTTGCCACCCTACACCACTGCAGACTCCTCTGGAACCTACTAGTACCTGACAGCCTCCGGAAACGGATCTCCCACTTTCTCTAGTATGCCTCCCATACCCACACCTGCCAAGAAGCTCTTAATGTCTAACCTGGATCCTTCCTACTTCCATTTGAGGGCCTCAGTAGAAAAGCAGACTGCCTGATGCCTTTCCTGGTGACCTTTGACATACCATGGACCCAGAAGGTTGACCTCCTGGGCTATGAAAAGGAAAGTGCAGAGATTTGTGGGGACAGGGGGAGGTGGGAGAAAACTCTGGCCCTTTTATTGCAGGTGACTGTCTGGAGCTCTCATTCCCTCATCTTTCCCGCCTCACACTAAATGTCAATCACATCTAATACCTGACTGCAGAGGGCACTGAGCTGGGAGGGAGACCGGTATACCTCTCCCTCTCAGGGAGACCGGTATACCTGATGAGAAAGGAGCTCAACGGGCTAATTCTGTGGACCCAATACAGCCACATGAAATCTAACAGGGATAAGCTTAAAGACCTAAATTTGAGTCCAAAATCTCCCAGCAGAGATAGCACAAGAGGGGTGAGAGAGGCTGAACAGCAGCACTTGATGTAATATGCTTACATATTAATAAGGCATATTACCAATATGTGTTATTAATATTACATACTTTGTAGGGTATATCGATCAAAGTATAATGTTGAGAAAAAGAGAGATGAGGGCTGGCCAGACGTTATCTGGTACAGTGTTCAACTCTACATGTCACCATCTAATGGGCATGCATTGCTCACACATATCCAAAGAAAACCATGCCTCCCCATATTGTCATGTTGCAACTGCCAGGGGTGGGCCCATGACCCAAGCAGGCCAATCAGAATCTTCTCTAAGCAGTGATATGCAGATCCTGGGAGAGTGAGTGTCTCTCTTCCTGACAAGAGGGTTCGCCTAATTGAAAGCAGGAGAGAGAGCAAAGCCCTTAAAATGCCCTGTAAGCACTGGGGTTCAACAGTACCAAGGCCAGGCCAGATGTACCACTGCAGTTCCCCATTACTGGAGCCAATAGATTTCCTTTCCTGTTTAAGCTAGTTTGAGGTGGGTTTCTGTCACTTCCCACCTGAAGAGTTGACTAATACACTTTAAGAGTATTACTGATAAAGCAGAATATGCCCAGAGTGGTACCAAAGACAGAAAATGAAAAAAAAAACAACATGTTTTATGAGAGAACAGGATGATTTAACTTGGAAAAGGGAACATTTGGAGCCACATGGGAGCCTCTTCTAATACTTAAAGGAAGAAGGCTTGTTCTATGATGTGCCAGAGGGCAGACCACATTGGTGGAAGTTACGGAAAGTGGAATTTCTGTGAAGTCTGTATAATACAACAAAACTGATGAACCTGAAACCATCTCTGTCTCTATTCCCTCAGACTCACTGGATTAAAGCAGTGAGTTTTATTCCAAACTATTATTCCAAAATAGTTTCTTATCTTGAGCAAGATACAATTTCTATAAACCTCAGCTTCCAATCTGTGTGTGCAATGGGGATAATAATCCCTCCCATACCAGATTCAGGGTATTATTTTAGGGATCAAAAGAAAGAATGTAAATGGAGAGAGATTATCACACACTGATATCCTGGGACCTATCGATGACTCTCCTAAGAATTTATCCTAAGGAAACAACCAGAGATGTTCAAAAAGACCCCCCCCCCAGAAAAAGTCAGAAATCACTTAATACCTAACAATTGAGGATCACTCATAAAAACTAGATAGTGTACAGCCATTGGAAATCATGTTGTAGATGAACAATTAATGATAGGGAGAAATGTTTACAACAGATTAGTGAAAGAAGCAAGAGTTAAATCCTATGTACAACATGACCCCAAGTCTATAAAATTTACATATTTGCAATAAAAAAATGACATTGTTAACAATGATTATCCCTGAAGAAAAAATGTTAACCGTGATTATCCTTGAGGAGTTATAAATATTTTTTCCTTCTTTGGGTTTTTCTCTCTTTTCCTAATCATACAATAAAGACGCCTTGTTTTTAAAATCACGAAAAAGTTACAAATGCTACAAAGTGCTTGTAGACTGTAAAGAGCTATAGAAACAAAGTAATGTGGTTCTCAAACAGGTCTCCCTGCCTCACTTGTCTTTTTGCTCTAAACATAGCAATTAGCCCTTGTTAGACACAGATTGTCTTACTCTCCGTTTTTTTTTAATAGACAGAAACCAATCACGACAGTGAGGAAAATACTAAATTCTTACAAAAGACCCAGATCCAAAATTCTGTGTGACCTTCAGGCGAGTCAATTTACTTATCAATAAAACGAGGAGGGTGGTAGTATTGCTTTGAATATATGTGGATTTAAACATTCATTGAGAACTTCCACATGTCACCCTATTTCGTAATTTTCTTTTATCTGCCAAGATAGAGGACGCATTTTCCATATCGTGAGTTAATGTTTTACGGCACCATTTTAAATAGATGCATAGTAATTCATTATGTGGAGGCACCGTGACTAATATATCCAATGAGTGGTAGGAGTTTTCGTTTGGTTTGATTTCTGAAATAAAATAGTTAATCTCCTCAACAACCCTTTGAGCTTAGGTGTTCCACGTGCCAGAATGTAGTGTACACTCAATAAATGTCAGCTATTATCACTACCATGGCTACTGTGACTGTTACCACTCAGATTCCAGTCAGATATCCAAGTTCAGGTGAGTATTTTAAGCTTTTGAAAATGTTTCCTTGGAAGCCAGGAAAAAATACAGATATCAGCATATTTTAAAATCTTGCCTCCTTCTTGTCATCCAAACACCTCTGAACATTCTGATGAATGGGTATTAACATACCAATAGACATACATGCACTGTCACTCAGCAGCTAATTTTCATAAACACCTGGAAAACCTTCTGGCCAGTAACCAAACACCTTGCTATACACAATAAAACAAAGGGTTTCCCAAAGAGGCATAAAACCCAAGGCCTCTAGTGAATCCATGCACCTAGATGGTTCTGTGGGGGAAAAAAAAGTGGACTAGTCATCAAGACAAGGGTTCAACTCTGACTCATTCCCTCTTTGAATCAGCCCCTCTCAGAGCCTCTGTTTCCCCAACTATAAAACAGGAAAGACTAATACGGCCGGGCCCGTGTGTTCTACGGGCTGGCTGTGAGGATTGGGAAGCAGACGTCTGAAAGCACCTTGGGACCTAACAAAATGCCCTGGACATGTAGAGAGTATCGTGGCCTCCCTCTGGTCCCTCGAGACGCTTAGCACACCCCAAATCAGCGCTCTTACTGTCCTTACCAGCCCCTCCCTCCCTCTGGGTGGGCAAGGGCCTGGGCCACACAAAACCATCAATTGCAAAATTCAGAATTGGCAATCATGTCCGCATCAGGTAAAGAGATGTGGGGGCCAGGATCCCAGTTCCAGGGCCACCAGCAGACAAACATCAGACTCGGAAGGGACCATAGAGGGGAGCCCCAAAATCAACCTCCAACATGCCCGACAACAGCAGTGGGAGAAAACATGGAGGTGAGACGAGACTTTGCTCTGTGCCTTCCCTGAAATGCCATGCACTGTGCTAAGTCCTGGGGGAAAGAAGCCATTCAGGTCTCACCACGTGGTACATAACCCTGGCTGTGCATTAAAATCACTGGGAACTTAAAGAAACGCTGCCGGGGGCCCAACCTCAGAAATTCTAATTCATGTCCAAGTATTTATTTTCTGGTGAGCTACCACAAGAAAGATACATCCTTATGGAAAACAACCCCCCAAAATCTCATCCATTGCCGGTTAGGTAAATCAGGATACAACCGTACAGGGAAATATTATGCAGCCATTAAGACTGATGAGGTGAATCTTAATTAATGACATGGAAATGTTTCCAATATATAATTAAGCGAAAAAATACAAAACCTCCTAATATGGTATTATCCTATTTTTGTTACAACCCATACACAAATACATATATAACAAAGTATTAACAGTGATTACCTCTGGGTGATGGCATTACAATGGATTTCTATTTTCTTCTCATTGCTTGTCTGCATTATCTAAATTTACAACAATGAACGTGAATACCTTTATAATAAAAAAAGTAATTTTTTAAGTGCTTGGAGAAAAGCTCCAATTCTGCCACCATTAAAGCTTCTAGCCAAAACTGCGTTCTGCTCCCAGCTAGCAAAGTACTCGGGGTGAAATCTCCATTCTCGAACCCATTCCCTGCAGAGGCTCACGGGCGCTGTCTGGCCAGAGCCCCAAGGCTCAAAGGAAAGCCTCTGGAATTTCACAGGGTGTTTGTCATTCTGAAGTGAGTGACATTTTGGTCCCCTCCACGCAGGCCTTCAGAAACAAGCCCTGAGAATGAACTACTGAACCTTGGGCAACTGGCAAGGACCTGTTTGGAGGCTCACTGGCCCACAGAAGAAGGGAGGGTGCTCCTCTCTGGCTTGCCCTGTTTGAAAAGCTTTCCTTGTTCCATTTCTAATGTCCTCCCTCTCCGCTTGCTCTCCTCCAGCCCCTTCTCCCACCCAAGAGCAGAAACCAGGCTGGAAAGACTGGCTCTGCCAGGGAGAAGAGCCAGGTGTGGGGCAGGAGTGCTGAGAAGCAGAGACTTAGAGAAATGTACCGTACAGCGAAAGGAATTCCCCTCATCCCTGGGAGGCCCCACTGCTTAATTCCCCTCTAAGCAAAGGGGGCTGTGTCTAAAATCCCACCCCTCCAGGTAAACTCTGTGCAGGAGCTTCCCCTGTAAGATCTTAACTCTGCAGTGAGAAGCAATGTTTTCACTTTGGAGGAACAACCAGGCTATGGAGCAAACTGTTTTCTTACAGCAACTCAGGTGTTTTTCCTGTTACTTCCCCCCCTCCATTGACATTTACTTTCAAAGCCAGACCCAAGGAGGGGGATCATAGCTGTTTTACTCACTACCATATGCCTAGCTCAAGTGCCATGGTAGGCACTCAAATAACTGTTGAATGAATGCACACATGCACGTCAACCATTCTTCTGAGATCAGACGAGATCGGGTGCGTTCAGGGTGGTATGGCCGTAGGCTCGTCAACCATTCGTGAAGCTGAGCATCCGGCAGCGTGTGGTCACACACCCCAGGACCAGAGCACACACCGTTATGTTTCTTTCCACTGTCAGGACCATCACACATCCACGTCAAAGTAGACCTGACATCCCGGGCCCACCTCAGCTGGGGCATCCTTATCCCTCCCACCACTATGCTTGCAGATGGGTAAACATTCTAGAGAGGTGAGGCAACTCCCAGCCTCCGTCCACATTGTACACCATGGCCAGATGAATCAACCTAGAAATGGTCTCCACATGTCAACTCTTAGTTCAAAAGCCTTCAATAGCTTCCCATCACCCAGAAAAATCAGGCAAAACTCCTCAGTCTGGCATCTAGGGCCTCCCAACCCACCAGCCTCCTTCCCTTTTCAACCAAGCTCCCGCTCACTCCTCGCCTGCCTCCGAGAAACCCCCACTTCAGCCTAGACCCACCATCTTTACACCATCACTCACACCTCTCTTTCCTCTTCTCCCTGACCCGTCAGTGCCGCTGGCTTCTGGCTGCTCCCTTCCGACTTCCTCCACGGCTTGTTTTATGGGCCCCTATTTATCCCTCACCATCCCCTGCTGTATCTCTCCAGACAAGAATGAGAGAGTTCACCCAGATGGTAGACTAGACGAGGGCAGTGCCTTCCTGGATGCTTCTCTGTGTCCTGCGGGGTCCAGATCACGCTGTGTACGCAGCACATAGGAAATAAAGACCTGGCTGGTTAACTCTCACCCTGCCCCAACTCAGGCGCCCGTCCCTCACTCACCACCCACAGCCAAACCCACAAGGCAATAGCACCTACCTGCCCCAAGTCCTGCTCTAGGATTACTGGTGGCTAAGACAAAACACATGGGCTCAAGGGCAGACAGACCCGTGGTCAAATCCTGACTTGACCAATTCCTAGCTGGGCAACCTAAGTAAGTCATTCAACCTCTCTGAGCCTTGGTATTCTTGTCTGCAAGATGAGGTAGGATTCCCTTCATCTTTAGGCTGCTATGAGGAGGAAACAAGATAACATAAGGTGCTAACCCAGCAGATGTAAGGCAAAACTCTCCCCGCCCCTTTTGCCACCCTAATAAAAACACACTGACTCAGAGGTTGTGCATGAAAACCGGTTGGGCAGCAGGCACACCTCATCTCCCCTCACCTCCAGCTGGCTCCCTAAGACAGACGAAACAAAGCCTGAATTTACTCCAGCTCCCCCCAAGCAGGGAGGTCTCTGGAAGAGGTCTTTGTTAGCACAACTTTAATTTAAAAGCTTCTTTATGGGCCAGACACACTGTTTCTGTTTGGAGGAGGGAGGGAGAATGAGCCTACAGCTTACTATCAGTGAATGCCGATAACAAGGCCTTTTGTTCCCACCCCTCAATTAAACTCTGCAGTAATTAGCGGCCACCTACTCCTGCTGCTTAAGGGAAACAAGGGAGCAAGAATAAGGCATGGTCCTTGTTCACAGAGATCCAGACACAAAACAGTTATCAAGTAACATAAGACAGAAAGTACCTCGCAGGAAAAAAGAGCAAGCCCAGCCTTGACCGGCTTTCAAATCGGCAAAGGGGTGGCAGCCAAACGCTGCACTTCCATTCTTCCACTCTTTCATTTGAGGCACGTGTATACACACCTGACTATGTTCAGAACAGGCGCCCCACAGCGTCACTTAATGGCTGCATGGCTCCGTAACGGAGTTAACGGATGCTGAATGGACAGGCAGCTTGTTTCCAGTTTCCCAGAATTATAAACAAGGCCGCGGTGAACATCCTTGTACCAGCACCTTTGCAATCTGCCTACTTACTACCCTGGAAGGATGGAGCCATAGCAATGGAACTGCTGGGTGTCTGCATGTTTGATTCTCTCAGTAAACAATGAAACCATCCAATGCCGTATAGAGAGCTTTACCCTTTTCCAGAACATGTACATAGAAACATGCACACACACGCACATACACAAATGTGCCTCGTGATTTCCTCCATACCCATGGGAGTCCTCCAGCCGGTCTCCCTGCCATTGGCCAGGTCTCCCTGCACAGGGCTACCAGCTGAGATGTGGCAAATACCAACCTGATCCTGCATTTCGGTGCCTCAAGTCAGCTGCCCCCACCCCTGACACCACCAGGCAAAAGCCCCAGCCCCTAACCCTCTTCCGGCCTGATCCGCAGAGCGGCCTCCTCCCCACACGTCCACAACGCCCCCTCACCCCTTGGCACATTTCTACAGTGCCAAGGTGTGTTTGTCTCTATCTTGAGACCCCACCTTTCCTTATCTCTGCCTCACTCAAGTGCCACCTCTTCTGGGAAGTCTTCCCTCACCTCCCTGAGTTAAGGACCAACGTTCCTTCTATGTGCTTCTAGCAACCTGCTGGCAAACCACCTGCCAGACTCTCATGTCCATGGTGTCCTTCCAGTCACCCTCCCCTGACCTTCACCTTCATCTCTAGACTCCAGGAGGGAAGAGACCATATTCTGTCTATCCTTAGGTGCCTTGCTCTGGGACACAGGTCTAGCAAACACTGTTTGAATGAATAAATACAAATACACAAGAACCCACGATCTTTAGCTCCTCAAAACAACTCTGGGAGGCAGGCAAAGCAACATGGTTATTCCCATTTTACAGATATGGAACCTGAGGCCCAACGTGCTCAAGGTCCCATAGTCAGTTGGTGACAGACCAGGTTAAAGCCCCAGCTCTCCTGACTACGGAGCCCAATAACCAGAGAATTGAGGTGGCACAAACCATATATCACCATAGTTCCCTGAAATTAATTCTGCCCCTTACTCTTTCTTAGGCCTTTTGCCATTTTCGTTGTTTTCAATGAGAGGTACTTGCAAGATATTCAGTCTTTGAGAACGGGGCCTTAGAAAGTCAGCAAGGTGGGGAAAAAAGACATATTGCACCTTTCATGACCAGAGGTTGGTTATCTGACTAATCTCAAGTCTGAGCAATTCTCTTTGGTCTATAAATATTTGTCCTCATTTGGATACCAAGTGGCCCATTCACTGACAGGTAGGTGCATCCATAAACAGGCAGGTTTGTGTACACTGGGTCCTCACATCTTATGAGGCGACCCTATGTCTGTTACCAGCTGTCACCACAAGGAGTGGCCACATCGAGGATCTCAGTCAGGAGTTGAGATTCAAGGGGCCCTGCCATGGGTAGACTGGAGTGAGGCAGAAATGGCCCTAACCCACAGCAAGGACTACAGGAAGTGCCCGCAGGACAAGGAACCCGTTTAGAGCTCCCTCACCCACCTCTTCAACTCCTGTTTCCCTCAGAGAAAATCAGGCCGGTCTTAGGCCCAGAAAGAGAAATACTCCAGGCAGAAAAACACCTGGAAAGAATTGCAATAACAAGAACAGCTAACATCGGTTGAACACTCACATTACATCAGACATTGTTCTAAATGGTTTATGCAGGTTAACTCTTCACAACAAAGCTGTGAGACAGGTGTTATCATTAGGATACGTCTAGGACCACACAGTTAGTGGTGCAGCCATGGTTCAGTCAAAGCCAGCCCTCCAGAGACAGCCTGGCCAGTGGGCTCTCGCGCAGGCTGGCTCCACAGGGGATGGTGGTTAGGGAATCCCTAAGCTGTCCCCTGGGCCAGTCTGTTTCCCTAGATCCACAGCCGCCACCACCACAGGGCATTTCCAGCAGAAGGGAGAACATATACAAAAGCATGGAGACATCAGAGAAGAACAAGCCATTATTTGAGGTAGAGGTGTGTTTTTGGTTCGTTGGTTTGGGGGTGTAGGAGAGAAAAGATAGGCAAGGTAGGGCCAATTGATGAAGGGTCTTACACATCAAGCTAGACTTTGGACTTAATCTAAATGAGCAGAGTTGCACCAAGTGCCCAGTACTTAGCACACAGTAGGTCTTCAATAAACAAAAGCTCCTTCCTCCTTATGCAGAGAAGTCAATGGGGGCTCGCTGAGGCTTTCTAAGCCAAGGAGTGACAAGATCAAATTGGCAGAGTAAAGACACCGTTGCTCTGTTCTTCCTGTATTCTCAGAGGAAGCCCTTAAAGGGTAAATGTAAAACTGCTGATGAGGACATAATATTAAAATGACATAATATATGCAACAACATGGATGGACCTATAAGTAGAGGGTCTTATGCTAAATGAAATAAGTCAGAGAGAGACAAACACCATACGACCTCATTTATATATGGAATTTGAAGTACAAAACAAAACAAAACAAAAAAACAGAAACAGACTCAGATAAAAGAACAAACTGATGATTACCAAATGGGAGAGGGGCTGAGGAGCTGGGTGAAAAAGGTGAAGGGATTACAAATGGCAGTTACAAAGCAGGCACAGGGATGTAAAGTACAGCATAGGGAAGACAGTAATGTTGCAACAACTATGCATAGTGCCAGGAGGGTACTAGACTTATTGGCGGGTCACTTCCTAAATTATATAAATGTCTAACCACTACTCTGTATACCTGAAATTAATATAAAATCATACTGAATGTCAACTGTAATTGTAAAATAAATTCAAAATAAATCAAAATAAAATAAAGGGGCCGGACTGGTGGCTCAGGCGGTTAGAGCTCCATGCTCCTAACTCCGAAGGCTGCCGATTCGATTCCTGCATGAGCCAGTGGGCTCTCAACCACAAGGTTGCCGGTTCAATTCCTCGAGTCCCGCAAGGGATGGTGGGCTCCGCCCCCTGCAACTACGATTGAACACGGCACCTTGAGCTGAGCTGCCTCCTGGATGGCTCAGTAGGTTGGAGCACGGGCTCTCAACTACAAGGTTGCCAGTTCAACTCCTCGAATCCCGCAAGGGATGGTGGGCTGCGCCCCCTGCAACTAGCAATGGCAACTAGACCTGGAGCTGAGCTGCACCCTCCACAACTATGGCTGAAAGGACAACAACTTGAAGCTGAACGGCACCCTCCACAACTAAGATTGAAAGGACGACAACTTGACTTGGAAAAAAGTCTTGGAAGTACACACTGTTCCCCAATAAAGTCCTGTTCCCCTTCCCCAATAAAATCTTAAAAAAAAAAAAAAAGTTGCATAATCTATGAAAAAAAATAAATAAATAAAATGACATATATAATGATAAATGCACTTATTGGGTGTTTACTATGTGCCAGGTATTATCTTTAGCACTTTATATACTATATTGTATTCATTTAATTCTCACAACAATCCTATGAGTGAAGACACTATTCTTATCCCCATTTTGCAGATGTGTGAACTGAGGCCTAGTCAGAGAAGTTAAGCTGAGAACTGTTCCCACTGAGATTCCAACCCAGTCAGTCTGATTTCCAACTTTAGAGCCAGTCGTTGCTCCTGAACCCCAGGCGAGCTTCCTGGAGCACCTGCTGCTCCCTGCTCTGCTGTGGTCCTCCAGACCAGGTTACAGGTATGTCCCCCAGCCACCTCCAGTCCCTCAACCCCAGCCCTTCTCTCCCTTCCCATTGGCAAGCCAGCCAAATGTAAACCACCCCCAGGCTGGAAACACCGTCCCACCCCCACCCCACCCCCCCGAGAGGCTGCTAATATTAGAGGAGAAAAGGAGCCGCAAGGACTTGGCTCTTGAGCTGCAAAGAGAAAATGAAGGAATGAAGAGGAGTGGGCCACCAGATCCCACAGGTTTCAGGGTGGAAAGTGCTCAATTCAAATGCATTCCGCCCGAGCTCAGCAACAGCATCTCAACAGAGCCACCATTGTCTCCGTCTAAAGTGCCGCTGCCTCAGCCCAGCAAGCGGCAACGAAACAGGCTGTCGTCATGGAACCGGAATGTGGGGTCCTGGCCCTCCCGACAGCACCAGAAACACCACTCTGTTTACCCACGCTGCCCCTATTTAAAAACAAAACAAAAAGCCCCACTCCACCCTCAGCCCTTCAGCATCCAAGATACTGAGGAAGGACAGCCGGTGGTGGGAGGACGCTCCATGTGCCACAGTGTGAGGCTGGTCTGCCCGAAGATTCCCAATGAGTGGGCCAGGCGGGGACAGACACACAGGCCTCTCCCAGGATGCTGGGAAAGTACTTTTGGGAATATGTAAAATTCCAACATAAATAGCTATCTGCATGGGCCATAACATAAACAGCCCTGGAAAGGCCCCAGGTCCTTTTAGAAAATCTCAGTGCCCAAAGAATCTGGAATGTTTGGCCAAGGGCTCAGAGTCCAGGTGCTGTTCATGCAGACTCCTTGTATAAATGAGAAACCCTGCAGGGCGGAGACAGGCCTGTGAGTCCAGCCAACTCCGGGACAGCAGCAAGCTGAGGCCAGGCCGTCAGCCATGGCTACAGTCTCCCAGCTTCCACTCCAACCCTGGGAAGGGGTGCTCCAGAGGCAGGGGCAGGAGCCAGGCTCACCCAGTGCCCTGAGCTCACCCAGAAACAGGATGTCCAGGGTGACTGGCACAGTGAAGGTGCTGGCTTATCCCCACTGCTCTCTGCAGAGGTCCCAAGGACAGGTTTAATTAGTAACCCAGACCAGAGCAGGAAGGAGAGTTAGAGGTGCTCAGAAACCTATTCCTCAGTTCTAGGAGAATGTGAAGCCCGTGTTACCTGAGCCCCCAAACAAACCCATTCTCCTAGGCAGCCCTCTGACCTCAGGAGCATGACCCTTGGCAGGTCTCAGATGGCCCTGCATGCTATGGTTCTGTGTCTACCTCTCCTACCTCTCAGGCTTCACTTCCTACACACACACACACACACACACACACACACACACACACACGTGCACACAGTGATATGGAACTACCTAAACTTCCTGGGCTCCACATACTGTTTGAAGATACCACCTCACTTTCTGCCTCAAAGGCTTTTCTTCACTTCCTGACGAGCCGCACCCCTTAGGACCTCTCTCCAGGATCAGGTACTCTCCAATCACTCTGAGTAACAGAGCCAGAGCTGCACGGAGCCTCTAGGGACACTAGGAAACTTTTCCCTAATTGGGGGAGGCAGGTTGGGGATAGAAGAGGGGCAGGAGGGACCATAACTGACCCCCTATATTTCAGAATTAAAAGCAATGGGGGAAGTCAGAGCAGAAGAGATTTCAACTCATCCTCAAATGGAACTTCCTAACAGTGAGGATGTGACAATTCCAGGAGGGGCTACCTTGTCAGGCAGTGAGCTCTTCCCGGTATCCTCAGGAATCGAGCAGAGGCAGTTCAATCAGCACTGCTGCCACGTGTATCTCTGTACAGGGTGAGTGGGTACACCGCATCAGGGACAACATCTGAGACCCAAGACCTTTCCATCAAGGCCTGAGAGTCTCATGGTACAGTCCTGGGAGGAGGGGAGCGGCTCTGGGGATACAGAGCCGGCCGCTTGTGGGATCCCAGATAACCAGGGTACGGGAGGAACAGAGATGGAGAGACCCACCCCAGGGGACAGCTGGCTTGGCATTCCCTAGAGAGACTGTGTGACTGACAGGCAGTTCCTGGTCATCTGGCCAACCTCTCCAGTCCAGGTTTGTGAAGGCTCAGACTGTTCTCCTGCCTCATCTCCTGCACCTCTGCCACCATCCCCACTGCTACCACCATGCCTCACCCTGACCACTGGACAGAAGGTCTAGAGAGGAACGGCCAAAGATTCAGACACCTTCTCCCTCCTCTCACTCCCGAGCCCAGGACCCAGCGCTCTCCTCCTCAGGGAGAAAGCATCCTAGATTCGGCAGCTCCTGCGAGGGCAGAGGGTGGATGGGATGAGGGCCCAGGCCACGATCAGCAGGGATCCAATCAATCTTTAATAATATTATCATCGAGATCAAAACTACCATTTAATGAAGGCTAATTCCATGCCAGGCCCCGTGCTAACCATGTTGGATACATGGTCGCAGATCAGTCCATTCTCTGCACAACCACTACAATCATCCTTCTTCTAAATCAACCGACAGATCATGTCAGTCCTCTGCTCAAAGCCCTCCAAGTGAGAGCTGCCACCTCCCTCAGGGTGAAAGCCAAAGTCCCTGCAAAGGCCTGCAAACCACCCTCCACACACACACATCTCTCTGACCTCAGGTCCTGCTCCCTTAGCTCCGGCCACGCTGGCCTCCTTGTTATACCTTCAACAAGCCAAGTATATTCCAGTATACACCCAAGTAAACTCAGGACTTCTGCATTTGCTGTTCCCTCTTCATGACATGTTCTTCCCCCATGCTTGATCTACATGCTTGATCAGATCTCTACTCCAGTGTCATCTCCACAGAGAAGCCTCCGCTGACCACTGTACTCCCCGGCCCAGCCCACTTCTCTAGCTCTCCAGGCCTCTTTCCCGGGGAATTTCCTCCACAGCACTTACCGTGCTCTATACTATATGTTTGAACCATTTTGTGTGCAGTCTTTCTGTCCCACTAAAATGGAAGCTCCATGAGAGCCAAGACCTTTGTCGAACTTGTCCACGATCCCATCTCCGGTATCTAGAACAGTCTGACACAGAGTGAACTCGATAAATAATCATTCAATGAATGAATGACCCTTTGTAGGTGTTCTTACTAGCCCCTTATCACAGACGTGGAAACTGAAGCTCAGAAAAGTTGACTCACTAGTCTCAGGTCACAACAGCCAGGAAGAGACAGAGACGACATGAAAATCCAGGCCTCCTTAACTCTGTGGTGCCATGTTCTTGGACCAAAAGGGAGACCCTGGGCATCCCACACAAGTATCTTGGGTGCCAGTGGGCTGGGCACCTCCTCACCCTGTCTGCATGTTCCTCCATCCGGGCTGCTCAAGGCAGACGCCTCTGCCTCACTCATCTAAGAATGCCCAGCAGCTGGCCCGGAGCGGGCACACAGCAGGTGCCCCCCAGACGTTTGTAAATAAATCACCCCACCTTTAGGCATTCCGTCTATCCTTTCACTTCTTTATGCACATTTCACATATTACTCTTCATTTTACTGAATACGAGGAAGGGCAGAAATTCTGAGTACACAGTCGGACTAGACAGAAACCCTGCCTTGAGGAAATTTACAACCAGGTGAGAGAGATAGAGAAGGTGTAATATGAAGCAGGATGGTCATGTGAGCAGCTCGTGCAGTGCCAGGAGTGCAATGGGGAAGAGAGCTGACGGGGCCGGGGGCGGGGAGGGTGCTACACACAAGCAGCTAGACATCAGTGAGCGGGCACCTTAGGGGGGAGACAAAGCTGGGAAGCCTGCTCATTCGTTCATTCATCCGTCCATCGTTCACAACATTAACTTTCAAGGTCTTCTTTGCCAGACACTGGACTGAGTGGATAGAGAGATGAATAAATAAAACGTGAGGATATCTCACAGGCTACTGTGGGCGAGACAGAGAAACATCAGTGCACAGTACAGTGATATGTGGCAAGGAGGATGCTAGGAGGTAAGCGCCCGGGCACAGACAGCTTCATTTCCTTCACGCTTACATTCCCCAGCATTTGTAACTGTCAGGCTGATAAAAGCTTCCCGTTATATAGTTGTTGAACACATGAATGAAAGCACCGGTGGAGGAGGGTCCCAAAGCCTTGGTGGAGGTGGTCAGGGAAGGCTTCCCGAGGTCATGTCTGAATCTGAAGACGTTATCTGGATGGAAAGGGGGCATTCCTGGTGACAGGAACTACAAACACGAAGGCACAGAAGCAAGAGAGTGCTACGAGCACTGGAGTCGTGCTGGGATGTGCTCAGGACAAGGTGATCTGACAGGACACAGACCCCATGGAGCAGCCCCCAGTCAGGAATGCCTGGAGAGGCCCGGAACAGGAAGCACATCAGGATGGGGTCTCTGGGTCCCCGGGGAGGACAACACTAAGGACAGCCAGTCAGGACCAGCTGTCCCCGTCCAGGTGTGAGCTGGTGAGGGCAGGGCCTTCACCTGGGAAAGGCCTTCAGGAATCTGGCGCAGGAATCCTTCATCAGTCACAGGTACCAGACCCCAATGAGAAGGGAGGCAGTCACGGTGAGCCCCATCACGCTTCTGAGCCCACAGGAAAGTACAGCCCCACCAGAGCCCCTGGGCTGAAAAAATACTGAATAACTAACTACCTGGGGGGATATGGGAGCAGAACCATGTCACACACTTGTACACAGTCACCAAAGCAGCGTCCCCTGTGAATGGCGGGGGGCAAGGAAGAAGTCAGGGAAGAGAAACCAGAAAAAGTACTCGACATTTATTTCACTTTCCCTTTGAGCATTCTACAACTGGGGAGAAGACAGCCTGGCCCAGGAGGGCAGAAACCAGGCGGGAGTCCCAGCTATGACCTGTGAGTAACCTTGGGCTGGTTACCTCACCCCTTGGGGCTCAGCTTCCCAATCTATAAAAGGGAGCTACCACCATGAGCCCCACGCCTTACAGCATCCCAGAAAGGTTCCAATCAGATAAGAACCAGCTCTGCATGGCTCTCTAAAGTACCTACTGTGTGCTCTTCCTTGAACCAAACAGGAGGCAGGAAAAAGATATGCCCAGCCCCTGTCTCCAGGGAATATCTTAACAAGGAGCCTAAGTAGGCAATACAGAGCTCCAGGAAGGGCATTCTCTGGCACATTCTGGGCCAGTCTGACTGCCCTGCCCAGCCCCGCCCAAGGAGGGGGAGAGGAAGTAGTGAACTGTTTTACAATCCATCAAATTAATTGCCCCAAATGGGAAATTTACAGACTCCTACAGCCTCCTGTGTATCCCATAATCTCCCATGCCCTAATCTCCTGAGAAAGAATGTGTGGGCTGTAATCTTTTTCCAGCCCACTGTTGTCAGGGGCAATGCCTTAGAAAAACCTCAGTTCCTACCAGGGGTCACCCCAACCAAAAGCCCCCAAGGCCTAACTCCACCCATTTCCACCCACTAGGAGTCAGCCCAGCCGACCTTGGGCTAGACTCTGGCCACAGAAAGACCTGCCCAACCAGCCCCTTTGGTAAATACAACTTTTGCTCTTTCCTCCTGAGGAAGAACAGCCTGCTGGGAGGCAGAACCAGGAAAAATGGCTTCGGGGCAGAGAGTCATCCATGGGGCTCAGTGAAAACAGCCCCCAATGGGTGTTGGGCTTTGGTCCCAACCTCTGCTCACCCTTCACCTGCTGGGAAACCCTCTTCCCATCTGGGCCTCGCCTTCATCTAAGAAATAAACGGAATGTAAACAGCGTCATCCCAGGAACCTCTTGCCCTGACTTTCCATGACCCAGATTTCACCAGGAAACTGCACTAAACCTGGATCTCTTTCAACCGAGAGCTGCAAGCTATGCTATCGGGAAGAGTCTTCCAGCTGGGGGACAACACCCCACCCCAGTAAGAAGACTCCGTACCCACCCCAGCATCTTATTATCTCCCTCCATGTCATTTGTGCCCCACACACACACATCCCCCTGCCTCCGCCAGGCCTTTGCCCTCTTCCCTGTATAACGAACTCTTTGTGAAGGCTCCACTCAAACATCACTTCTTCCATGAACTCTTCCTGGATCCCTCCCTTCTCAATATCTGTCCCAGTCTTTCCTGCTTCGTCCACTCAACAGGCTTTGAGGGCAGAGGACTCTTATTCATCGCTAGTGATGAGGAACTCACTGTTTCACAAAATATTTCAGGCTCTGCGCAATCCTTGAGACAGTTCTCGAAAGCTAACAAGTCCTCGATCACCACTGGGTCAAGTTTCCCAGATACTCAGAAAGCCAGGCTCCTTGAAGTTGATTATGCTCCTGGTAGCCAGAACTGTGCCTGTTAATAACCAGTGTTTGCAGCCTCTCTCCTTGACAAAGAGTCTTCTCACTCACTACCTTACAAAAGTCCAGCAGGGAGAGGATTGCGATGGTCTCCTTTCACAGAGAGAGCAAATGTGTTGTCCAAAGTCACACAGCTTCAGGGGCTGAGCCAGGATCCAAACCCAGGGGTTCTGATCCTAACCCTGTGTTCTCCTCATCACAACTGGAGGTGCGTGCACTCCTGGAGCCTGCTGAGGAGACCTGGGCTTGGGGAGAGACAGTGTAAATCCTTCCCTCAGGATGACCAGACATTACACCCAGAGCAGCAGAGAGCAGCCACAGTCAGGGACCCAGGGTAGAAGAATGGCAGGGGGCATTTACTCCATGCTCTCCACCGCATCCATCTGTCATTGATTATCTCTAGGGACGCTGAACTCACTACATCCCGACATACTCCAGAAGGTCCGGTATACCTGGAGCCAAAATTTCATTTCTTTTCTTTTCCTTTTTAATTTTCATAAGAGTTTATATGAGCCAAACTGATGACATATGCTGGGGAGCAAGATCTCAAATGCTCCCCAATCTGGAGCCAAAATTTCTTACCCAGAGAATCTGACTCTTCTATGTGACAGCCCTGAAGATGTCTGCACCCAGCCCTCATTTTCCTGTGGGTCTCCTCTTTGCAATGTGAAACATCCCCACTGCTCCAGCTGTTCCTCAGGAGACAAGGTCTCCAGTGCCATCACTGTCACCCCCTTAAAGGGCTCCAACTGGCCACATCGCTCTTAGAAGAATAATCCCTGAATGAGCCCCAGGACTCTGCCCCAAGCAGAGCAGCACCATCACCTCCCATGTTATGAACACTATACTTCCATTAATGCAGCCTAGCCTAAAACAAAATCAGCGTTCTGGGCGTCACATCATCCTGTTGACTCCTATGAAGTCCATGGTCAATAAACCGCTTTTTCCCAGAACTGCATCGCCAGAGGGCACCACCCAGGCAGGGCCATGAACAAAACGCATTTTCCTCAGCTGGGTAGAGGAGAAAGTGCAGGAACTTTGGAGTCACACCTGGGTTGGAATCCAAGTCCTGCCACTTCTTTACTGAGTAACCCAGACAAATTACTCACCCTGTCCAAGTTTCAATTTCCTCAGCTAAAATATGGGGGAAATTTTTCCCTCACTAGGCTGATTTGAGGAATGAATGAGATAAAGTTTGTAAGCACCTAGCCCAGACCTAGAAATTACCCAATGTCAAAGCTGGTAAACGATTGGGTTGGGTGGGATAAGAGTCAAACTCAAGTCTGTCAACCCAAAGCTTTATGGCCTGAGGCACCACGCGACAGTCCCACCCTGTGTTCTTGTCCCCCAGCCCTTACCTACTGAACACTGTCTTTGATTTAGCTTTCTCCCTGCACTGGACTGTGAATTCCTTGAAGACATTTTTGTCTTTGTAGCCCCAGAATCTGGCATGGTGCCACCTGCTACACAGTAGGAGCTGGTAAATCCTGATGAACAAATGATTATATGAACAAGTTAACTAATATTAAGAACATAGGCACCTCTTTTGCCCTGTCTCAGCAGCACCAATCCCACCAGCACAAGCTGGGTAGCAAGAGGCATTTGTTTCCTACCAGCTTACGGGACTGAATCAGCCAGCACTATTCCCCCAGTTATAAAGCCCGTTTCACATAGCAACATGTGGCCTCCCCCACCACAAAACTCTCAGAGTGCCGAGAGGTCTGCTCTAAGCTGCTCCCGGAGCCAGGCTGATGAGCATTGTCTGGAACGGGCCCTAGTGACCCTGAGATGGCACAGGTCCTACGTGGGGAAGTGTAGATGCTAGGATTTCTCCAGCCCCAGCCCTCAGGGGTAGGGTTTTCAGGCGGGAATTCCCACCCATTCTCGGGAATTGTTTTCCCTTTCCCGTTCCCGAATCCCAAGAAAAGTTGGTTGGGAAATTGGGAAAATTGGCTCCTCGAACCCAGATGGTTGGTAGTATCAGCCATCACTTTGTGGATTCATCGTGGAGAACGAAAAACAGTTTGTATCTTGGGATTCGGGAATGGGAAAGCAAAAAAATTCCTGAGAACGGGCGGGGATTCCCACCCGGAAACCCTAGTCTGGGGTTTCATTAAAAAACATCTTCTCCCTGTTCCCAGGTAATTAATACGAAGAAAAAGAAAGATACACCTGTTTATATTCAACAGGCCATCTCAAAACCATCCAAGCCAGAGTACCCTGGTCTCACCATCTGTGCCCCTGCTCAATGCCACACTGTCCCTGGGACTCAAATACTAACCGTCCTTCATAGCCTGCTTGTGAGTTCCCCTCTAAAGCCTTTACCATTTACCCCTAAGGCTCTGGAGTCAGTGAGCGCCTTGGTTCCATCACTTCTGAGCCTTACTTTCTCATCAAATGGGCACACAATTAGCAACGTCAAGGTTGTAACATGGTTAAGTGTGAGATAACTGTATAAACACTGCGGCCATGTACTACACACAACAGATGTTCACTCAACCTTGGTTTCTTTCCTTCTGGTCTATTACATCCCAAGGCCTTGAATCATTGTTGTCCTGGGCATGGCTCAGCTCCAACTCTGCAGGGAGAACCCTGCATGACTGGCTGGCATCTCCTCTGGCCACAAGAATTTGTACGACTTTGAGAACTCAATGGGCATTTACATACTCCCAGTGGTTAGCTGGTAAGCCAACCCATTGTAATTTGCTGTGGTCACTGTAGACAGGTTTGATAGAAAATGTCTATTTTCAGATAATTCCCTAGAAGGGGTGACTGGTAGCCAGCACAGAGATAAATAAGGATGCTGTGTGGTCCCCAGACTGGAGAGGCTGAGTGTCCAAGGCCAGTAGCTCTGCCTCTGGGACGCTCGGTCTATGCCTCCCTGCCTCCGAGCTGACTGGCTTCTCAGGCAGAGTCCCAAGGAGAGAATATCATCGAGTTCACCGAGCCAATGAATTCATAGTTAATAAATTCATTCAATAATTATTTTCTCTCCTGACCAACAAAAGAAGGTAATCATGCGAGGTGACGGACACGTGAACTAGCTTGATTGTGGTGATCGTCTCACAATGTAGACGAGTGAATAAATGTACCATGCGATGCAAAGCTGGGCCCAGGCTTAGAAGCAGAGTACACCAACCATTCCTAGTTGTGTGACCTTGGACTTTCAGCCTCCCTGGGCCTTAGTGTCTTCGTCTATAAACTGGGGGAAATTATACCTTTTAGGGTTACGGGGAGGACGAAAGCAAATAACATGTGAAAAGTGCAGGTCACAGAAAGGTAACTCAGTGGCTATGACGGCCCTCCAGGCTTCTAAGGGATATTTGATCGGAGCCGATTGAGTTCTTTGCCATGCCATCACCTCGGCCCTGCCAACTCTGCCCACCATGGGAGGAAACAGGCGTCAGGAAGACCCCTGCCTCACACTCCTCCCTCCTTCAGGGTCAGCATCAGTGGCTCACTTCTGCGGGCTCAGCAAGAGCCCCTGGCAGTTTTAAAGGTGGCCTCAGGCTCCAGTCCACCAGAAACCACCAGCACCCATGGGTCCTCCGTGGAGACTTCTGCTGTCTCAGTTCTGCTAGGTCTCCCTGCTGGTGGCACCAACCTTACAGGGCTGGTGTGAAAAGTCAGTGAGCACCCAGGAAGCACTGGATAAGTGATGATAACATGGTGAGGGAAACAAGCCTGGGGCCCCCTGCTGACACTGGGTGGCAGACCAGAAAAAAATACCACCAGGTGCAATGGGGTTAGATGGTTCCACTTCACATGGCTGCAAACGTCATTTTCAGAGTTTCTGTCAGACCCACAACCTCAGTTAAAGTTTAAAAGCTCTGTGCAAGGACCTTTGGCAGATTCTGCATATAAATGATTAGCCATAGAAATAAGTCCTGAAGGCCTCAGAGCAAAATCAGGACAGACCAAAGGAAAATAAGGCGGTAGGCCTAAGAGAAAAGTCAACGTCTTCTCCATTTTTCCTCTTTCCTACTATCTCTGAGTGGTATTTAAGGAAGTTGGAAGGTGGGAGAAACAAGGGTGTGCAAGAGTGTTACTATCTGTCAGATAACTAAGTTTATGAGGAATTTGATACATTAAAGAGAACAAAAGCCTAAACATAGACTCTTTCCTCAAAGTCTTCTTCAGTCGGAGTTGCTAAATACATAGGTTCCATGAACTTGCATCCAGCGTCTTCCCTTTCCTTTCCCTCTCAGCCAGTCTACCTTTCCCCTAGAAGGTAGAAGCACTGAACACACAGGCTGGGGACCAGACTTCCTGTCAGTGGGGGGGCCAAGGCCCTCTAGGACAGGATATCTGCCCACCACCCAGAGCTAAGGACGGAGAGGCACGGAGAAAGACACTACCCTCAGCAGTGGCCCCTCAGAAGGCCCTGGTGTTCGAGTGAGAGTGAGGGTGGCTCTTGCACTTCCAGGGGGTCAGGTTTTAAGTAGGTCACCCCTGTGACACTTACACTACCCACTCTTTATCTCTGTCTCTTCTATTTTAAGGCAGAAGTCCTGCCAGGTAGTGGTGTCAGTTACCCTGCTTCTTCTCCTTTGGAGGCCAAACCCCTCACCTGCTGGGTGGGATCCCTCACAGGCTCCAAACGACTTCCTCCAGCCGCACCCCTGCGGACACGCAGCCTGAGCTGGAGTCTAGGAGAATGAGCAGCAGCCCTCGCATACCCCACTTTCCTCCCCACAACCATGGTGGGGCCCCGGCCACAGCCCGTTTAAGCCCTGGATCTGTATCACCCTCAGGACAAAGCCCCAACTTCTCTGAACAGCCCTTCCTGCCGTCTTCTTCCTCTCTCAGTGTCCTTGAACACGTCACGCTCACACAGCTCTGTCCATGCCGCTTCCTCTCCCTTGGACATCCAAACTCCCTTTTGTCACCCATCAAATCCCTGCTTGATTTTCAAGGTCTAGCGCAAGCTCCCTCCGTACCCCAAACCCTTCCCTGGCCACTCCTCCTCTGTACCTCTGCAGTACCCATGCTTCCCTAATCAAATCATTTGCATAGTATCCCCTAGTTGTTGACATGTCTGTGTCGTCACCAGAGTACAGGCTCCTTGAGGTCACCAATGGCACTTCGATTCATTAACTGAATGCCTACTATGTACCAGACACTTTGGGGAAGCAGCAATACAGCAGTGAACGCAACAGACAAAACAAATATTCTAGTGACAATGATAGCCAACACACAAGAGTTCTTTCTGTATTCAAGACTGTTCTGAGTACTTTAATTCATTTAGTCCCCACCATAATTATTATTCCCATTTTACAGATGAGGAGACTGAGGCTCCAGATTACATAACATGCTGGGGATCCACAAGCTAGTAAGTGGCAGGGCTGTGACAATCCTGTCCCAGACATGATCCCAAACACTGGGCCGTTCTGCCTCTCAGTGCTGTTTTCGCTACTCTGCTTTACTCATATTGGTATCCACAGTGCCCTGGCAGTGCTTGGCACACACCAGGTGCCCAGTAAAAGTTGCTAAATGAAGGGACCCCCGAGTGCTGAATGCTGGTCCCCTGCCTGACGCACCCACTCTTCCTCTTGTCCCAGCTCACAAGACACTCCAGGTCTTCCCTGACTCCTCCAGCACCTGAACTCTCTTCTCCTGGACAGTCCTCTCCATGCTGCACCTGCACTACTTATCCTGACACCTAATCACACTCCACCTGACCATCCTATCACCTGAAGCTGTGTGGACATCTTGCTTCGCCAGCTCCCTGGGCTTTCTGCTATCCCCCAGAGGATAACCACGATGGTAACAGGAATACAGCAAAAATGGATACAGAAACGCTAAACTGAATCCACTTCCCCTCTCCACTTTTCCATTCTCACTGGAGCTATTTTTCCCCTTGCCCAGGGGAAGCAAGCCAGGGCTTGGGTCAGACACGACCTTGGCTGCCACTACTGTGTTTCCCCGAAAATAAGACCTAGCCGGACAATCAGCTCTAATGCATCTTTTGGAGCAAAAATTAATATAAGACCTGGTCTTATTTTACTATAATATAAGACTGGGTATAATATAATATAATATAATACTGGATATAATATAAATATAATATAATATTAATATTAATATAATATAATATCGGGTCTTCTACTAATTTTTGCTCTAAAAGACGCATTAGAGCTGATTGTCTGGCTAGGTTTTATTTTCGGGGAAACACGGTATATCCACACTGTCTAAACTGGTAAGCTATAACAGCCAAGGTCATAATTAGGGTACAGCTGTGGTTAAAAACAGCAAGTAGAATTGGTATATTTAACGCTTTGGTGAAACCCATCCCAATGTTCAGACGCCCTCTATTAGAAAATGCCCATAAAAGAATCTGAGACAGACAGGTACCCTCTGTGTAGGCCTTAAGATAGCGTCCCTGCAGGATATAAGACAAGGGATTCGCCAAATATACGTATGTACTTGAACCAGGGGAGCAATTACAGAGAAAAGACAAAATAGCCGGTGTTAATGGAAATACTTGCTAAAATTTATTGACGTGTACTATGTTCTGGGAACTGAGCACTTTACATGTATCATTCTCATTTAATCATTGCAAAAGATCCATGCGGCAGATACCAGCATTTGCCCCATTTTATTTGGAGGTTGAATTACTCAGCGGGCTTCCACAGCCACAGAGTGAAGCTGGCAAGCCTGTGCACTCACTCCCGATCTTATAGCTGCCCTATTACAGTCTGGAGTGTGAACAGCTGAACCACCAGCGAGGCTGAGTCTAGTCACAAGTGCTCAACACAGAGACCGTAGCCTCAAGGGCGACCTCAAGATACGTCCCTCCACCTGTCCCACCTGAAAACACACAGGAGGCAGGCGGGGCTTTCCAGGAAGGTTTCAAATGGGCAGGGATGGCAGAGCCAGGGAAATGTTATCAGCCTACAGGAAGGAAGTTAAGAATGTAAGGCCCTTCACCAAAAGGTTGGTCATAAATGCATTCTTCGGATTGATTTATGACTAAACGGGGGAACTGTAGATAAAAAAAAAAGGGGGGGATTTTATGGAAAGTGACCTCACAGGGTGATCTGATCATAAATTCCTAACTGGGCAGGTCATGGTGGGTAGTCACACCCCAGGCAAATAACTTCTTTACTAAAAGGCTTATCTTTGCCTTAAGCAAGCCCTGTCCACTGTTCTTGTGCATCTAGCTTAACACACCTTTGCAATGCCCCCTTTCAGACCCCTTCTTCTAATACCTGAAGAGTGAGAGCACATAATCTTAACTGTCCTGTAATCCAGTCCTGGTCTTGCTTTCTCCCACCTTCACTGTAAACTTCCTTTTCGTTCCCTCCTTAATTTCAAATGCATAAAAGAAACTGTAAAACTTATTCTCTGCGGCATTTGACATTTTGCTCCCTGGCATATGTCATCAGTTTTGGCTCAAATAAACCTAATAAAAATTTAAACAAAAAAAAAAAGGAGAAGACCTTAAGGTCCTCAGCAAGGACAAAGTCCCCTGGGCCACTGAATGCTTAACATAACTTAAAAGTTCAACCTCTTGGCTCTCTGCCTGTAGGTCTGGCCCCAACTACCAGGGCCTTTTCTCACATCACAGGAGCACGGTGGGTGGTGGGCTTGTCAGGACCTACTGCCCTGGCGCTCTGCTTCTGAGCTAAGGACAGTTCTGCTCCCTCCCCAGGTGGCCACTGCTCCCATCACCACTCTCCTCACGATACCCCTGCGGCACCTATGGGGACCGAAGGGACCAGCCACCTTCTCCTGCCTCCCTCTTCTCCACCAGGAATGGCCAGGGACAAAGACATGTGCAATAATCCAGGGGCTGCAGGAAAGCACTGGGGTGAGGATTTCATGCTAACTCTCCTCAAAAGGCCAAAACTTGTCACTAGGAAGAGGAGTTTATTTTCAAAATAGTCTTTCCACTTTGGGTGGGACTGCCTCAGCCTGAGCTCAGGGTGTGATCCTCGTGATGGAGTCTGAGAAAGCCGCCCCAGGCACAGCACAGCCACCTCCCTCAGGGCCCAGGGTGAAGTCCAGGGGGCTTCTCCATCATTGAATGTGTGTGTGCTGGGGGCAGGGTCCTGTCGATTCCTAGCAGACCAGCCAGGGCTCTGTCCAGCAGCTGACTCGACAGAAGGCCTCCCAGGGTTTGCTCCCAGGGAGTCTAGGCCAACGGTCCAGGCCATGCCCTCACCTCCTTCTCCATGGCCACTCCCCCTTAAGTGACACGTGTAAAACTTGAGTGTTTCCCTGAAATAAAGCAGAGCCAGCCTCCACAGCACAGCCCACCACAGAGCAGGGCGGGCACAGGTCAAGCAGGACACAAAGGGACTGTGAGGACCCCAATTAAGGACCGCTGGGGTGGACCCCTGCCACCTAACACCGGTGCAGCGCGTTCCATAAGCTCATCTTTCTCATCTGTAAAATGAGGATCCCGACAGGCCGTAGCTCATAGCGTTGCTACAAGCGTTCAATGAGCCCCTTTCTATTAAACCCTCATAGTGGTGCCCATGGCGAACACTACACAAATACTGTAAAATAAACAAATAAATGTGGACTCTACAAAAGCAACTGGCTTTTCCGTATGACAGTTCCTCTGTCCCAACGCTCAGCTTACTGCACCCCCAAACCAAGCAAAATCCAACACAGACCTTAAAGAACAACAAAAAAATGAATTCTCAAACCTCTCCACTGACTCAAGAAGTCAGTTGGCACCAACCAGCTCCTCGCTGTCGAAAGACCCAGCAGCTCATCGCACAGCACGGTCATTACGCCTTAAATCACTGGGCTTCTTGGACACACGGAGTGTGGGAAATAAAAAGAGTGTGCTTTGGATTCTAATTTAAATATCTATCTGTCTACAGAATAGGAAGCCAATTACTTTCCTCCCCTCCAAAGAATTAATATCCCCTTTGGGTTTTAGAAACCATCTGGTGCCAAACACACAAACCCATCTATGCATTTTCAGGTGAGGAGGGCTGGGAAAAACCGAAGCAGAGGCCGACTGAGCTCTCTCCAGCTCCCACCCACACGTCAGGGCTAAAAAAACATAATTATTCAAAGCCTCAGTAAATGGATGTAATTTCAGGTGCCACCAATTCCATTTAGAAATGCATTAATGGGTGATTATAGATACTTAGCTCCACAGCATTCATCTATTTATTTCTTTAAATCCCCAGGTCGGAATGTGTTGAGGAAAAAAAAAAAATCTTTCCAAACACTTTCAAGGGCAGGGTAGGGAACCATTTTCCCTCCCTGGAACTCTGACCACTCACTCTGTGTCCCTCCTCACCCCTTCAGCTTACAAACCCCAATTTACTCCCAATTCCAATCAATTCTCTCCTCTTACATGTCTGCCAGTGTCAAGAGGGTCACGCCAAATGTCAAATCAACTAACCTACACCAATTTGGTTGAGCACCGACTCTGCGCCTGACACAGTCCCCCAGGAGCTGGCAAGCTGCTCATGGCACCGAGTCACAGTGCTGCCCCTGCCCCACCTCCCCCAGGACCAGCTCCGGGAGGACTGCAAATGCCAGGCACCTCTGTGACTTACTCATCACACCACTGTCTGCCCAGACATATTTATTCTCCGACACAGGAAGAATTCCCGTTGCTCAGTTAATGGCAGTCTGCTTGCCTGCTCTGGCTATCAATGGCAATCACTCAGAACAACCCATCCCTCACCCCAGGTCCTCCTCTGCCCTCAGGAGGCCCTCTGAGTGATCATGGGGTCCTGAGATGTGGAGGTGCCAGCCCAGCCCCCAGCAGGCACAGACCCCATTCAGTGGTCACCTACAAGACCAGCCCCACTACCCACCTGTGGGACTGACAGCATCATCTGGGCAGAGGAGTAGGCAGAGCGTTCCCAGCCTCTGTGGAGGAAACCAGATGCCACCAGTACGCCTGGCTCTCCAGGATCCACCCTGGGTAACGGGAAGCGCGTTAGAGGCCGCTGTACCTTACTGACACTGTCTCAAGGCGTTCACACAGCTCCATCCAATCAATTCTGACACATGGCCTCCGGTAAATGAGAAGGCTCACAATGCCTGAGCACCTACTATGTGCCAAGTAGCATGCTAAGAGCTTTAGATAGGCCATTACATTTAATTCTCAAATAACACTAGGGAGGGAAGTAGCATTGTCATTATTGTACAGTTAGGGAAGCTGAAGCCCCAAGACGTTTTCAATTTCAGTGCCCATAGAATCACCCCCTACAAGTTCTGACTGAGCATTCTAGAACACTGCTTCTCCTTCAGGTCTCCCCTCACTGCTCCCTCACCAACTGCTCTAATACAGAAACCAGGGTTTTTGCCTCTATAAAAGCAGCCAGATGCCCTGCCAGGCAGTGCAAACTAACACCTGGGAACCCTCTCACGGAGGGAGGGGGTGAGAAGTGGGAAGTAAATCAAAACTGCCCATTTGGAAAATGCACCCATCATAAGTATGAGAAACCTGTGCATTTTCTCTCTCATTGCACAGAGCCCCACAGGGTTTCAAAGATGAGGAATCATTTCTTTTATATTTAGCACCGACCATTTAGTGCCCAGCTTCCTTTAAAGTCAAGTCTGAAAAGGAAAGCACAGTTCTCCGTCCAGCTAGCCTGACTTCAGATTTGCCCAAAGAAAACACACGACAGCTCCTCTGCTGCCTGTGCCACATTTCACCATAGGAAGGGGCTTCCTTCTAGGAGCAGTGATGATAATAGTTCATTTTTATACAGCACGCATGATTTGGCAGGCACAGTTCTAAGTCACTGTCCCCATTCTACAGATAAAGAAACATCTTAAGACACAGAGAGGTTTCAGTGACCTGCCCAAGCTAGCAGCAGAGCCAAGATTTCAATCTGGACACTTGGACTCCAGAATTCACGTTTTGTAAGCCCCATAAGGCACCAGCCCTCAGACACAGGAATTGGGGGAACCCCTAGGACAACATTCCCGATTACTCCCCTCTCCTGAAGCCCAGCTCCTAGTGAAGGATGCTATCCAAGACCAGTCCCTACTCCTCACGGCTGCACCACCCTCTTCCAGGCTCGGGCAGGCACACACACCCTCGCCCCCAGCTCCTTCGCATTCCCTCCACTGGCCTCTCCTGCCTCGGGCTGCGCACTCCTCTGCTCCACAGCTGCCTGGCTCTTCTCACACTCACCCTCTGAAGCTCCCTAGGGTCCCATCCTCATGCCCCCAGCCCCAGTCATCCATACTGAAATTGTCCAGGGTCCCTCTCTTCTGCTGGACTGGGCACTGCCAGAGGGCAGAGATGGTGACCTCTATTTCTCTCCACAGCACCCAGTGTGGAGCCTGGCATACAGTAGATGCTTCATCAGATCTGGTGACTGAATGGATGAATCCTGGACCGAAAGCCTCTGATTAAATTGCTCCCCCAATAAGGGGTTCACCACTCCTTCAAGTGGTCCACTGATGCCATCTGTGGACATGCACAGACAACTGAGTTTGCAAATAGAGAGGATATGATGCTTGCACAGGTTACTGTACTAACCTAAAACATTGCTCTGGCTCCACTCCTCCCAGGAAGGAGATGGTCGCCTCTCCCATTTTACCCAGGGGGAGAGAACACAGCAGGCGGCAAGGCAGGCGGTGCAGCCAGGGACCGGGTAAGTGGCTGAATTGGGCCCTCTGCCCCCTCCTTCCTGGAGCACACTGCCTACCCTCCCTGCACTGCAGTGTTCCAGGGAAGCACAAAAACTCGCCAGCAGCCCCTGGAAGAGACTGCATGCCAACTCCAAGCTGTCAAACCACGAGAGGCTGAGGGCTCTGCCTTGGCAGGAAAAGCCCTTGAAAATCTTGAGAACACTGGCCGTGACGTTGGAAGCGCTCTTTTGGCAGAACCTGAAAGAGACAGCCTGGCTCTAAGCAGGCTTAAGAAGCTCATCAGCCCCTAAGCTGTGGTCAGCTGACATCTGGGGGGAGTTTGAAGGATCCACTCCCCTAGAGCACCAGGGACTAACCCACTGCCCCGCCTGGGGGCCATCCACCCATCATTCGTCTACCCTGTGGGAGACTTCCTGAGGGAGGTACAGGGGGTCTCTGTCTCAAGGTCACCAGGAAAGACTGAAAGGACCAGGTTTGGGGACTAAACCCTATAGGAGGATTCAGGACAGAGGGGGTAGCAATGGGAGCAAGAAGACACCTTGAACCACATCACAGAAACAGCACACACATTTGGAGCCTAGAAGACTCAGGTTCAGGTCCCATCCCCCACTGGTGCTCTCTCTGGCCTTGGGAAGATCTTTTAACCCCCCTCCCACTCCATCCAGGCCTCAACTGCTTGATCGGCAAAATGAGAAGAATAAAAATATCAGCTTCTAAAAGGAATATATGTGTTTGCAACTCGTATAGAGCAGCGTGAAGATTATCACTGCTGACATCTGTGGTCCGGGCAGCACCAGACGATAAGTCTGTCCTTCAGTCACAGAGCCGATAACCAGGTGGCTGCCCGGATTAAGGAGCGGGCATCTGTGCAGCCGTCTAAACGCCCAGGAAAGAGGCAAACCAGGAGCCGTTTTCATACGTCATTACCCAGGGCTCTTGGTCCCCAGGTCCTTGCAGCACAGACAAGGTACCCGTGACCTTGGGACAGCATGCCCTTCATGGACAAGGTTAAATTGTGTTGTTTTTCAATGAACTTTTTACTTGGAAATCATTTCAAACTTACAGAGAAATTGTAAGAATAGCACAAAGAACCTCCAGATGCCCCTCACCCAGACTCACCCGTTGGTAACGTTTTTCCCCATCTGCTCTGTTGCCCATTCCCCTGTATACGCGCACACACACTGAGTTTTTCTCCTCAGCCATTTAAGAGCAAATACCTCAAGGACATCCTTTTAATAACTCTAATGGTTATGCAGTTTTTATGGGTCCAAACCAATTTCCGAGTAGTCCTACAGTTTGCATGCTCCCGACCCAGACAACCCCAGGTCAAGGTCACCAGACTTCTCCTGCAGTAGCAGCTGAATGGGATTAGGATTCAGAATCCACGTCTCCACCCCCATCGCATAGCTGTGTGGACGTACGGAAGAGGAGCTCACATTGGGTGAGCCAGGCACTTGCTAAAAACTTGCCATCAATTAATTCATTTAATTCTCACATTTATCCCCATTTTACTGGGGTAGGAAGTGAGGCTTAAAGGAAGTAGGTAACCTACCAAGGTCAGGGAGGTATGAGTAGTGGGATCCAGGAATCCAGAGTCCTTATCACGGCCTCCTCACACATGCTACCACCACATACACAACCCCTGTGCATTTTTCTGCACCATGAAGTTGCCTGGCTGTGCTTTGGGCTTCCAGAAAAACCCACCCTGCTGCCAGGCCAGCTTCCAGGTGACTGTGAGTAGGCTGGATGCAAGAGAGAGAAGTGGGCTTCCACAGCGCTGTCCAGGCAAAAGACAAACCGGGTTCACGACCGCTGCTGATGTTTTCCTCAAGGCCTGTACGCCCCCATTTGGAGAAGCAGGGCTCAGAGAGGCTAGAAGGCCAATGAGCAGTCTCCCCACACTTCCCTGTCACTTAAGACTGAACAGGGGAATTGGCGCCCCTGGGGACACATGTTTCTGTTTAGGAAAACAGAAGCCATACAACAAACATGGTGCTTCCTGCCAAAGTACTGATCTCAATGGAAGGCATGGGAGGGGATTTTATAATAAGTTAAACCGAGAGTAAAGTCTACATGGATTTTTGGACAGAACCAACATTTGGAGGACGTTTTCTACCATCCAGTCTCCCAGGTGAGTTGGCTTTCACCCTCTTCTGTCATGAGGGCTAAGTCTGAGAAGTTCTGGTCTGAGCCAACATACCCACCCTCTCCTCTGAACCCTGAAAAAGCTGAACTAATACAGCCCGAGGCTCTAGGAAGTCACTTTATCACTCTGAGCCCACCTTTCTACACTAAAAAATGCAATAATTGTGAGCCTCCCACCAGATCATGTTCATGAAGAACTTCGTAAACAAAACATTAACCCCAAACACTTCTCGTTTCAGAAAATTGAAACGTAAATGTTTTGACAGCCATTTAAAACCAGCAGGCACAGAAAACCATATTCCTCCGTGTTTTTCCCTCTGCCAGTATTTACTTACGACATCATGCCAGTTTACTGAGATGCTGCTGTCTTCAGGCTGAACAAAAAGTTCAAACCCAGGCTCTCTTCTGAAGAGGCAGGAAACTGGAGCAGGCACCTCATTCAATCACCAAACGGTTCACATCATGAAGTGCTTTCTTAAGTAAGCTCCTTTTTTCAAAGTCTTCAATTTAGAAGCCCAAAATTTACTCCCAGAAACATTGAGAGAATGGAAAGAGACATCAGTGCACAAGAAACCTACACCGCCCTCTTCATACAAACAGCACTGCAAATTGGGGAAAACACCTCTCCCCACGACCCAACCCCTGTCCTTTCTCTGATAAAAAGAGCCTTGAGAAGCAACTTGCGACCAGTTTCTTAAAGAGGATTTCCTACATCTTTCCTGGGATGGTTTTGAGACCGCAGTACAAATCATGGCTCTTAATCCCTCCTTCAGCTTTCTGCACAACGCCGCTCTTGTTCCTTTTGCACAGAACCTAACATTTTGATCCATGAGCCAGCTTTCACCCTTGATAAAACAACCAGGAAATGAAACGTAAAGTGTGGGATTATGCCAAAACTTGTGAAGCTGGGAGAACCTTTTCTTAACTTGCAACGAGAGATCTCGGAAATTCCCTTCTAAATAGATGTAAGTTGCTAGTTTTCCAGGAATTCTTTGTGGAACTGTTGCTCTCTGCTTCGAAATACAGTTTCTGGGATTACTGTTCCAGAATGATGACAATGAGAAAGAGACAAATAAATGAACCAACAGGTTGGTACTTTACAAGACAGATTTCACTAACATGAAGGTCAACATTTGTCTGGGGAGGAAAACATAGCAGCCAGGACAGACTTCTTCCTGGGGTGGCCTGGAAGACCGTCCCTTGGCTGACAGCATAATTAACCTCAAGAAGGTCACTGGCCTCCTGGGTCATCCAGTATTCAAAGGCTTGCCCGAAGGGCCATCTATACTTGGTGCCTTCGGCCAACTGGGGTCCCCACCTGGACATTCTATCACCTCTGGTTCAGCCTTCACTCCCCACTCCTCCTCGCCCCCTTCAATGTCAGACTGAAAAATGGGTTTGCTGAATAGAAAAACACCCTCTAAATATGTAGCATTATCTATAGAAGGGTAACCGTTTTGGTGGCTGGAAGCCTTGGCTCACGCTGGTCCCCTCTCCCTGCCTCCCTGGGACAGGTTCTTAACCACCCACTCCCGGCCTCCTGGAGCCCCAAGCCCCACCTGGCCTCCCTCCTCCTCACTCCTGTCCAGGGGGCCTGAGCACCAGCATTCTTCCCCTGTGTGGTGTCTCAGGAGCGGAGCGTGGTGGTAGGATTCATTCAGCCTATGAGGTCAATGCCCTGATATCTGCATTTAAAACTTTCTGTTCCACAATATAAAGATAAACCATAAGACTTATTCTAATATATATATACATATATATATATATATGTATATATATATTTTTGTTTGTTTGTTTGTTTCACTCAGAATGACATTAAATGATAAATAAAAGCACCATGACAAGTAGAGGGAAAGACTACAGAAGAAAGAAAAAAGCTTTCATCTTAAATACCTTTAATGACTGTTTTCTTTGGCTTTTTGAACAAACGATCCTGCACTCTCCTTTTGCTCTGGGCCTTGCAAATGATGAAGCGGGTCCTGCCCCTAGGACCTGCTGAGGTCCAAAGGGGTGAGCAGGGGAGAGTCAGCCTTCCTCCAACTCTCGGAAATGCCCTTCCCAAGAGCCTCACTGCCCTCATTTGGGGATGGGCACCCACACAGGATGGCTCTACAAGGCTGCAAAGCTAACACGGAGACACACGCAGCTAGAAGAGACCTTGTGCAATCAGCTGTTTCCCACCAGGACCCTGGAGCCAAATCACAGAGGACCAAGAGTCCTGGCAACCAGGGAGGGAGGACGGCCTGTTCCAATGGCCAACAGAGGTCCCACTGCCCAGATGCAGAGCATGAGACTATCAGGTAAAGAAGCCAGAGGCTGGGTTCCCGCTTTGGGTGCTTTTTGTTGACAGCAAGTGACTACATCCAAGAAGCCTGGGCTCCAGGCACCAGCCTTGACACGCACGGTTCCCGGCTGCTTTGCTTCTTTCACCTTGCCTGGTCTGCCTCACACTCTGATCTCCTCCCCAACAAAAAAGTTTTGTGAAAAAAAGTTCAAGACCTAAAATACCTACTGAACTCACTGGGTCCTTTAAACACTGCTGTTTCAATAAATACCAAGTGTGTAATCAGTGCCCAGTGCTGGGATGAGTGCCAGTCTCAGAGGTGGGGGCCAGGGAGCAACCCTGGCACAGGCAGCGCAGCCAAGACCCCTCCTCTCTGCCATTCATCCTCCTTATGGACTCAGGGCCTATCCAAAACCTGCTGTAGGGAGAACCCAATGCATGGGGTTCCACAAAACCGCTGAAGACCAGCCCAGTGTAACACTCTAGCTCCCAAGGCCTCTTCTAGAACTTCTCCCTCGTGGGTCTCATGTTTGAAAGACTGTCCGACAAACTGTTTCTACCAAGTAATAATTAACGTCCTCGTTTCTGACTAATCAGACATGGGCCCCACCAATCAGCATGAGATCATGGGCAGCTGCCCTTCCAAGGCGCCTTGATCCCCAACAAAAGCGAAGAAGGGGTTGGCCCCCTGAGCCTTGGGCGGCCTGAGTAGGAGCAGCGGCACGTGGCATGGGGCTCCTGTGGACTGGGGTGGGAGCCCCCACTGCTACGACAGTTACCATATCAGAGACTGAAGACCCACCTTCTAGCTCCAGCTCTAACGCTCCAGCCGAATCACTGAACCTTCATGGACTCGAGCTGCGTCACCTGTAGAACAAGATTAACCCTTGCTCTCTGCTTCTAGGGGCTGTTATAAGGATCAAGGAAGAAAAGGCACCAGAAAAAGGCAACTGCCTTTGCTGTCGGAATGCCCAGGATTATTATGAGTTTCCACGTTGGTAAAATGAGACTAGTAATAGTTCCTATGTCATCAAGTTGTTGTGAGAATTAAATCAGATAATAATTGTAAGACAGTTCCTGGCTTAACCAATGTTACCCTAATAAACCTAATTAACTAAAAAAATAAAGATGATAGAAGACCTATCATCTACAAGATTAAAAAAGAAACAGTTCCTGGCATTTTTCAAGGACTCGAAAAGATGAGGCTATTACATAATTGCTACCACTAGTATTGCTGCCGCTGTTACCGACACGGTTATCACGAGCACTAGTATATCTTGCTTCCTGGCTAAGAGACTCCCAGACAAGTCGAGAACTCGTAGAGTACAGGAAGTCTTCTTAAAGGGGATGTCATCTGAAACTAATATGGGGATATCAGCATCACCTCATCTGGAAATGGGAGAACCGGGAATACATTCCTCATATATGTTATCCCTAGTTAATCCACAATTGAACCCAAACTGCAGAAACCAAAACTAAAATCCACCTGCCTTAGCTCAATGTTTTCCGCTTCAAGAAATGGGCTCTAGAGAGTATTCAAGCATCTGCTAAACATCAGGAGCAACTGAAACATCCTGAAAACCTCACACAACTTACCAATCCAAGGATCCACTGGGGAAAATAAAATCAGCTTTGCCGATGCTTTGTCCCTCTAACTGAGCCATATTAGAGAACCCCCCGCCACACACACACACACACACACAAAAAAAAAAAAAAAAAAAAAAACGCCACAAAATTCAGAAATGCTCCTGGAAAATCCGAGAAAGCAGACTGACGCAAAACATTTTTTATGCGAGGAAAAGGAGAATAATGACTCCCAAACCCTTAAGTCTCTCAAGAACTTGTCACAGAAGGAGGTAGAAAATAAAATCAGCTGCCAGAGAGTCCCAGCCACCCCACATGGCTTGCCTTCGATGGCAGGGGCACTGTCACACACTGCTTTCCCCTTGGCCTGGGAGGACCCAGCCTAGGTCCAGGGGGTAGGAAACTGGGGCCCGCTGAAGAGTAACCACAAGGGACTTCCATAGAAGAGTCAGCAAAAGAGATGAAGGGCAGGAGACTGTAACAATGGCCCAGGATCCTTACCCTCAAGATTTTGCCTAGAACTGCATGGAAAAGACAGAAACCATCCAACAGGAACACTCACCTCTCCCCTCACCACAGCTGTCGGCCTCCTTGCATCAGCTCTGACACCTGCACCCATCAATGAAGTGCCCTGCTCCCAGCTGACGCCAGTGCGACTGTGCCCTGGGTCTCTTCCCTCACCTCTCAGAAACACGGTGCCAGCAATGATCCCAGCTCGTTCCTGCATCACCTGTTTCTCCCTCTCTACTGGATCATTCCCATCAGAACCAACCATGCTCTGTAATCTCCCATATCTCTCCCTCAAACCCACATCCTTTCCAGTTCTCAACTAATTTCTCGACTCCATATTAAAACTGCCTGAAAGATTCACCCAAACTTACTGTCTCCATTTCCTCACTCTGTATTTTCTCTTAGTCCACCTACTTACACCTACTCCAGCCAGGTTTTGTCCTTTAGGCTTCTGGACCCCTTCATTCTCCCAGGGTTTCTTAGTCCTTCTCAGTCTCCTTTGCTGGATCTGCCTCTTTCCCAACTTCTAAATGCTGCTCTGTCCCAAGGCTTAGGGCACCTATTCTTTTCTGTCTACACTCTCCTCCTAGGTAATTTCATCTAATCCTGTGGCCTTGAATAACACCTAAACAATAACCAACTGTATCTCTGCAGTCCTCTCCCATAACTTCAGATGCACACATCCGACTGGTTAATATACTCACATCTCAACTGTAACATGGCAAAACAATGTCTCACGCTCTCTCCCACCCCAAACGTGCTCCTCGCCCAGCCTTCCCATTTCAATGATGTGCTCAAGCTTCTGGAGTAGTCTTTGTCTCTTCTCTTTCTCCCACAGACTGCATCCCAATCAAGCCCGAATCGGACCACTCCTCTCCATCTCCAGGGCTGCCACCCCCAATCATGCCATCACTGACCCCTCCCTGCCTGGACCACAACAGCCTGCCACAGCCATCCTGCCAGCTACAGGTCCTCACCACAGCCCACTCTACAGCAGATAGAGTGATCTTTCTAAAAAAGCAAGTCAAATTGTTGCTCCTCTGCTTAAAACTCTCCAGTGACATCTCACTGGACTTAGAACAAATTTTAAAAACTCCTAACCTTGGCTCACAAAGCTTCACATTATCTAGCTCTCGCCTATCTGTGACCACTTCTCATGCCACTTTCTCCCTTGTTCACCACATTCCAGCCACACGGGCCTTTCTGCTCCTTGAACTTGAAGCTCTTTCTTGCCTTAAAGCCTTTGCACTGGCTGTTCTCTCTTCCAGAAAAGCTTTGCTACCTCCTCAACACAAGGATGGATCTGTTTTGTCATTCACGTTTTACCTTAAATGTCACCTACTCAGAAACACCCCCACTGACTTCCCAATCCAACTAAGCCACCCAGTTACTTGATATCACATCACCGTATTTCAATTTTCTGCACCGTAGTTACCACTCACTGTCTGATATTAGTCTTGTTTATTACTCATTTTCTGCTCCCTCCCCTGCCCCAGTAGATTGGACCATCTATGAGCACGAGGACTTTGTCTGCCTCACTCACTTCTGTAGGTCCAATACCTAGAATAATGCATGGCACACAGAGAAATCTAGTAAACATTGATGGATGCAGTTATCAGCCAGAGAGGCCCACTGATGGAGAGCTTTCGATGGTCCCAGCCAGCTCGCCAACTTCACACACACACACACACCACAGCAGGACAGCAAGACCACAGCCACAGTCCTATAAATCTCATCCATTAGGATTTCAACCCTCCTGCCAGAGCCAAACGCGGGAGGGAGACTTGGGGATTTCATAGGATCATCTGAGCTTCGAATGTGCTGTTCCACTGCCAGCTGGCAGTGTTTTCAACTCGGTGAAGAAAGAATTTCTGACTCAGCCCCCAAACCTACACTTAGTCATAGTCAGACCACCGTCCAGACCTTTAGCTCGTTTATTCAGTGAACAAACATTTCCCGAGTGCCTTCTCTGTGCCAGGCACTGGGGCAAAGGATGAAAAGCAGTTTCTGACCTCATGGAGCTCACTAGCTGAGCAGGCAGAGGGAGGAACGCTGTTAACACAAGTATACGCCCGGAGTGGGGAAGTCAAGACTATACTAGTGTTAGAGTCTGACCGGCGCCTTCATTTCACTTCTATAGAGCCAGGTCTGGGGTGACCTGACTAGTTCATTTCTACAGACTCGGGTCTGGGAATAAGTTGGCTTGTGGGACAAGGCTCCCGGGCTTTTGCAGAAAAACTATCACTTAACTAAGCGGAGGCAGGAGTGATTGTCCCCGCTCAGCACCAGTTAAACAGCCGCCGAAGAGTTCCAGGAATATTATTGGCTGATAGGTTCCCCTCCCCAGCCCCTCCTCTCCCCGTCAGGCCCGCGCGGTGGAGGGACCGAGTGGGGTGTGTTTCCGACTCTGCACTACCATCCCAGAGAACACGGCCGAGAGGAAAGGCCTCCCCAAACGAGAGTCCCATCGTCTCCTTCTCCCCTCCGTACCCTCCCCACCTCCAGTTCCCAGACCGCGGACGGAACTGCTAATCTACTCTCCTCCCGCCACCCCCCACCCCCGCCCGTCCTGGCCTGGGCACCCGCGCGGCCCGGTGCAACCGGAGACCCCAAAAAGGAGGCGTGTCCCGTCCCTCACACCGACGCCCGAAGCCAGCCAAACTGCCGGGTCCCGGGCGCAATGTGCAGCCCCAGCCCCCGCGGCGGGCCGGATCCCGGACCCCCCCCCCCCGGTTCCCCCACCGGGATGCGGACCCCACCCCACCTCCTGTCTGCAGCCCGCCTGCAGCCCACAACTCGGTACATAAAACCTCACACATCTGCGGCCGCGGCGCCGTGCGCGTCAACTCTTCCCCGCGACCCGCGCGGGAAGAGGGGACGCGCGCGCGGCGGGAATCGGGTGGGACCCCGTGGCACAGGTGTGAGTGCGGCGGCGCCTCGGTCACTCACTTGATGAAGTAGCTGGCGCCCTCCTCCGTGAAGCCTTCCTCCCAGCCGCGGGGCAGGTCTGCGGAAACGCGAGAAAAGTCGGGTGAAACTTGGGCGGTCCAGGCGCGCGCCCCCCAGGTGCTCCACCCCACCGGCCTGGGGCCCACCTGAGCGAATCATGTGGCCGGAGTTGACGGGCTCCCCGGTGCGGGGATGCAGCCAGGTCGTGCAGCGGAGTTGGTCACTGCGGAGAAAGAGGTGCACCTGTTAGCGCCGCCGCCTCCCGGGGGGGCGCCCGCCGGGCCCCGTACCCCTGCCCGGCCCTGCACCACCACCCCCAGCGGCCCCGCATTCCTGCGCCGCACTTGATGAAGAAGACGCGGCCGTCCCGGCACACGCCGTAGGACCAGTGCTCAGGTAAAGTGTCCCGCCCGATCGCCGCCGCCGCCATGTTCGCCGAGCTCGCAGCCGCCGCGGGCGCCGCGGGGCGGGGGAGAGGGGGTGGAGGCGGGGGAGGGGGCGGTGCGGGCGGCGGGCCTGCGGGTTCGGCCTGCGCGGGCCCAGGCGGCACCCAAGGGCGCTCCATCGCTGTGCGGGCTTCTCGGAGCGCGGGCGTGCGGAGTCCCAGCACCGCCGCGGAAGTTCGCCGCCGCACCCGCCGGCCGGAGCGCGGTGGCCGCGGCCTTTGTCCCCGCGCCTTCCCCGCCCCCAGCCCGCCGCGCGCCCCTTTGCCCCTGAGGCGGGAGACCCGGGCGGGGCTGGGGACCCGCTGTCCTGGCGTCTGGGGCAAACTCCGAAAACAAGGTGCACCCCGAATGGTCCAGTAAACCCCACCCGATCCCTACGACAGAACTTATCTCTCCGGAACTGTACTTCTTTCTGAACCATATGAACTTAAACAGGTTACTTCCATATTCCTAGCCTTGGTTTCTTCCTCTGTAAAATAAAGTTAATAATAAATACTACACAGGATTGTTGTGTAGATTAAATGAAGTGGCAATGGTGTGAAATGCTTAACGTAGTAGGTGCTGGCACGTAGTAGGTGCTCTATTCATGCCAAGTCAAGCGTGATTTCATTTTCCCCAGGTTTGCAGCTGGCATGTGAAGTAGAAGGATGCAAGTACTCCCACACAACACACACACACTCACACATGGCTCTGAAGTTGCAGGGATCACAGGCTTCTGCCTTCAATTCCTGTCAAGTGACAGAAGGAGGTACTGAGAGCCAGACTGAATTTCTTCCATCTGTTAGAAGAGCAGAGCCACCAGGTGTGGCGTCTCCTGGGGGCCCTGGAAAGTTACATGGCTGAAGCCTTCTCACATTCAGGTCTCTGCTCTAATCTCAGCTCCTGAGGGATCCCTCTCCCTGAGTCCTCTGTCCACAGGAAACCATTCCCCTCCTTCCCTTCACTGTCTATTCTATTACTCGTGTACACTTAATTGACATTTTTTTTTTTTTTAAGATTTTATTGGGGAAGGGGTACAGGACTGTATTGGGGAACAGTGTGTATTTCCAGGACTTTTTCCAAGTCAAGTTGTCCTTTCAATCTTAGTTGTGGAGGGCTTAGCTCAGCTCCAGGTCCAGCCTTTGTTAGTTTCAGGGGGCGGAGCCCACCATCCCTCTTGCTCCAGGAGCTTGCGGGAGTCCCAGGAGTCCAAGGGCAACCTTGTGGTTGAGTGGTTGAGAGCCCACTGGCCCATGTGGAATCCAATGGGCAGCCTTCAATTTTAGGAGCAGGGAGCTCCAACCGCCTGAGCCACCAGGCCGGCCCCCTTAATTGACATTATCTGTGTTTGTTTATTGCCTTCTTTGTTGTATATTAGCCCTCTGCACCCACTAAAATGTCAGCTGGATGAGAGAAGGGTCCTTGGCCTGTCCCATACACTGCCATGTCCCCAGCTCCTGGAACAGTGCCTGACTCATGTATGCAGTCAATAAATGCTGAATGAGTGTATGAAACACACTCCATACTGACACCCCTGCACAATAAGCGGAGACAGAGAGGAAGCTGGACTCTGGGAGATGTGAGGCCTAGCCTTTGAGGAACATAGGCTATAGTTTGGTGGGATGAGGCTCACATGAAAGTGAGACGTAGGTAATGTGGGCACTAGTTCATCAGAAACGTACCCAGACAGGTGGAATTTGGCTAGACCCTGAAGAACTGCTTAGGTTTGACTGGGAAGAGAGCACTCCAGATGGGGAGGGTAGGAGAGCAAACAGGATTGTGGGCCGGCCGTGGGATGCTGAGGAGACTATAGAGGCACCCTTTCTTGGAAACAGACGGTAGTATTGGGGAAGGAGGCTGATATGAGTTAGAGGGAATTGGTGTGATTGTGGAAGAGAACCCAAAATACTGAGAGGACATCCTTCTTTTGAGGAGGTTCTTGAGCAAATGACAATGGGAAAATAGTGTTTTTATTGTTAAATATTGATTTAAAATAATACATTAAGTGGGCAAAGGTCGTAAACACAGTTCACATAAAAGTAATACAAGTGGCTTTTAAACAAATGAAAAGACATTCAGCCACTTCATAATAGGACAAAGGCAGATTAAAATTAAGGTCAGATACTATGTTTTAGATATCAAACTGGAAAAAAAAAAGCACATTGTAAAGAAAGACATTCTTGTTCATTGTTGGTGGGACTATAAAATGGTTGTCTCCTTGAAGACAATTTGGTAATAGCTGTTAGAATTTAAATACATATACCTTTTGACTATGTATATGTATTTAAATTTGAGCAATTCCACTACTAGAAATTTATCCTACATTAGTGCCCATGCAGGGACACAAAGGCCTGTGTACTAGAATATTCACTACAGCATCGTCAATAGTTACAAGAGACTAGAAACAAAACCTAAATGTTTATCAAAAAAGAACAAGTTTCTAGGGTAGTGGGTATTAATTAGACTTATTGTGGTGACATTTCACAATATATACAAATATTGAATCATTATGTTATATACCTGAAACTAATATAATGTTATATGTCCATTATACCTCAATTTTTAAAAAAGGAACAGGTTAATTATGTCATACTACAATGGGATGGTATGCAGCTGTTAAAAATGAGATAGATCTCTATGTACTGCTATGGAATGGTCTCTAAGATATTAAAGATGCAGAACTGTGTATATGGTATGCTACAATATTAATATATAGGGAGCATCATGGTTGAATAAGATATGCCTTGTTTATGTTCTCCCCCAACAACAATGATTTGGCATCCATCCATGGACAAAAAGTGTTTTGTAGGTGTGTGGGATCCAGCACCATATGCGAAGAAACCTGGGAGGAGTTTTACCCACACATGCATCAGGCGATTGGCATACAGACCTCGGTCCTTCTGTAAACACTGCAGTGGCCCAAGAACTGACTTTAGTCCATCTTGGCTGCAGTGGAGGAGCCCCTGGAAAACATTGTCTTAGATAATTGCACACAGATGAGGGAGTCTTTATGGAAGTCCAGGTTTCCAGCAGAGAAGTTCTAGCACATCATTGGAGCAAAAAATGCAAGTTTGAACACACTGAAGGTGGCAGTTAGTAAAGACTAGAGGAGGTGTCTGCTCTTTCAAATGCGAAGACAGCAACACTAAACTTCAAGGAACATGAAAAAGTAACAAAACATGACACCATCAAAGGATTACACTAATCTTGTAGTAATCAATTCCAAAGAGATGGAGATCTGTGATTTACCTGACAAATAATTCAATATAGCTGTTTAAGGAAACTCAATGAGCTACAAGAAAATACAGAAAGACAATTCATTGAAATCAGAAAAACAATACATGAACAAAATTAGAAGTTTAACAAAGAGAGAAATCATAAAGAAAGAAACAAACATTCTGGAGATGAAGACTACAATGAATGAAATGTAAAATGCAATAGAGAGCATCAACAGCAGAATGGATCAAGCAAAAGAAAGAATCTGTGAGGTAGAAGATAGGAACTTTGAAATTACCCCGTCAGAAGAGAACACAGAAAAAAGAGTGAAGAAACTTTCCACAATCTATGGAATACCACCAAAAGAAATAATTTGTGAATTATTGGAGCTCCAAAGGGAGAAAGGCGTTAGAAAGCTTATTTAAAGAAATGATGGCTGAGAACTTCCCAAATCTGGGGAGAGATGTGGGTATCCAAGATCATGAAGCTCATATGTCACTTAAACTCAAAGAGATCCTCTACAAGACACATTATAATAAAACTGTCAAAAATCAAAGACAAAGAGGGAATTTTAAAAGCAGGAAGACAAAAGAAGCTGGTAACTTACTAGCAACTTGTAAGGCAATCAACATATTTCTCAGCAGAAACCTTACAAGCGAGGAAAAAGTGGGATGATAAAAGTGCTTAAAGGAAAAAACTGCCAATCAGGAGTGCTCTATCTGGCAAAATTATCCTTCAGAAATAAAGACAAGATAAAGAATTTCCCAGGAAAACAAAAGCTAAGGGAGTTCATCACCACTAGATCTGCCTTACAAGATAAGCTGAAAGGAGTTCTTCATGCTGAACTGAAAGGTTGCTAATTAGTAACAGGAAAACATGAAAATATACAACATGCTAGCAAAGGTAGGTACATATACAAATTCAGAATACTCTAATACTATACGGTGGTATGTTAACACAACTCTAGTATAAAGAATAAAAGACAAGAGTATTAAAAAGAATTAACTACAATAATTTGCTAATGAATATACAGTATAAAAAGAAGTCATCTGTGACATCCAAAACAAAAAAGGAGGGGATAAAAAGGTAGAGTTTTTATATGCGATTAAAGTTAAATTGTTATCAGCATAAAATATACTGTTATATCTATAAGATATTTTATGTAAGCCTTGTGGCTACCACAAAGCAAAATCTACAGTAGATTCACAAAAGATAAAGAGAACGGAATAGGGGCCAGCCCGGTGGCTCAGGCGGTTGGAGCTCCATGCTCCTAACACCGAAGGCTGCCGGTTTGATTCCCACATGGGCCAGTGGGCTCTCAACCACAAGGTTGCTAGTTCGATTCCTCGACTCCCACAGGGATTAGTTGCCCCCTGCAACTAAGATTGAACACGGCACCTTAAGCTGAGATGCCGCTGAGCTCCCGGTGGCTCAGTTGATTGGAGCGAGTCCTCTCAACCACAAGGTTGCCGGTTAGACTCCTGCAAGGGATAGTGGGCTGCACCCCCTGCAACTAACGATGGGAACTGGACCTGGAGCTGAGCTGTGCCCTCCACAACTAAGATTGAAAGGACAACAACTTGACTTGGAAAAAGTCCTGGAAGTATACACTGTTCCCCAATAAAGTCCTGTTCCCCTTCCCCAATAAAATCTTTTTTAAAATAAATAAATAAATAATTTCCCCTGGAGTCAAAAAAAAGGGAAGGGAATAAAGCATACCACTATGGAAAACCATCAATTCACAAAGGAAGGCATCAAGAGAGGAGGAAAGGAACAAATGGACTCTAAAACAGCCAGAAAACAATAAGATGCATTAGTAAGTTCTTACCTATCAATAATTACTCTAAATGTAATGTAAGTCAATCAAAAGACATAGAATGGGTGGATGGATAAATGAAACAAGACCCAACTATATGCTGCCTACAAGAAACTCATTTCAACTGTAAGGACATATACAGGCTCAAAGTGAAGGAATAGGGAAAGATAGTCCATGCAAGTGGAAACCAAAAAAGATCAGGGATAGCTATACTTATATCAGACAAAAGAGACTTTAATCCTAAAATGATAACAAGAGACAAAGGTCATTGTGTAATGATAAAGGGTCAATTCATCAAGAAGATAAAACGATCATAAGTATATACTTGTATGCATCCAACTTCAAAGCACCTAAAGATATTAAGCAAATACTAACAGATCTGAAGGGAGAAATAGACAAGAATACAATAATAGTGGGGGACTTTAGTACCACACTTTCAACAACGGATAGGTACTCCAGACAGAAAATAAATAAGGAAATAATAAACTTGAATGACACTTCAGACCAAATGAACATAACGGGCATTTACAGAACATTCCACCCATCAGCAGCGGAATACACATTCTTCTCAAGTGCACATAGAACATTCTCCAGGATAGACAATATGATAGGTCACAAATTTAAGATTAGCAAATTTAAGATTGAAATTACACCAAGTATCTTTTCTGACCACAGTGGTATGAAACTAGAAATCAATAACAGGAGGAAATCTGGCAAATTCACAATATTGTAGAAATTAAATAACATGCTCCTGAACAACTAATGAATCAATCAAAGAAGAAATCAACAGGGAAATTTAAAAAATATCTTGAAAATAGAAACACAATATACCAAAACCTATGGGATTCAGCAAAGCAATTTTAAGAGGGAGGTTTATAGAGATACACGCCTACATTAGGAAAAAAAGAAAGAGCTCAAATAAACAACCTAACTTTACATCTCAAGGAACTAGTAAAAAAAAACAAACAAAAAAAACAAGCCCAAAGTTAGCGGAAGAAAGGAAATAACAAAGATCAGACCAGAAATAAATGAACTAGAGACCAGAAAAACAATGGAAAAGATCAATGAAGCTAAGAGCTGGTTTTTTGAACATAACAAAAATTGACAAGCCTTTAGCTAGACTAAAAAAAAAAAGAGAGACAACTGAAATAAATAAAATCGGAAATGAAAGAGGAGACATTACAACATATCACAGAAATACAAAGAATCATAAGAGACTTTGTATTTTGGCATGAACAATTATATGCCAAAAATTGGATAAACCTAGAAGAAATTCATAAATTTCTATAAACATACAACCTACTAAGACTTAATCATGAAGAAACAGAAAATCCGAACAGACCAATAATAAGTAAGGAGATTGAATCAGTAATCAAAAATCTCCCAACAATGAAAAGCCCAGGACCAGATGGTTTTCCTGGTGAATTCTACCAATCATTTAAAGAAGAATTAACACTAGTCCTTCTCCACTCTTCCAGAAAATTGAACAGAAAGGACCACTCCCATACTCATTTTATAAGGCCAGCATTATTACCCTGATACCCAAACCAGATAAGAACACTACAAGAAAAGCCAACTCCAGGCCAATTTCCTGTATGAGGAAGGGAGCAGGTGACCCTCAAGGGATATGCATGTAAAATTTCTAAAAATACATGCAAAAAAGCATTGTTAGCCTCTGAGAAGGAGACTTGAGTGTCTGGGATGAGAGTGAGACTTACTTTTAGATTTTTTGTTTTGTTTCATATTTTTTAACGTTAAGTGTATATTATTTTTCAATTAAAAAACTCACTTTAAAAAGAGAGATCATGAATTTAAGGAGCTTATTATTAGCACATTGCCCAACGAATAGTAGGCTCAATAAGTAAAAATTCCTTTCTTTTTAGTCATCCACTCAAACATTTGCCATGCCTTTCCTTCCCTCCCCTAACCCAACAGTATCTCCATTTGTGCATTTGATCAATGACTATTAATTTAATGCATATTGCATGCTAGGCACTGTTCTAATAGTATAGCTGCTTGCATGAATCAGACAGTCAGTCCCTCCCTGCCTGCATGGAGCATCTAGTCCCCATCCTCACCTCTGACAATTTTAATTCCTGCCTCCCTAGCTTTACACAGGCCATCAGGCCCCCTACACAAATCTAGAGTAGCTTTCCCATTCCCTTCTTTCAGAACCTGACCTAAATTCTCCATAGAGCCTCTGGACCCCCAGGGATATTCTCCATATTCTCAGCGGACTCATAGGAGCCTTGGGCGACCTTCCTCTGCTGCCCTCTGCTGGGCTCCCTGGGGCTCGCAGTCCCTCCTCCCTAGGGCCTGCCTCTCCCCGCTTAGCGTCTCATCCACCTCTGGTGTGCAGGCTCCAGGGATCTGTGCTCCCAGAACACACTGGCTTTTCCTGGACCCTGTGGCTCAAAGCTGCGATCTGTGTGACCCTGAGTGTGAGCCAGAATGTCCCTGAAGGCCACTGTCTTTGAGAGGCAGTGCTGTTGGGAGAGCAATAATACTGCATGGCAGAGGGGGGAGTTCAGGTGAAATACCTTGCATAGAACTCTTTAATTCTTTCTTTTACTCTTTGTGTTTTTATCTTGTGCCAAAGCAATTTATACTCTTATAGAAACAGCAGAAAACAGAGATTCAAAAGAAAGATTTAGACAACTCCTGTAATGCCACTTCGATCCGGTTCTGCTCACAATTGGAGCAGGAACAGAGGGGAAAGGGCACTAGGCCAGGAGCCAGGAGCTCAAACGCTACCACTGTCCCTTCACTGTGACCCTTCCTTCTCAGAGTCTCAACGTATCCAACACAAAATGAGCACCCCAATAACATGTCCCTTCAGGCTTCCCTCCTCTGTGATTCTAAGTCGGTCGTCCCAAGAAGTCCACTCATCAATTGGGCCCTTAGGCAGTTCCAACATTCAACTACTACAAATATGGAAAAGTGCTAAAACAAATTACAAATAGTCAGGGAGAAAAGACCCCGAAAAGTTATGAAAATGAACAAAAATGCTTTAAAAACTCTTGGAGGGTTGAAAATTGCCTTATTAAAACGCATGACAATAACCAACACTATAGGAAAAATAAAACAGTGACTGGGGAATATTCGTTTTCAAAATGTAAGGCTAATCATGCCACTAGCAATTCAAACCATTTATCCCCTTGGCTCTAAAGAAAAGACAGTTCCATGAAAAAGCCTACAAAGCCCGGCAGGTCTGACCCCTGCCTCCCTCCCTCCCTCCTCCTCAGCCCGTCCCTCCTGCACACTGGCTGTGCTCCCTGCTGCCATGAGGCCTCTGCACAGGCTATGGGCTGTGCCTAGAATGCCCACACCTCTTCCACTTCACTCCCCCTTATTTCAAATAACAGATCGAGAGGCACTTCCTCAGGGAAGCCTTCCCTGCCCCCTTGGAGAGACTCCCCCACCCAGCCATCATTGGCTCTTGTAGCACCAGGCATATCTCCTTTGTAGCACTTGTCACAGTTGGCATCTACATTTGGTGATTATTTGATTAATTCTCTCTCCTCCAAAACCCAGTAGGTTCCATGAGAGCAGAGACCATGGCTGGTTTTGCTCACTATTATATCCCAAACCCTAAAATAGTACGTGATGCATATTCAATAAATATGTATTGTTTGGATGGATGGATGGATGGATGGATGGGACAGGAGAGGAGAGGGCCTAGGCCCATTGTAAGTGTTTAGAGAATGTTGCTGAATGAAGAAGTGGGCAGGTTGGGCAAAGCCCAGAGGATGACTCACATATACACCTGATTTCCAATCTTTGGGTAAGCACAAGGCCACAAAGGAATCTGTTAGGATGGAGGGAAAAGTGATTCAGTCAGAACTGAAAACACTCTGCCCGCTGCCCCAGGGCCTCTCTTCTGAAGGTGCTGGAGACTTGAATAGCTTCCCCTGCTTCCAGAACTTAGCACGGCATGGACAGCAGGGGCTTGGAACCTAACTGGTCCAACCTCCTTCTTTTCCAGGCAAGGATCACCCAGGCAGTGAGACTTGCCAGGGTTAACACAGCCCCCCGGGGGGGGCAGTGCAGGATGGAGAAAACAGGGCTTAGGCACTTACAGACCTGGGTTCCATCCTGACTTGTTATTTGCAGACTCCCTGTTCCGGGCTCTTCCACCGGGGTAGAGGGGACCTAAGTCTCATCACCTGACTGGCTAACTGAACACACCCCCAAATCCCAGTTCACCTTCGTCAGTGACCCTCTTGCCATACACTCGGTCCCATCATACACCCACCTAGGCTGACTACATCTTTCCTTTCCAGCCCCCACCCACTCTTCACCTTGCTTTCAAAGGTCAGAGAACTGTCCTGGTCAGAAAGCAGTCCTTCAGCAGCACTGAGATGTCAGACCCCCAGCTACTTTGAGAAAATGAGAAGATCCCTTGTTTCTCAAATCCAGTGTCCAGCCTCTGTGGCCTCATCTTGGCCTGTGACCTTGGGCATCTTGACATCTATTTTCTAAGAACTTAACATCTATTTTATAAGAGAAAAACCGAGACAAAGGAGTTTAGTAATTTCTGCAGTCATGTCTCTGTAATGCTCCAATGACATTATGGAGGCAAAACAGTTTGTATTCTGTGACTCCCTGATCCTGAGTTAGAGGCAGTGAGAGCTCAGCGTGATTTGTGTAAATAATGAGTTTAGTTGTTTAGGGCTTTACAAGTTACAAAAACCAACCATGATCTTTGAATCTTTGTGAATTTGTTCATAAATAAGTATATTAGTGTAGGCTCTCAAACAAGGTGCCCTCTAGGAAACGTTTGTGCCTCTCCAACGATGGGATTTCAGGCACTACAACCTGTTAGCTGGAGAATTATAGAAGGGGCTCTGCCTGATACCTTCTCAGTCTTCCTTGAAGACCAGCCTTACCCCAATCTTTGAGCCAAAAGCATTGCTGGTGAGGTATGAGGGCCAACGCCGGTGGCCCACGCTGAGATCCCAGAGCAGTCGAAGTGCCCTTTCCCTGGACTGGTAGAGTATGTGCTAGCAGAGCGGGACCCCCCGGGTGACACAGGACCATCGCACACCTCCAGTACAAGACGGTCTCTGTCCCAAGTTCCCCAATGTAGGCATGGCGTCCCCCTTAGGCCCCAAGGCAAACCAGGAGATCCCAACTACAGCCTGTTGCTCCGGGCCCGAGTGGAGAAGGACACAGCCCCAAAGCAGCGGCTCCTCATATGGGCCCCTGAGCCGGCTCACCCTCAGGCACACCGACTACCAGAACCAGAGGACAGCCCCCTCACAGACACAGCACGCTTTCTACTTGTCCCTCCTCTTCATCTCCTGGCCCCTCACCACAGTCCATGAAGTAGGGCTCCATGTTAGACCCAGCAGACGGATGAGGAACTACTACCCAGCAGTAAAAACCAAACCTTTTGAGTGGTGACCTTCCCATCCCTGGAGTTTAAGCCGAAATTGAAGAGCCACCTGTGAGCGATGTTTCCAACCCAAAGCCTACCAGCTGCTAGGTCCTGTGGACTCTGCTTTTCTCTCCACAGGCCCAGGTCCTGTTTGTGCCCACCCAGGCTCTAGAAAGCAACCCCTACCCCCCCCCCGCCCCCACTGGCCCTCGCTAACAGCCAATAGCGCTGGTCCTGTGTCTCCTACAGATAGTCCATCAGCTCAGCCTGGACCTGGGCCCCCTGGGGATTGACCTAACTCCTTTCCCAGACTCTCTCACTGCTACCAAGTTCAAAGCTGAACTGAAATAGTCACTGGTCCTTCACACTGCACTCTCCCACCACCATCATTGCTCATGATCTTCCTTCTACACAGGAGGCTCTATTACTGGGGTGCTCCCCCAACCCCCTTGCCCAACATGTCCTTCAAGATCCAGCTTAACTGCCACTCCTCTGGGAAGCCTTCCCAAATGTTCTGATTTTTCCTTAACACTTTATCTTCACCTCTCTTCTGAAGCTAATTTCTACCTTTTGAGGTTTGTACACTTAATGAATGTGGTCCAGCCACACTAGTCTGTACATCTTTTAAGGTGCAGGGTCAGGTGTGTCATCTTATTAGCATCTGTCCCAGCACCTTGCCCACAAGAGGCACTTAGTGAATGTGTTGAATGAATCAGTGATGAATCCAGACCCTAAGTTGCTGTTCACCGGTATAGAATGCATGTCACAAAAGTGCTCATAAATATTTGCTGAGTGAATGACTGCTTTTAAAATTCTAGACCTCATAGAGACTTTTTAAAGAATTATGTTGGGCAAGAAAGACAAAGAATATAGCAAAACCCCCCTTGCATATATCACCTAGCTTATGAAATAAAGCATTACGAACACAGCTGAAACTCCCTGGGTGCCCCTGCCCCATCCTGCTGCCCACCTCCTTCCCTTGGGAGAGGTACCACCGTCCTACTTTGAGGGTTTGTCGCTCCCAACCTTCTGCTATCTATGTCACTGTGTTTGTAGCCACAGTGACGGGTAATAGTGTAAGAATCAATGTGACTGCAGGTAAGGCTGGGATGCCATGAACCGCTTGGAGCTGAAAGGCAACTCTTATCCTTAGGTTAAGAGAAGGCTAATTTTTTACTCATAGGTAACAAAATTAGAGAGAAACAATATAAAAGAGAACAGTGCCTAAATTCACTTAATTTCTGGAGATTTTAAAATTTGGTTTCGCTAATGGATATCTTCATACATTAGGAATTAGCTAAACCGTTTGTTAATAATTTTTAAGTTGACTTATTACAGGTCTTGTATTATTTGCACTTCTCTTAAAGAAGAAAACAAAACCTGAGGAAGGCTAGCAACAGAGTGTGAAGCTGTCCCAGGAGCTGAAGCGGTGTATCCCCTCCTCTTCCACTTCCTGTTGCAACCAATAAAGGCCGTTCGTATCATAAAAAATAAATAAAAGTTTAAAACCCGAGGAAAAGGCTCGTAAGAGGCATCAAGGTATAGTGATAGACACATCAGACATCCCAGTGGCTTTAGTTTAAGTCTCAAAGTAATTTACCTTTTCTGAGCCTCAATTTCCCCATCTTTAAAATGGAGGTAATTTTTTTAAAAAATTAATACATTTATACCAAACCTCCTTCCAAAAAAATCTGGAGTCAACTTTTTGGGAAGTTGTAAAAATCAAAGAAATAACAAGTATGAGAGTACTTTTGAATCATAAGCTGCAGGTACGGGGTAGATGCAACAGCAATATACGCCACCTAGTAGCAAAAAGGAGTAACTGCACCTAGATACAATTCAAATACTGTGCACACTATATAGAGTGGGGATCGAAATCCAGAGCCTTAAAGGATTACTGGACATTGGGGGAAACCCTCTGACATAAAAGACACACAAACAAAACAGACAGTGTAGAGGTAGAAAAAAATTAAGATTATCATTAAGTATTCAGAGATGAGAAGATATATCTGACAGATTTCTATAAAAAAGAAAATTTCAGGGAAGAAAAATGAGCTCTGACCAGTGGTGAGCTAGATCTGGCTTGTAAGGTCTCGCAGGAGCCAACTGTTAAATTTTCAGGAATTCTTCAAGCCAGTGAAGCACAGGAATTATTAAAACTGAAATTATATAAACTCAAAGCTAAATAAATTATATTCAAAACAAATGTAATACTCAAAATTCATAATTTCCTAATTATTTTATACCATTTTACTATTAACAGTGGTCTTGAAGTAATTTACGTTTATTGTTTCTGTACAGGGGAAACACTATATAATAGTCTGCTACTGAGTAGTCCTTCCCAGCTCCACATTGTAATGCCCCCCGGGTAGCTTGAAATCAGCCATCGTGGGAGTTTTTATACCATAGAAATAAGTAAGCATTGCAAATCAGAGTTGTCTCCTCCCCGCCAGAGAGTTAAATATTTACTAACATACCGACATACATTTCATAACATAGGTACATATATACAACACATACACATACATACACACGTATATACATTTACTAACATGCCACTGGCTCTGGAAAATTAAAAAGATGAAGGTAGACTTGAAAAACTTAGTGAGATTGGAAGATAAAGTTGAAACCTCCCAGAAAGTAGGAAAAAGAGATGGACAAGAGTTGGTAAAAAATGAGAAAAGTGTGGCCGGCCCAGTGGCTCAGGCAGTTAGAGCTCCGTGCTCCTAACACCTAAGGCTGCCGTTTCGATTCCCACATGGGCCAGTGGGCTCTCAACCACAAGGTTGCCAGTTCAACTCCTCGAGTCCCGCAAGGGATGGTGGGCTGTGCCCCCTGCAACTAGAAAATGGCAACTGGACCTGGAGCTGAGCTGCGCCCTCCACAACTAAGACTGAAAGGACAACAACTTGACTTGGAAAAAAGGCCTGGAAGTACACACTGTTCCCCAATAAAGTCCTGTTCCCCTTCCCCAATAAAATCTTTAAAAAAAAAAAATGAGAAAAGTTAAAGGATCAGTCCAGAAAGTCTAACGTGCGAAAGTAATGAGTTCCAGAAAGAGAACACAGCAAATAGTGTGGAAGAAATATTAAAGTAGTAATTCAAGAAAATTTCCCAGAACTTCAAGACAACTTTGAGACTGAAATAGCTCGAGCATCTTGTGGAACAAATGAAAAAAGATAAAACCAAGATATTATTGCCAACTCTCAAAACACCAAACAATAAAGAGATGATCCTAAGAGAATAAAATAATGGAAAAAAAAGCAGGTTACAAAGGATGGGGATCAGAATGACATCTAACTTCCTGACAGCAGGTTTTTTTTTTATGTCTTTTTAAGCTAGAATAATTAGTGATAACAATTTTTTTTTATGTTTTTAAGCTAGAAATAATTAGTGGTAACAATTTTTAGGAAAAATTATTTCCAATCTAGAGTCCATTTCCAAATTCTCTATCTACCAACAGTGAGAATTTAAAAAGTAATTTTTTAAGACCTCAAAATATTTCCATGTGCATTCATTTAACTAATATTTATTGAGAACCTACTATGTGGCAGACATTATTCTAAATACCTCAGTTTTCTAATGTAACCTGTTCCAGAAGAACGTTTGAGTTCTGAAACGTTCGAAAACAGCTGACAGCTAGGCCTCAGGATCTTGCACTCAGTGGAAGCCGTGTGACATGTTCGACTTCTGAGGCGTGTTCGCAAACCAAAGCATTTATTTCTGGGTTTACAGCGTTTGTAAAATGAAATGTTCCTCAACGGAGGAGATGTTCGAAAACTGAGGTACTACTGTACTAGGGATGTTGACAAACTGGATGTAACCAGTTTAACAAGGTCCCCACTCTACCGCGGCTTACTTACAATCTGAAAATATCAACATGTCAGGTAGTACTCAGTACCCTGAAGAACAGAATTGGGGGGATGGAGTGCTGGGGGGAGGGTGCTTTTTTAGACAGGGCTTCTCTGGTGAGGTTACAGCTGGATACCTAAATGAAGGAACAAGCCACATGAGTACCTGGGGAAGATTCTCCCAGGCAGAGGAATTAACGAGGGCAATGACCCTGGAAAGTTTGTGAAGCCAAGTGCAAGTAACTGGTAAGGGTGGTAGGAGATGAACACAGCGGTATCTGGGGGGGAGGGAGGGGGCAGCTACCCTTATATTGATACTTTCCATTTGTTTCTCCAGACCCACTCTCCACCCTGCTCCACTACCTGCGAAACTACTATCAACCACATCACACATTTTAAGGAGTTCCTTTAGAAGACACTGCCCAAATTCCTCAATTGAGTATGACATCTGTTTCCTGCCAGGATCCTGACACCCCCTAGTAGGGCAAGATAAGGATTTTAGATTTTATTCTGAACGAGATGGGAAACCACAGGAGTTGTTTTGTTTTTAATTTTATTGGGGAGCAGTGTGTTTCTCCAGGGCCCACCAGCTCCAAGTTGTTGTCCTTCAATCTAGTTGTGGAGGGTGCAGCTCACTGGCCCATGTGGGAATCGAACTGGCAACCCTGTTGTTCAGAGCTCGTGCTCTAACCAACTGAGCCATCCGGCCGCCCACCACTGGAGTTTTTTGAGCATATGGGACACCATGTGACTTATATTTTAAAAGATCATCCTAGATGCTGATGTAGAAAAGACCTCAGTGGGGTCACAGGTGGAAGTAAGAGGCTTTAACAGTAGTAGAGGTAAGAGGTGACTCAGACTAGGGTGGTTTTGGTGGAGGTGGTTTAAGTGGTCAAATTTGGGATATATCGTTAAGATAGAGCTAAGACGGGGGCGGCTGGTTAGCTCAGTTGGTTACAGCACAGTGCATGTAACACCAAGGTTGTTGGTTCGATCCCCACATGGGCCACTGTGAGCCGCACCCTCCACAACTAGATTGAAAACTACTTGACTTGGAGCTGATGGGTCCTGGAAGGACACACTTAAGTTAAAAAAAAAAAAACGATAGAGCCAAGAAGAATTGGTGATCAAGTGGATACGTGGTGTAAGAGAAAAAAGGCAAGGATGACTCAGGTGTTTGGTCTGAGGATGCTATTTACTGAAATAGATGCCTGGGGAGAAAGCAGGTCTGGGGTGCAAAAACCAAGTTCAGTTTGGGATAAAGTCCAGGTGTTTATTAGCTATCCAATTGCAGGTTGAATAGGTGGATGCACATCTAATGCTCAACCTTAGGTAGTCTGTGCCGGAGGTATGAATTTTAGTGTAGTAACCTTTTGAGGTAGCATTTAGAGCCACACACTAGATGAAATTACCTAGGAGTTGGTATAAACAGAGGAAATGAGGTCCAAGGACTGAGACGCTTTTTTGGGAGCTACTAGACAATGTTTCACCAAAAGGAAGGAGTAAACCAGGAAGGAGGAAGACATAGGATGTGGACATAGGGAATCTGACATTGGAGGCAGAAAGAATCCCCACAGATGTGTAAAGAACATTCCGGAACTAAAGGTCTCAAGAGTAACATGTGAATTGGAGCTAGAGGATGAGGGTCCTGAGAGGGGTATCACCAAGAAAAAAACAAAGTAAGTGAACCTGATTGCAGATATTGAGATTTGATGAATTAGAACACAGAACACTAAGCAGAGGAAAGAACTAACATTTTATGCAAACACATATTTACAGATAGTAAGTATAGAATTACATCAACTATGTATGTAATATTCACAGAAATGTAAACATACTGACTTAACCATAAAATATTATATAATTAAAAGGATTCTAAAAAAATAAATAAATAAAAATAAATAAAAGGATTCTAAGTGAAGAGATATAAACTAAAAATCAAGAAATCATAGTATATTATTTAGGGCAATTCCACTTCTAAGTATACACCGTGTTTCCCTGAAAATAAGACCTAGCCAGACAATCAGCTCTAATGCAATGCATCTTTTGGAGCAAAAATTAATATAAGACCTGGGTCTTATATAAGACGAGGTAATTAATAAATATCTAATCTAATCTAATACCAGGTCTTATATTAATTTTTGCTCCAAAAGATGCGTTAGAGCTGACTGTCCAGCTAGGTCTTATTTTCGGGGGAACAGGGTTATCCAAAAGAATTGAAAACAGGGACTCATGACAAGCACATGTAAATGAATGTTCATAGCAGTACTAAAAATAGCCAAAAAGGTGGAAACCCAAACATCCATAAACAAATGGTATATACGTATGTGGAATATTATTGTGATAAAATGAAGTACTGATATATGCTACAATGTGAATGAATCCCAAAAACATGCTAAGTGAAAGCCAGACATAAAAGGTCACATATTGTATGACTCCACTTGTATGAAGTATCCAGATAGATAAACCCATAGGAACAGAAAGCAGATGAGTGGTTTTTGCCAGGAGCTGAGGGGAGAATGAGGATTTAACTGCTTTATGAGTACAGGGTTTTATTTTGGAGTGATGAAAATATTTTGGAACTAAATAGGAGTGGTGGTTGCACATTATGAATGTACTAAATGTCACTGAATTACTCATTTTGAAATGATGAATTTTGCTATGTGAATTTCACCTCAGTTTTTAGAAATAGCTAAGTTGAAATTGGTCACCCTAGACTTGCAAAAGGGAAGGGTCCACAAGTATTCTAAGTCTTATAAAATGATATAACTTTTAAAGCCACATATATGCGTAAATTTAATGAAAAAATAGTTAAGATGAGGCCGGCCCGGTGGCTCAGGCAGTTGGAGCTTCGTGCTCCGAACTCTAAAGGCTGCCGGTTCGATTCCCACATGGGCCAGTGGGCTCTCAACCACAAGGTTGCCAGTTCGACTGGACTCCCGCCAGGGATGGTGGGCTGTGCCCCTAACAACGGCAACTGGACCTGGAGCTGAGGGGCGCCCTCCACAACTAAGATTGAAAGGACAACTTGACTTGGAAAAAGTCCTGGAAGTACACACTGTTCCCTTCCCCAATAAAATCTTAAAAATAAAAAAATAGTTAAGATGAACACCTGTCACTGAAAGAAACATGATTTTTAAATGACGAGAACAGTTTGAAGGAAATCTTCAAATCCTAGGTGCTCACATATGGGTAGATTTAAACAAATAAGATCCATATGCCGATTCCAACTGTGTCAAAACAGATGTACAAAGAAAAAGTATATGAGAACTTTTGTTTAAAAAAGAATAAATGTCTAAGTCTGGAAGACAGATGAAAGCCATACTATATTAAACAGAAGGGAGCAGAAAAAAATTAAAAATTTTATTAGACTGATCTATCAAAAAAAATTAAGGTAAATCATTAGAAATAGTATCAAGAAATTGTTAAATTTCTATAGCAAAAATACTATAAACCAGATTGAAGTTTGGGAAAAATATTTGTAGCACATGGTAAAGGGTAAATAACACTGTTCCAAGAGAAATTGGAATAGGGCATGAATAGGCAATTTACAAAAAGTAAACATAAGATACTCATCAGTTACCAATGTAAAACAATAAATAAAAAGAGGATCACTGATTCTCATAACAAAGATTTAAATAATTATCTTGGGGTAACTATAAAACAAATTATAATATGTAACATCTATGCAACAAGTATCCTCAACTACAGTGTTTCCCTGAAAATAAGACCTAGCTGGACCATCAGCTCTAATGCATCTTTTTGGAGCAAAAATTAATATAAGACTCAGTATTAGATTAGATATTCTATTAATTAAATTACCTGGTCTTATGTAAGAACTGGTCTTATATTAATTTTTGCTCCAAAAGATGCATTAGAGCTGATGGCTAGCTAGGTCTTATTTTGGGGGAAACATGGTAACTATCTAGGGTTTGTGAGACCTTGTTTTACTTGTTCATCACTCTTGGAGATGTTTGCCTTATTACAGGTAAGTTTATTTCTTGGTTTATGATTGTGAGCCACTTTAAAACATGAACACAAAAGCACAAGGGATTAAAAACTTACATCTAACACTAGGTAAGAAATGGGTAAAATACTGAAACAGATTATCCGCACCTGTCTCCCTTATTTGTGAGCCCACTAGGAAGGGGGACTGAATCAGTCTGCACACCCAGCATAGAACACATACTGCTGGGTAGGTGGCTATATGGACCTGAAGACCAAGGTTAAATGGTTTGGGTGTACCTCCTGAGCCTGGCGCCCAATATCAATGCTTGTTAACATAGTGGTCTCTTGAAAAGAAGGACTTTGCCTAATAGTGTGATTTCAAACACAAATTTTATTACTACTTAGGATAAAGCTGAAGTAAAAAGCTTATTATTAAATATAGTTAGAAAAAAGGTAGTACATACAAATGGCCTTCTTGAACTTTTCCTGCATCCTGAAGGAGCATGGCTTTGGAAACCAGCCAAACACACGGTTTATCATTTACTGGTCTTAAAATCTTGAATAGCTCATCCAGTTATTCAAGAGAATTAACTCTTTCAAACAGGGATACCCAATATTCTGCCAACATCTGGGTGAGTAAATTTTAACTCATCCAAAAGTTGCAAGGCTCAGGAACCTGAGCTCCCCTCAGTTCTTCCTGTTCCCTCTGCTCCAGATGGAACTGTGCTTGCTTACTGTTTGCTGAATCTCTTCTTCCTCATCTTTTAGCCTCACCAGCAAGTCTGGGAAAAAATATCACACTAACTCCTGAGGTCCCTCCACACTCAAGATGTCCTTCTCCAGACACTTTCATGTGTATTTCTGATGTTACCCTATGGATAACATGTATCACAGTTCTACCTGGCATTTAATATCAAATGTATCCAAAATACTTGGAAAGTTTCCCCATGACATTAAAACAACTAAATCACTACTACTTTCTAGTCTCTTCCAGCACCCTCTATACCACCTTAACTGCTCAACTTGATGCAATTATAAACAGGTGCAACAATGGATGCTATCTTATTGCTCTGTAGAATTACACAATTCTAATTCTGCTAAAACACAAATCAAAAAAGAGCAACATATATGAATCACTGATAGTTTTTTAAGGAAAGAAATACAAAACATGCATCTCATTAAACAATGATTTTATTACTTGAGTACATAGACAAATTTATGCAACCAAGGCAGAGGCCGTGGATGACTCGCTGAAAAGGAAAAAGAAGGGAGGGGAGAAGACTGGATTAATACAGGTCCTCCGTATTCATCCATAGAATTTCCCAGCTAACAGACCTATTTCCAAACAGCTAAAATAAACCCCAACTATATTAAATGCACCAAACTGCTGAGTTCTTGAATCAGTTCATTGCGCTCAAGCATAATGAATTAAGATGCTCACTCAGACATCCAAGGAAGAACTGGCCAACATAAGGAAAAAAATCCTTCTGGTGGAAACTGCGAATGTTTGGACATTAATCATCATAGTGAGCATCTGATGCAAAAATGAAGACAACATGAACACCTGGGAGCAGTGGTATGTACTGAAATTTTTACCCAGTATCTATCTAAAGGCTTGTTCATGTTCTAAATCAGGGGTCTGTGAACTATGGCCCTTCGCTTGTATCTGTAAATAGTTTCAATGGAACACAGCCACACCCGTTTATTTATGCATCATCTATGGTTGTATTCCTGCTATAATGACAGAACTGAAAGAGTGACTGACCATGAAGCCACGACCTAAAACATTACGATCAGTCCTTTTACTCTATTTACTATCTGGCTAACCTGTTAACAAATAAGGATACTTACTATTTCCAATTGGGGGGGAGGACTCGTTTGGTCTTGTAATATCGAGCCAACCGGTGAATACGACTCTCGATCAGAATCAGACGGAATTTAGCATCCTTATCCTAAAAATTAAAAAATTAGTAGAATTTAAGAAAACCACCCAAAACAACTAAACATTATCAAACATTATTTTAACAAAAGAATGCATAGACACCATGTACTTTAATGAAAAGTTACCCTGTAATAGAATCATAGGCCAGGGTTCATGTGGCTACATGAAGTCCTTAAGAATTTTTAAGGTTTCCAGGAGACCAAGAAGAAATGATTTGCATAACTCTGCAAACAAACACCTCGACATTTTCAACCAACTGAATATTACTGTCTAGAGAAGGCAAGGACCCTCCCACCAATCTCTTCTGGTAGAATTTTTATTTCAAAGCATCTTTAGTGTGACTAGTTTGTGTCCTAAGCCACTTTAGATAAATCAAATCCAATGCATTATCTTTACTGAAATAAACTAGTACAAGCAGTCCTATGCTCTTACCTTTCTGTTCCTCTCAAGATGCTTTCGAACCGCAACAGCTTTCTTAATTAAATGGTAGAGATCCTCAGGAAGATCAGGAGCAAGTCCTTTGGATTTAAGAATTCTTAGGATTTTATTGCCTGTCACAAAACGTACTTGTGCAACACCATGCGAGTCTCTCAGGATCACACCTAAAAACAGAATAATATATTATAAACTGCGAATGTTGGAAGACCATCATCATAGAAAGCTTGCTGGACGGACAGCAAAACTACTTAAAGCCAGCTTCAAAAAAAGTTTATTAAGAACATCAGAGCTTCTTAAAAAGAGTTTATGTACATTATTTTTCTTAACTCTCAAAACAGCATATATGACTACTTGACTATCTACTACGTCCTTCCTATTATGTGTGATACCGCCACTAGATCATAAGCTCCAAGAAGGCATATATTTTGCCCTTTTTCGACAACTGGAATCTCAGCATTCAGAATCATCACATGCCAGGCCAACATTTGCTGAATGAAGCCACTTGCAAAGTCACACACAGTTTAGGCTCAAACCACATCTGAAAAAGTGTGACAAGCAGCGTGAGTCCAATCCTTCATTTAATAGCTGTGTGATTTGGGGCTAGTTATAAAGCTACACTGTGCGTGTTTTCTCAACTGTTAGGATGGGGAAAACTACTGGCATTTACTTGAAATCATTCTTGTGAGAATTAAACGAGGGCAGTATTTGTAAAGTGCTTAGAACAATGCACTTATGACAGTGCCTAGCTCGTAATAAATACTCATTAAATTTTTCAGAACGTTTTAATAATTTTACCATCTTCTGAATGAGAATTTGAGAGTTCAACAAACGATGACCGAGAGGTCTCCGTCAACAGTGAAGCCAGGAAAAAGGGCGAAAGGTTTTCAGCCTTTTTCAGCAAGTTACACGAGGGCAAATGGAAGGGGCTCCATTACACAGAAACACTCACCGATCTGTGAGGGAGTCAGCCCCTTCTTAGCCAGTTTGTAGATCTGCTCCTTCACATCGTCAGACGTCAACTTCAGCCACTGTTTGTGGAAAGGAAGCGGCCTCAGCACGAGAAACCAGGGGCGATACCTACACACAGCGATCCCTCCACCCTCCAAGTAGCGCTCCTCATGCACACATGGCCGGCCACAGAGCCCGCACGCCGGCGCCACTTCCCCGGAGCGACGAATGGCATCCTCCTCCCCCATCTGTCCCCGGCCCCCGCACGCTACTTACGGTGGGGACGCTGCGGCGGTAGGGCAGAGCCGACTGGGACAGGCCCTTCCTGGGGAGAGAAGCAGTCTTAGTGTAAAGTGGTCCGTGCCACAGCAACCCAGAACACCATCCCCTCGACCCGCTGCCCACACTCCCTCCTTTCCCCTCATCCCCGCGGCCGAGCCCTGCAATTCTCGCAGGGAAACCCGCGCTCACCCGGGAGCGTGCATGCGACCCATGATGGCGGCGGCCAAGCAGCAAAAAAGAGAGCGAGGACTGTGAGAGCTTCCGGAAGCCACCCAGCACACAGGAAATGACCTCACACGTTCCCGCTTCCTCGCCTGCGGGAGGAGGAGTTACGCTGCGTGGTCCTCGGCGTCCGCCTAGCTACATATCCCGAAATGCATTTCAACGTGGTAGCAGATTTCTCAATCAACAGGACTACACATCCCGGCATGCATCGGCCCTTGAGGAGGCTCGTAGCTAGAGCGGCAAATTGAGTCCTTTTCCAGCGGGGCCTGTGCATTTCTGGAAGTGCTGCTAAAACCAAGATAGTGCCGGTTTGAATCCAAGACTGGATGTGGGCATGGAGCAGAGACAGCTGCAGGGGTTGGTGGACTTAGTCCCTGTCCTAGGAAAGGCCGTTATCTGCGCCCACACCCCCACAGAATTTGGGTGCCTGAAGTTCAGCCATACACTGTTATTATTCATTCATTCACCCGCGCCAGTCCTTATCTTGGCACTAGAATCCTCAAAGTCTGTCTCTGCCCTTAATAAATTCTCAGGTACAATACCATGGTGATACGTGCCTACACTGGAAGAAATTCATGGTAATGGTTAACAGCCAGCCAGAGCTGCTTTATTTTATCTCTAATCCTAATCTCTCAAGGGAGGGATCACTGACCACGGGGAAGTACCAGCCCAGGAATTTAAAGCAGGCACTGGCGGGCCCCTACCCCCTATCCACCCCCACCTGGCACCCCTCCAACACTTCCTTGCACCCGGCTGTGTGGTGCTTGGCTTGGTGGGGAGGAGTGTTGGGTAAAGCCTCACGGAGCCGCGCGTGCTTGAGAGTTGAACCGGGAGGAGCTTTGGGAATAAGATTGCAAAGGCAGGAGCTAGATATAAGGAGGTGAATGAAGGGAAGTGTTCAGGATGATGGAGATATTGAGGAGTTTGAACTTCTTGGTAAAAAGAACTGCCATTGAAACTCTTAAGACTGACTCAGTGCTGGTAGGAAGGAATGCGTTGAAAGAGTGGGCAAATGAGGGGCTTGTTCAAAAACAGACCGGAAGGAGGGAGGGAGGTGAAATCAATAAATGACTACCGACAAGTTTGAAGTAACTGGTGAGACTTTGAAAGAAACTCTAGGTACTAAAACATCCCCCCTCCACTGCTCTTTTAACCGATCACTATTATTTGATGAATCACTTTCTAAAGCATTAAGAATTTCATTCAAATTGGGTAATCTATTTTTCCTAGCAAAGATGCTTTCTTTTTTTTTAATTTGGGAACAGGACTTTATTGGGGAACAGTGTGTACTTCCAGGCCTTTTTTTCCAAGTCAAGTTGTTGTCCTCTCAATCTTAGTTGTGAAAGGTACAGCTCAGCTACAGGTCCAGTTGCCGTTTCTAGTTGCAGGGGGCACAGTCCACCATCCCTTGCGGGACTCGAGGAATTAAACCTGCAACCTTGTGGTTGAGAGCCCACTGGCCCATGTGGGAATCGAACCGGCAGCCTTCGGAGTTAGGAGCATGGAGCTGTAACCGTCTGAGCCACAGGGCCGGCCCAGATGCTTTCTTATTGTTAGCCAAATTTACATCTTCAGCCCAGATATGGAATAGGTTTTAACAGGGCTCCAACTCCCAACCCTCACCCCTACCTACCTACTCCAAGTCCCTTTTCAGTTAAACGCTATCCATTTGCTCAAACCACAAACCTTGGAGTCTTGATTTTTCCTTTTTAATTCCCTTTAGAGAGTCATCTCAGCTCTACCACAAAAATGTATCACAAATACATTCACTTCTCTCCATTTCCACTGCTATCCCCAATCCAAGCCACCCGCTCTCATATGGGCAACTCAGTGGTATCCCAGCTGTTTGTGCTTTACTCATGTCCCCACCCCAAACACACATAACCCATTCTCCATCTAGCAGTCAGTGATCTTTTAAAAACAGAAATCGGACAATTTATTACTCCCCTGAGTAACCCCTCCTATACTTTCTCAGTGCATTTACAATACAATCCAACCCCCTGGCCTCTGTCATCTCAGGCCTTTCCTGAGAAAGACCATCTAAACTTTAGATTCTAAAGTAATCCTCCTCCTTTCCAATATCCTATTGATTATCTTCATAGCACACGAATCTGACATTTTCCTTTCTAGTTGCTTGTTTGGTTGTCTGCCTCCAATAAAATTTGAACCCTGAGAATAGACTGTTCATTGCTTTTACCTCCAGCACCCAGAACATTGCCTGGCAGGCAGGGAGTTAGGCACTTACAAACCTAAGTAATTTGATCTCCATATGAGGATATCTAGACTACCAACTTTATTTCAGGAGGCGGTCAAAGATAGTGGGAAGAGTAAAATTTGGCAATCTAGACCTGGATTACAGTACACCTGTGTGTGATTTGGATCAGGTCAGTTATTTAATTACATGAGTTTTTTTAAGCATTGCTGGAATGATTTGCCCTCAGCCCTGATTTATCATCACACTTGTCTGGTAGTGGAAAGATTGAGGGATGTCTATAATATAACCAACACCAGTACTGGATTGTTTTGAGAATACCACTCTGGTTAAAAACAAAAACAAAAAAAACCCACAGCTATTAAAACACCACATGACTTTTCTAATAAGGATATAGAAATGTTGAAAAATATTTATTCATGGAATAGGAATTACGTTATTTCAGGTTTTTTTGTTTGGTTGTCATGTTTGAGCCCTCCACTAGTTTTTAATTCACCTTATCTGGCCATGTTTGTATCAATATCATCATAGATAAAATATGTAGTTGAATTTTAATCAAGTGGTATTTACCTTCTATTAATATTAAGCCATGCCCTGTGGCCTTTATGTGACATACTTTTCTGAGAACTTCTTTTGTAAACTGGGACCTTCTGATTTTCTAAAGATAAAAAAGGGGAAAGTTATAATTTTACTACATGAACCACTGTTAACACATTTCTAAAAGGCAGAGGTTCAGTGATCAAATGGTTTTAAAAAATGGATTTTATGATCTTTAAAGGTAAAATTCACATACCATAAAATTTGCTATTTTAACCATTTTAAAGTGTACAATTCAGTGGCTTTTAGTACATTCACAATATTGTGCAACCATCACCACTTACTCCAGAGTTTTCATTACCCCAAAGAGCAGCCTCGTATTCTTTAAGCAATTACTCATCTGTCTCCTCACCCCCATAGTCCCTGGCAACCACTAATCTTTCTGTCTCTATGGATTTGCCTATTCTAGATATTTCATATAGTTAATGCAATAGATAGTATGTGGCCTTTTGTGTGTAGTTTCTCCCTAGCATATCAAGATTTATCCATGGTGTAGCAGGATCACTGCTCTTCCTTTTTATGGCTGAATATTCCACTATATGGATGTGTCACATTTTATCTGTTGATGGACATTTGGCTTGTATGTACTTTTGGGCCATAAATAATGCTATGAACATTCATGTACAAGAATTTGAGTACCTGTTTTCAATTTCCTTGAGATTTTATACACACACACAATATATGAATTGCTGGGTGAGAGGTCATTTTTTTGAGAACTGCCAAACTGTTTTCCACAGCAGCTGCAGTTTTACACTCCCACAGTGAATAGGGGCTCCAAGATAAACAAAATACATTTCTCTACATCCTAGTGGGTAGGAATTAGTAACTCATTGTAGTTTTGATTTGTATTTTCCTAATGACTAATGAGGTTGAGCATCTTTTCATGTGATTATTAGCCATTTTGAAGAAATGTCTATTCAGTCTTTTGCCTTTGTAGAAATTGGGTTGGCTTTCTGCTGTTGAGTTTTAAGTTCTTTATACATTTTAGATATCACATGCTTATCAGATATATGACTCGTGACTTTTCTTTCCCATTCTGTGAGTTGTCTTTTTACTTTTTCTCGTTGCTTGTGCTTTTTATGTCATACTTAAGAAACCTGTCTAATCCAAGGTTAAAAAGATGGGGCCGACCTGGTGGCTCAGGTGGTTGGAGCGCCCGGCTTCTAACACTGAGGTCGCCAGTTCGATTCCCACATGGGCAGTGAGCTGCACCCTCTACAGCTAAGATTGTGAACAACAGCTCTCCCTGGAGCTGGGCTGCCTTGAGCCAATGACTGGCGACTGACTGTCTCAGCCAGAGGGAGCGCAAGGCTCCTAATACCAGCATGGGCCAGAGAGCTGTGACCTACACAACTAGACTGAGAAACACCGGCTTGAGGGAAGGTGGGGAGTCGAAAGAAGGAGGGGAAAAAAAAGATGGACACCTATGTTTTCTTTTAAGAGTATAATTTTAGCTAAGTTTAGATCATTGATCCACTTTGAACCAAATTTTTTATATGTTGTAAGAGTCCTACTTCATTCTTTTGCGGTTATCTAATTGTCCCAGCACCATGTGTTGAAAAACTTTTATTTTCCTATTGATTTTGTCAGCCTTGTGTCTTTCCTGGATCATGATTCAAACAAATAAAATAACCAAATAGTTGTTCTAGAAATGAAAAATACAACAACCAAAATTAAAAATTCAATGATGAGTTAAACAGTTGAAGAGTAGTGAATTGGAGAAGTCGTATTATTATAAATTATTCAGAACTGATGTTACTGATCGATTTAAGAATCCTAGATAGAAAAAAATAATAATATCTACACCTAGGCACATCCTAGTTAATATAGATCAAATAGGATCAGCTCCAAGGTGATAACTATTGAAGGTGTATGATGGATTCATTTGTGGAATTCATTATACTGTTGTCTAATTTTGTATACTTGTACACAGTATGTATAAAATTTGCACGATAAAGAGTTTCAAAAGAGTGAAATAATTTTTTTTTTTTGACATTAACTGAGTTCATCACTCCCAAAAAACTGGCTCTAATTGTTTAAGTTATTGCTCTTCATGGTCTCTGGGCCCTTTCACATGTTACGGTAGAAGAATCGACATTTCCCCGTTGTGTAGATATGTCTATAACATGGCTGTTACTGCATTATTTAATATTTAAATAAACTACCAAAAGCCAGGGACCATACTCACTGAAGCATTTCACTTCTATGAAACGGTGAGGAGGCTCTAGGAAAGTGGCAATGCAGACCTTCAAAGAACCACACTTAGAAATCAGGCACTCTAATTGGACATCTTTAGGGGCAACTGACAGCCCAGTTCTGAAATTCAGGATTATTTGAACCTAATAAACTCCTGGGTGAGATGCAAAGAACACCAACAGTGAGCTCAAAGTTTGGAACCAAAAACGTTAACATGTCAACGAGAAATGAAATTATAGCCGAGTTCCTTTATTCCAGAAATATTTTAATACAATCATAGTACAGTTACAAAGTCACATTCAGTCCACTGAATATATTCAAGGCATTAATAAAAATATCATACATCTTTATTCACTACTTTAATATAACGAAAGTATTTGGTTCTTATAGATGAGACTAACTGCTATATTCATTCATATTTGCACTGCTAGTAAAATAGCATGTAAGTAAATCTGTTGATTATAGAGTGCCGCTTTAGTCCTTTTTAATCTGAACTCTAAGTATCAAAATTGACTGTTTTCTGTTTTAAATGCCACATTACTTGAATCCTAGAAAAAATAGTTATCCCATTTAAGGCAAGATTTTGAAACTTTTATACAACTTTAATTTGAAAAGATAAAATAATATCAAAGATCATTCATGCCTTAACATTTAGATACCTACTGATTCTTATAAAGGCAGTAATAAGAATGTCAGTGCAAGTTCTACATTGGGTTCCTCAGTAGAGAAAATAATAGGTTCTTGGAGTAAACCATTATTTTCAAATCCCAAAGCACTGCAAGAGGAAAGAATTCTTCTGGTGCAGGACTTACATGTAGCATAATTATTTTTACTCGATAAAGATAGATATAAAACTTTGTGAGTATACATAAAAATTAGTGTCTTGGCCAGTTTGTTTAAACTTTTGTTTGATTTACTTTAATGCAAGCTTTAAAAAACTGTAAAAAAACCCCAACTGATTTAAAATCTATTGATAGTAGTAGTGCAAAGAGGCGCCTCTGTCCCTTTTTTTTTTTTTTTTTTTTTGGTAAGAGCTGAAGATTAGCATTTCACAAAGAAATAACTTATATTAAAATATATGTTAAGTGTGTGTGTGGTATTTTTATGACCAAAAAATGCACAAAATGAGTTAAATTAAGAGAAAACATTACCACTTGTTCTGAACTCCGTTAACTGTACAGTACTAATCACAATATACATTTTTAGATAAGAATTCAGATTTCTTGTCATTGAAAAGTGACATCACATTTTCTAGTTCTATTATTTGTGCTCAGAGACACTGCAGTAACAGACTGCAAATACGCAGTGTACATTGAATCCAATTAACAATGACCTTTTGCCAAAACCGTACTTTCTTTTTACAGTGGCTAAGTGACAACTCATGGAATGGAATTAGGTCTCAGAAGTTTAAATGAAACTATCTAGGAATTTTTTACATTTGCAAAGGTACTTACACACTTTAAGAAAATGTGAACTATATGTAGAAAAAGAAACTAAACGGTGGTGATATTCATATGGCATACTCACAGGGTTTCCTACAAATGGACCATTAGTGTTAGGCACCAAAAATTTCAAGTTTGTTTTTTTAAAGCCCGTCCCATTGATTCATCCTCAGCTCTTGTATTTCTGCTCTGCAGGTATCACCAATTTCATTAAACATTTGTACAGTTTGTAAAAATTCTGTTCTGGACAACTGAATTGTCCTTTCTTGGTATTGTTCACTGCATATTTTGTCAGTTATCTCACAGCACCTCAATTGCTACAATCTCTAATTTAAAAAGTGAATTTCTATTTTAGCCATGAGAATTAATATAGTATATACATAACTATGTGTGAAGCTGAATGAATAACTAATAAAAACCAATCTTATTCTTAATGGTTACTGTAGAATAATTTCAATCATGTCCCTTATGATTCTGAATCACATTACACTGAGTAATTTACGTGAATGTACAATGTTTACAAATGTCAGTAAGACACCTTACAAGACAAACTCTGCCATCAAAGTCTACATTAAAATTCAGTCTGGACCCTGGAATTCTTGTCCTGGGCCTCTTGTTCTACCAAACAGGAATGGGCAAATGGGTAAACAATTTTCACTTGTTTAATGCAGGAGTGGAGTAAAGATACATGGAAGTGGAACTACCGAACTGCAACTCACACTCCTAGGAATAAATGTAGGACTATAACGGAATGATGGAATTTAGTGTACAGCTACACCAATGAATCTCATTCAGTTACTGGACAACAAAAACACAAATCAAATGGCTGACTGTTTAACTAAGTCACACATCAGAAACAGAGAAAATGGTCTTTCTATGGGAAAAACATTAGTAAATATACATAATTTCCTGTGTTGGGTAAGTTGAAAGCGAGTGAAAACTACTAATTATTTATCAAGTCAGGAAAGAAAACTCAGAAGGAAGTGCCAAGGAAGCCCGTGAAGTTAAGGCACCATTATTTACAACTTCAGTGATTGGCACTTAATTCTGACAAGGGCTTTAAAGACATGAATAATAAAAATCAGTATTATTTCCCCCTACTTCTATCAACTACTTAGTAGTTCTTAACATAACGATCTATTGTTTGTGCTTTGCTTGTCAGCCCTGTGAACAGCAGCTGCATTTTATGGTAACACCCTGCACCATCCCGTCCTTTGGTGTTTGCAAACATGCACAGTGGTAAAGGCTGTAGAAGGTGCAAAAACACGAAAACAAACATGCTGTGAATGTGTAAGAAACAACGCAAACTAGACCAAACTAAAGCTATGACGCTGAATTACTCAAGAGAGGATTAAATCCTTCACCAACTCAAAGTCTTTTTCAGGACTTAATATATATTAAGTTTAGGGTTTATAGCATTCTACTAATATCTAATGACTTAAAAATGGCAATATCTTTAACAAATTCATAAAAGTTAGTTATGTGACTGTTGGTCCAACACGTGCTGAAATGTAGCAAGTTCATTTACTTTACAATTTCTGTCCAAGTATAAAAATACTATACAAAGCTCTCAAGTGTGTGTGTGTGTGTGTGTGTGTGTGTGTGCGCGCACATGTTTATAACTATTCGTGTTTCCAAAGCTCAGAAATTCACTAGCTTATAAACAGGTTGCTGCAGTCAGCTGATACCACTTAACCGTCTCTTTGCTCAGGTTGAAATCTTTCAAAGCCAGGGTTATTCCACCCAAGAAAAAATTCTCCCGCAGAGATTCTGCACTGAGTACACTCAGTTGAAGTTTTCTCTGTCTTAATGTTTCTTTGCTATATCCACTGTACACAAGCTACAGCAAAGGCAAAAAGAAACAAGAAGTTACAAATTATTTGTTTGGTTTCTTGGATTATTTTAAGTAAAAATATAAATGAGATTATTAATCAGACAGTGACTACAATTAATGACATTGATTACAACATATCTGGTGGAATTTGTCTCATATTTTTGATGTATTTCAGGAGTCTTGGATTGTATTCACATGCCTCAGAGTATCTCACATAGCAATGCACAAAGTAGAAAATTATTATTGACTAAAAACTAAAAACATGGTTTTCCTGAGATGGAGGTATGGGGAAGAGAAAAGAAATTACATGGCAGCATGCATTAAGATGATAGATGGAAAAGGAGACTGGAAGGAAGCAAGCAGCTGGGATAGCATAATTATAATTACTTTACAGAAAATGAAATAAATTTTCCTTTTGCTGTCTTTTTTCTGTTGGACTTTATATACTATGAAATGATAATTTTGGGGTTATCCATAATTCAGTGCAAACTCATCAACTATAAATTCAGTTTACAGTGAATCTGGAGTTTCACACACCACATTCAACACTTAGAATTCTTTTCTTTTCCCTCAAGAAAGCCTCACCATAAGTGCTGAGAAACATCTCCTTAATATAGTCCTTCTCACTGACTACAAGAACTAAAAAAATGACTACATTTCATTTTCTTGAAAGTACAATACTAACTAGAAAAAAGCCAATACTACTTTTCCAGAATAATACCAGTTGGTCTTCACCTAATGTTTTATATGCTTTTAAAGGGCTGACAGGATATGCTGTGATTTTAATAACCTTGATGAATATTCAGAATTATTTGCTCTCAGATCTCTATTCAGACATTTTGTGTGGATGTAATGTCAATGTACACAAATAATGCGGTGTTTATCCTAACGAAGTACTTGACTAAAGGTTAGTGGGTTTTAATAGATGAGCCATCTACGCTGACCCTGAGTAGCTGAGCAAAGTCACGGTTCTGCTCCACACAGTTCAGTTGGTGCTTTGTTTACTGTTTTCGGTTTGGAGCACTCTGTTTAAGAGGGCTGCTCACAGACCACAACAAATTAGAAGGAGGATGATTTTGAAACTACATCCTATAAAGCAAAGGTGAAGATTCTGAAGATATTTTAAAAGAATAAACAGGAAGGGCATTTCAACTTCAATTATGTGAAGAGCTGCAATGTAGAAGTAGGAAAAGAATAGTTCTGTGTGGTTCCAACAGATACAACTGAGATCCACAGAGGCAAACATACAGGGAGGGAAGATTACAGGTCAGTATAAAAAATAACCTAAGAGCTGGAGCTGCCCCAAGCAAACTGGATAGCCTGGAAGTATTTCAGCACAGATTGGACATCCCTTCTGAAAAATGGTGTAGGAGGGGTTCAAGCACTGGAAAAGCAGATGAATAATGGCCCCTAAGATCTTCTTAAAACCTAAGGTCTATGACTGAGGTTCAAATCTGCATCACTGTGTTAAATGCCATTGGACTGCTATTGATGTGCTTTACTAGTACAATAAATAGTTCAGCAACCAATACCTAAAAATTTTAAATTTAAAGTGTATAAAATTTTGAATCTCAAACAAAAATCTAGGAATTTTTTAGAAATGATTTTAACTTACCATTTCGTTGAATGTTGGATTCCTAGTCTTTCGTGAAATTTTGGTTTTACGTTTGGATGTTTTGTGGGTATCTGGAAGTAGGTATGTTTTGACATATGGATTTGGGTCGGCCCCATCTTCAGTAACCTATAAAGAAAAGCATTCCCTTAACAGTAATGCTTCTTACCAAGGGATGGGTTTCCTCTATAATCATCATTATTTGTAATCACTCACAAGATCTTTGATGTGCATCACCATGATGAAAAGAGTACCATTTCGGTAAGAGACAGATAATTTCACTGCTCCTCCTATTTGGCCTGGAGTTGGACTGAAGAGACCTGCATCTGAAAATATAAATGTGTTCATCTTTAATTTTATCTTGCTTGCAGTGGTTCAAGCTGCAACAAAAAATTTTTGCTTTAACTCCAGGACCATAACATATGAGGTTAAAAAAAGGGTAAAGAACCTCGCCATTGGATACATACTTAGTAATATTAGGGAAGTTGTATTTATCTAGAAATACACTGCCTTAGCAAGAATACCCTCCTCATTTTCAATGAACCACAGCCAGTAACCCTACTGTTACTCTCCACATCCACTGAGAAGTTACAGACTTGCAGGCCATAGGGAAGCCATGAACTATCATTAAAGAGAAAAAAAAAATCTCACCTGCAGACCTAGCTATTCCTTCAGCTTTCTCATCACGAAGTAAAGGGTGAAAAAAAGTACAAACAAGATCACACTAAGATAGAAGAGGAAAGAGATCCATTAGTTTAAATATTATATAGCACAAAAATACAATTTATTTTTCAGGTAGGACATTCACCTCTGCTACGTCTGTTGAAGCTCTCATCAAACTTTGTAAATAACTGTTTAATTCAATTTTTCTTTTGGCTGCTACATCTTTTATGTGTGTTCTTCCTAGAACCATCTTATTAGGAAAGCTACAAAAGAAAAACAATAAGCAGTGGGATTTAAATTAATTCATCTGGATGTGTTTATAGAATCAAGTACAGTATTTACTTAGAAATACTTTTATATATTTTTATATACTTTTTATATATTTAAATACAAAGTAGAGTCTTAATACACTATAAAGTAAATTTTGTGATTTCAAAGTACTGGAGATGAAATAGCTCAAATACCCCATCATTCTTTTATGAACCCTGGTACAAAAAGTACATGGTTTTGATAATTTGCTGTATTTATTACTTATTTTCTACTTATTTCTTCTCAAGACTAATCATTCACAAATATTTTATGAATGATTTTGGAGGTAGATCTTATCCTCCAAAATAATAATTACTCAATTAGCCATAGCTATCGTAGAGACCAGTAAAACCCACAAATGACATACAGCCCAAATCAAGACAATCCTAACTCTGCCTATTGTGGTGGCTGTGGGAAAATGAGACTGCATATGGAAATAAACTGATACCCACTTTGCTGCCTTTTTACTTTAGAAATCTAGTCTGAGAAGAATATGAGCAACTTGATACAGGAAATCTATTGGTCATTATACTACATTAAAACTGAGGATTTCCAAAGAATATCAGATACAAAACTAAGCACTACGATTCTAATTAAGTCTCAATGCCTCAGCTTTTTACTTTTTAGAGGAGCTCAGTATGACCATTTAGATTATTTCTACAGTGATTTAAAATCTGATTTTTTAAAACCAAAGTTCCAAATTATTATCTTGTGTTGTTTATTGTGGTAGAGATAACAAATTTAAAGCAGCAAATAAAATTAGAAAGATGGAAAATCCCACAATTTAAGTTTAAAATCTTGATCATTTATTCATTTACTCATTCAACAAAAACTTACAGTTCCTTGTCTATGGCTAGTACTGTGATACAAAGGAAAATAAGTCACATGGTCCACAGTATTTTACTGTTAACACAAAGCTTCTGACTTACACCTGATACTAAATAAATAGTTTCCTATAAAAAACGACTAAAGTACATAGATGAGAACATACCCTGGTAACTTCCAAAGTGGAAATATAATACTGAGCTTGTTGTGAAGTTCTTGAAACTCGTCAAATGTCCGGAACACAAATGAGGGCTCAAGCTGTCCTTCCCTCAAAATTCGGACTACATAAATCTGAAAAGAAACCACACCCAAACACATTAGAATCATAATAAAACCTTTCCAGACAGAAAATCTACAGGTTTACTATTATATGTAATACCAGTGCTTTTAACTTGGTAATATATGTCACCAATAGGAAACAGCAAATAAAAAACTCATCATAATTTATATCACATCTAACTACATTCTAAGAGTGACCTTAACCATTGTAACATATAGAAACAAGGACTGGAAAGTGAGAGTCATTTGATTTCCAGGATTAAGTATAATAAATGTACTTCCCAAATTTATAAATTTAGTACATTTCCAATGAAAATATTAATAAGTTCATTTAAGGGTAAATGAGAAAAAAGGCAAAATTTATGGCAGCTGGGTTATGAGGGAAAACTTATCTTACTGGATATTTAAACTTATAAAGTCACAGTACTTTAAAGAGTAAAATGCTGTGCATAAAGAGTCAGATATACCTACTGAAGAAATGAATTCAGGGACAGACAGACAGACAGACAGACAGATAGAAGTAAATATATATACATTTATTTACATAGATACGTAGTGTAGTTAAAGGTGGCATGATAAGTCATTGGTGGCAGGTGGATACGGACTGCACAGTAAAATGGTGTTAGGATAAAATACTCAATAAACACAAAACTTTACTACTAATACAATAGGCAAAATTTAAAATAATAGTGAAGTCGCTTTCTAAAATTTGTCAAAAATTTAAAGACTGTCAGGGCTGCAAAATATTAACACAAGGGTGAAAAATAACATAAAAAATGATGATAATGCTACACTATTGGTGGGTATGGAAAAGTGCACTGAAGATCCTGTTTTTCAAAAACAAACTGTGTGTGTGTGAGAGAGAGAGATGTGTGTGAGTAATACTTCATCCCTAGAGAGTAGAATGAGAATGTAAGATTGTTGTTTTATATGCTTCTATATTGGTTGAGTTTGTTACAATGAGCAAGCTTCACCTTTGGAATCAAGAGGAAATTGAAGGAAGGAGAAAAAGCAAAACAGTTAAGTACTACCCTTTTAGTCTTGCCCCAAAAGAATATCATTTGTCCCTCATGATTTTGGAGCAAATTAGGGATGCTCCAAGTACATTTATTTATTTTTGGACCATCCATGGAAGAGAAGTATGAAAAGAAAAAATGCTTGAAACTTCAGCAGAGTCAGTAAAGGAAGCAAGAAAGGACAACAAAAATGCAGGCATGAGTCTCTCCAAGTACCTAAATCAAACTTACGTAATGTTTATCTGGGTTGTATTTCTTATGGTAAGTGAAAACAGAGACCTCCTTGATTCGACCATCTTGTCTAAAGGAGTATGTTTTGGGTGAAAATGAAAGGATGGGCTCATCATTGGAAGGAAGACCAGAAAAACGAAGCTGGGCAAGGTTGTGAATGAAGAAGTTAAACTTTGTGGCAATGCTTCCCAAACTTGATTCAATCAGCCTACAAAATAACCAGAAAATGGGTTAACAGTAAATGTTCATGAGAACACATGCTCAATTCTTTTAACATAATAGAAGATGAAAAACACTTTCATTCCTTTTAAAATATTAAGCAGATTCTCACTCTGCCAGGGATTCCCTTTGTTCAATAGGCCAAAAACCCATGAAAATATGTCTCACCCCAACAAAAAAATGTTAGCACAGAAGTCTCTTTTCCATCCCATCCCACTGTCTCCAAGAAATGAGGTTTGGATATCTTGAGGCCTCTGGGGTCCAATACTAATTAAAAAGCTATTAGGGACAGAATATGATTGGTATAATGCCAAAAAGATGATTTCATTATTTCGTTCCCTTGTAATAAACAGGGTATGTGACAATTAAACAGGTGTAGAAGGAAGCATCCAGAGTAATCCAAATAAAAAAAAACAAACACCTTTTCTATTAAACAGCAGAGTGGTAGAATCTGGTATCAGTGTCCTTCTTCAGATAATCATAACATCCCTCAGTTGGGAAAAGAAGATTTGGCAGGATGGGGAGTTTGGTGGAGATAAATTTGGAAGGAGGGCCTGCATAAAACATTTTAGGCACGGAAAGGAAACAAGACGTCTCAGAAAGAAAAGAGATCCAAAAACAGAAGTGAGAGAACCTCACACAAAGATTTTTGCCTTGCTATGTGTGGACTGAACACTTGTGTCCCCCCAAATTCCTATGTTGAAGCCCCAACCCCATGGGGCCATTATGGAGTGAGTAATTAATGTTAAAATTATGTCACCAGGGTGTCCAGCTCCAATAGGCTTAGTGTCCTTAAAAGATGAGACAAGAAAGCTCAGGCGTTCTTGCTTTGTATCTCCCTCTTTCATGTGAAAAAAACAGGGAGAAGGCAGTCAGTTGTCTATAAGGTAGAGCCCTCACCAGGAAACGCCTCAGCCAGCACCTTGATCTTGGACTTCCCAGCCTCCAGAACTGTGAGGAAATAAATTTCTGTTGTCTAGGCCTCCTGTTGAAGGCATTTTGTTATGGCAGACCAAGCGGTCTAATATATGCTTGCTGTACAGCTTTGCCCAGGGGAGCCAACAAAGCTCTTAAAAAACAAAAAACAAAACGAAACCCATCAATACCTAAATTATCAGGATTAGTTTGGAAGGCTATACAAAAGTCGGCTTCCTTCAATTCAATTCAGCCCAGACTCTTGAAACTAGAGAAGTCCAGTCAGTGTTTTCTACCTCTTCTCCACTGAGAGGAAGAAGGCAAGAGAAAAAGGAAAGAAAAGAACGTGAGCTCATACGCCCCTCTCTGCTGTGGCATTATAATGAGGTGGTTCCACCAGCCAGTGACCAGCAAGGTCAGCAGACAGAACAGATCTCCCAGGAAGCCCTGCCTTTAAAGCAATAATGACAAGTTCAAATGCAATCACTGGTATAAGTGTTTCAAGTACTATGTTATATAATAACAATTTACTACAGCAGAGTAGTAAATTTACTGCAGTAGTGTTGTAGTTTGATGTTTTTAGCACTTAAGGTATCCATGAAATCTGTTCTGGCAGAATCCTCAAAAATAAATTTAGTACAGATACCATTTGAGGGGGAAAAAACCTTCACAGAAATAGTTCATAAATGGGATGTTTATAATTTAAATTATATACTAAATAAAGCTTGAGATCATATTCGAGAGAAATGACTTATTTTTTAAAATGCTGTTGTAAATCCTTTAAACTTATTCAGTAAATAAATTTTTAACACTCTATTTGCTAATACTGTAAATCAGTGTTTTCCTATGAATCAGCTTTTTGATCTATAGTATTTGTTTATACTAAAGAAAACCAATCAAAGCTGAACTGTATGGACCTGCTCTAATATACTTCAATATGCCTTACCTAGTAAAGAAAATTGTAGCTTCTGCATCTGTAGTTTGGGGTTGAAGCGCATCTCTGACATATTTTAAATCTTGAATACTTGTAAGTTCTGGTAACCCCGAAGGAATCATCTATATATAGAGAGAAAAACTACTTTGTGACTTGAATTTTTTAAAAGTTTGTTCCCCACCCTTCCTTAAAAGCTGGCCAGGTAATCAGAATGAAAGCAAACAAAAACAATCACAGTTTTGAGGAGTTTGTTAGTGTTTTAGAAACCTAAGTGATTCTCTTATAAATGAACAAAATTGAGGCCAAAGAAGTCAACTGCTGGAAGTCACGAAGTCAGTTTATGGAATAATAGCTGTGTTATGGAATAATACCAGACATTTTGTCTAGTACTCTGTTTTCACATCAATTTCAGTCACAATAATCAAAGCAGGTTTTCATTCGTTTGTACTTTTTACTTAATGTATGTCCACAATATGAACACACCCAGATTAAGACACAGAACATCTACCAGCATCCCAGATGACGCCCTCAGGGTCCCTTTCAGTTACTGTCACTCCTCACCTGCAGGGGAACTACTCTTGTGACTTGTTTTTTGTATTTTCTATAAATGGTGTCTGGTGTGTCTCACATAGCAGCAGTTTTTAAATATGTTGTTAATAATATATCTGACATTTGAAACTATAGAAAATTTTATTTCAAAATCACAAATTTCCTTTTTTAGATATTGAAACACGGAAGCATTAATATAAAATTAAGTGCTTCTAAAGAACAGAATTACCAGTGAAAGGAGGTTAAGAAAGAGGTTTGTTTGCTTTCTTATCAAGTTGTAGGCTTGACAGCAGAGGTCCACAAACAACTGGAAACGAATGGTGGGCTTTTCACCCCCATTGATGACATACGCCATATCAGAGGTCAGCACAAAAGGAGCCCGGTCCCTATTTAAAAAGGAAGTACACACAAAGTATTATTTAGAGAAGATACTGAAACAGTGCTATTGCTCTTATTACACAGTTATTGAACTAAGCTACCCGAGCCACAGCCATTTCCAACCGGGAAACTTAGCATCAGGCAGTTTTGAATTGGCATAACTCTTGAAAATTCTCATTTTCAGGAAAGTCATCATATAATCTCAGTATTTAGATAGAACTTACATATGAAACTTTTTCCCAAGGTGCTATTTATACATCCACACGCCCACATAAAGATCAAACAGTAGTTACAAATATACAGAGAGAAAAATTTTATACTCATTGCCATTATACAAATGGGAACATTTCCAATAGGTACCAGAAACTAGATAAAATAAAATACACTTTAATTCACTTCAGCAAAGGTTACACACACACACTCATTCTTGTGGTAATGTCCTCTCAGGGCTTTTTCATCCCCAGTTATGCTCAAAGGGAGCTACAAGGCAAAGAACAGCAAGAAAAAAGGCAAGGTTTGGGACATTAACTTGTGAACGAGGAAGCGCCTCTTTTCTTCAGCAACAACAACAGAAATAACGACAACAACCTCAGTACCTTTTGAAGCTGCCAAACATCTGTGCATGGCCCAAAAACTTCCCGAAGTCAATGTGAAACATGTGTCCTGTGCTTCGAAGCATGATATTGTCATTGTGTCGATCACAGATGCCTAAAACATAGGTGGCTACACAGCATCCAGCACAAGAATAGATAAAATTCTCAGAAGCCTAGATAATAAAGACATAAAATTATTTTTAGAAAAAAAAATATTTATAAAGGAAGCAGGCTTACAAAGATCAAAGTAATTCATCGCTCTTTGAAAACACTATTGTAATGCACTTTCTCAACAGCTTATAAACTGGGTAATGGTAACAAAAGCCAGCCTTTTCATATTTCAAAACAAAACACCCTTCTAAAGGTGGTTACTGTCCCTTCTGTCTAGCTTTTGTCTTTTAATAGGCAGAGATGCCGCCAGGCCCTTCGTAGGGTATGTGCTGCCTTTGAACCCATTTGAAGCATCATGTTTGTGGAACGCTGCTCCTCACAGGCTCTTACCACAAGCAGTAACACTGGGACAAAGATTAATCTGAATAAAAGAGTATTTTTCCTTTTTTTTTTTTTTGGCTTGTAGGGAGGGTATGTGTAAAGAAAGTCAGCTTATAGCTTTAAACATCCAACAATATAATTAATGTGTTTTGTTGCCCATTTGGCGACTCCTTATGTGTCATTTGTTAAGTTTCTCAAAGCTGGGGACCTTCTTCCACTTTGGTCCTACTTGTCCTGGGGATTAAATTGCTAACATAATATCACACAGAAGAATACAGCAGGATACATACAATGAATATTTTTATCTAAAGCATGTGCATTTAGTTTATTCTCAAGATACTATATTTCTGAATGGAGTAGTCATATGGCTCTCTATGTGTTTAATTTTATTCTATAATCCCTCAAAAATCATTACTGATGATGAAGATAGCAAACGTTTACACAGCACTTATCACAAACCAGGCATAGCACTACTGTTTCTCTTTCTCCACCCCTCGACACTCCCAGTACATGTGTGTGCCGATGTGTGTATGTACGTATGTTGTATGTATACATTAACTCATTTAAATCTCACAACAAATCATTAACATAGGTACTGTTATTCTGCCTTTTTCCATATGAAACTGAAACACAGAGGTTATTTGCCCAAGATCACAGAATTATTAAGGGGAAGAGCCAAGATTCAAACCCAGGCAATGTGACTCCACTATGTTACATTCCCTTTTACTTAGTAAAGCACATGAAAGAGCCAAATGCATAAAAGACACTCAGTGCATGTTACTTGACCATGATTTTGTGTCAAACAAGTTACCGGAAAATCACAAAAGAGCCAACATTACTATAAACAAGTATTGGATTCTGCTGCACTGCTTTCCCCAAGCCACAAAGAAGAAAGAAAAGAAAGTGTTCTCAAACATTTTAGAAGACCAACAAAAGACAAAATTCCTCTACTTTCTTAGGTCAACAGATAGCATTTGTACGCATTTATCTGCAAATGTGACACATTAATGATTTGACATAAACTAGGTAGGCAAATGGCATTAAAGCTGGGAGCTTACATCGACATTGAAAGTGTTCTTAAATCTTCCTTAGGCCAATTTAAGATCATTGGAACCTTATGTCCTAAGAGAGTTCCCTTTCCTCTTATGTAATTCAAAAGTACACTAAAATAAAAAAACTAAAAATTGATTCCTCCAATTTTAACAGCTATCAATTACAGAATTTACTCTATGCAGCACTTCATATGTATTAATTCAATTCTCACAATAACCTTATACTGTGTTTCCCCAAAAACAAGACCTAGCCGGACAATCAGCTCTGTCTTTTGGAGCAAATATTAATATAAGACCTGGTCTTAAGACCAGGTACATAACATAACATAACATAACATAACATAACATAACATAACATAACATAACATATAACATAATATATAAGACCGGGTCTTATATTAATTTTTGCTCCAAAAGATGCATTAGAGCTGATTGTCCGGCTAGGTCTTATTTTCGGGGAAACAGGGTAGCACTGTATTTTTATATCCATAATATACACTGTAATACCATAATATATACTATAACATTTTACGGCACAGATCACTGAGGCACAAAAGGTCAAGTCATCTGCCTGAGGCTCTATAGCTGGTGAGTGACTTGGGACCTGAATTCAAGCCCAGAGAATCTGACCCATAATCTCGCTTTTAACTACCACACAATGCAGCCACTCTAACTTATTTCCATAACTTTTTCCAAGCCTTTCAGAAATTTAACATTCTGGGTTATATAAATACCTTTGTTTTTCTGGCCTCTAAATACATGTTTGGAAAGTTTTTTGGATAATTTAGCATCAGTTTCACTCAGATTCCTGCCATTAATGCATTCTCTTTTTATAGTCTTTTCTTTACTTGGAGAAAGATGCTGTTTTCACAACTTAGACTAAATGGCTAGTCACCAGAGCTGGAAAATAAAAGCACTTGATTATATTTTTAACAAAGTTATTTAGACTAAGGAGACATGCTAATCACCTTTTCATATTCCTCTTCAGAGGGATTGTATTTCCTCAGCCACTCCGCAAGTGGTTTATCTTTAAAGGATCCAGTCACACCATACTCCACTTGGATTTTCCTGAGGGTATCTGAAGCAGGAACTAGTTCCACCATGCCTGTAACGACAAAACATTAAGCTATGTGAAAATGTCTCCAAAAGTAAGCCTTTATAAAATTTATAGCTTTCAATCTTTGACATGAGACATCAGCTAACAATTGTCATTAAAAAAAAATTAAGTCTGCCAGCCCATGCTAGACAATGGGAGCAATCGAAATTATTTATTTTCAGAAGACCCACAATGTAGAAGTTAAATTTAACTATTCACGACTCTAATCTGTATATCCATGTGATACCCCCGACAAAGAATAAAAATATTAATTACAAACTAGATGACACTGACCTCCTTAATGAAATTACTTATAAGATACATGCTGTCCACTTCACAAAAAACTGTCTCGAATTATGTATTTAGGCAAAATAAGAGTGTTTCAGAGAACATTAAGACTTTTCAAAGGGACAAACATTACGATTGTCCTCGTGATATGAGTAAGTCTCAAGTGAATGTTTTGTCTTCCTAACTAAGGTATATATCCCTGGCTGGACAATTCATTTTTCAACTCATTTTTCGTTTTCCTCATAATTCCTTTAAAACAAGCATCAAACAAATACATTATCGGACACCTACACAATCGAATACAACGAAGTAGATCTCTACGTGCTTATGTAGAAAGATCTCAAAAATATGTTTCTAAAGACAAAATCCAAATGGAGAACTGTGTTTAAAAGAAAGACTTTATGTATATTGGAATATACCCAAAATATTCCCAGAGGGCTGTATAAGTGGCTATATTTTGAGAGTAGGAGGCCTAGGATAGGGGATGAAGGTGTCGGAGGAAACTGGTATTTACCTTTCAATTTGTTCTGTTACATGCTACATGGTATTTTACTATGTGCATATATTATTCACATCAAGGAGATGCATTGGCATCAAAATAAGATATGGATACAGAGACCTGCTTTAGATAAAGGACTGGAAGAAACTAAGCAGGCCAAGAACTCCAGGCCACCCCCCAAAAAAAAGTATGCAGGGCCAGGTTATAATACTAGTACTCTGGTCACTTATGGCAGAATGAATTCATTTGGATCTTTGATGTTTTGTTGCCTCATCTAGTTTATAGTTCACAGTGACTACATTTCAACAAGTACCTACATCTTGATTCTATGACTATGTTTAATCAAATTGTTAATATACATACAAACTTCTAATTCCATAATCAAACATACATATGTACAAATTACTGTGCACAAAACAGTGGACCAAAGTTCTTAAGATATACAAAGTACTACTACCTGTGAATCAGATACGGTCCCTAACCTGAGGAAACTTCCAATCAGTCCGGTAGGGAAGATATAAAACATACAGTAACTGTCTGGTGAGTATTAAAGATAATTGCTGACTCTGGAAAAGGGAGGGGTTACTACAGACTGAGGTGCTTGTTAAAAACTTCAGAGAGGATGTGGATGTGATTTCTTCATTTGGAAAATAAGGATACAGCCAGATAACACAAGTCAAAAGCTTAGCACAGAGCAAGGCACAAAATAAGCACTCAATCATTAATTATGAACATAAAAAACAAGAGTGATCTGATCGCCTCCAAAGTTACATGAGATTCCATAAGAAGAAACAGACGTTCAACTTAGATAAAACAAATGAGTGACGGAAAAACTAACCTAATGGGATGGTAGGCTATTGTTGAGAAATCTTACTTGACAAAACAACTTCCATCTTATAAGACTTATATGAAAAACAACCATCAAGAATTCTTACATTGACCAAATTTCCTTTTTGACAAGATAAAGTTTGTACATTCTAACTTGAGGAAAAAAGTGATAAGGCTTTCATATCGCCCTGATGGATGAAATGGAGAAATGTGGAGTATTGGTAATACAATGAAGTAAATGAGTAACCAAGTGAAATAAAATACCGAAAGACTTAACAGTTACCCAAAGGGAGATCTCTAGTGATGTGCAAGAAGGGTTTGGCCCTTTTAATAAACATGTTTTTCAATGACTTAGCAAAAGCTACAGAATATATGTTCTTCAAATTGGCTCATGACACAAACTACAAGGTTCCATGACAGGTAACAAAACGCAGACTTTATGGTCCTACACTTGCATCTAAGATTCAAAATGTACAACTGCAAAATGGCCAAGATATGGTTTAGCAGGAGTTAGTACAATGGTTTTATTTGTTAATAAGCTCTACACGGGTTACACTTTGTCCACCCTTCTGCATTCTACAAAATCCAGGTACCATTCTTAGAGACTGTGAACCACTTGAACCCTTTAAAGTGAAAACAATCAGGTGATAAGGTAATTTAAAGTCACATGTGACAAATCGGTGAAGAATATGGAACTCAGGGTCTGAGGCCACAATACTGGTCACCACGAAGAAGGATTTGACTTAATTATGTGATAGCCTATGAACAGAAGTGGAACTGATGGTTAGAAGACACCAGCAGTCAGTTCCCATTCATCTGAAATACCAGGAAGAACTTGACAGCTATGAGAACAATCCAGGACAGAATGGACTACCTTGAGATGAAGTGAATTCCTTTCATTATAGGCATTTAAGCATAAATTGAATGGCAAATATTAGAAGGATGATTAAATACGATCACCTTTCAGGTGACTTCCTGATGTCTATGACTAGAACCTGTGAAGCATTTCTCATTTCCACCACTGTAGGTGATCTTTCTCTCCTTTAAACCCCTACAGAACTGCCTTTGTAATTCTCTTAGAGCTTTTAGCTTACTAAAGCATGTTCTGATTACTTGTGTATAACTTCAATTGCTTTCCTCTAAAATATCAGCACTACATGTTATTTGCATTTTGCAGATGGTGGATATGCAGCAAACATTTGTTGAATGGGAATAATGATATAGTTGCAATTTATTGAGCACCTAATATGTATGATACTGGAGTGTTTTACCTTCATTATCTCATTTAATTATCAAAATATTTCTTTGAGTGTAGTACCATCATTATTCACATTTAACATATGTGGTAAGGACAAAAACGCATTCAATAAATGAGATGAAGTTCTTAGTAGAAAAAAACGTTTTCCCCATTATTTTATTTTACAGAAATAAAATCACAGTTGGTTTAACTTAAAGGTGGCCTTAATTTTAACTCAAAAGCTAACCATAAAGTCATCATTGGGTCAATTAATGGGTAACTCTGGTTACTGTAAAGCATTTACGAGGGCTACTTACTGAGTTATTTAATCATGAGCAAATGAAACAATAAAGCAAAACTAAAATTAGAAACAACTGAGATCATAGTGTACCAGCATCAGGACCCTTAGGGCAGGTATACTCTAAACTCCCTCTCCCGCCCCCCAAAGACACCAAGACACAGTTAGATTTACCTCGATCTCTGCCAGTTGAGAGACATTTGAAAATGACCATCCTCAGATCTAGTCCTTCTTTAAGCCAGATCTTGTCCATAATCTTTATCATCTGTAAAGCTAACATATCTTGCCGAAGATCTTCACCAACCTTGAAATCAAGGAAACAAAATGAAACTTAGACCTTTCCAAAAGACTTAAGAGATTACATGCTATACAGGGGGAAGGGGGAATAGTGAAAAGAGTGAAGAAGAGATTAACAGAACTACCTTTTAATTTTTCCGCAGCATTCCAGAGAATGTTACTTAACCTCTTCACATCTCAGTTTCCTGAATTGCACATACTTTAAAAAGTTGGTTTTTATGGCATGTAAATTATATTCAATTTTTTAAGAGGGTTATATGGGGGGACCTTCGAACGATCGAAATATTCCATATCTTGACTGTATCAATGCCAATATACTGATTGTGATATTGTACAATAGTTTTGCAAGATGCCACCAGCAGGGGTAATTGGGTAAAGGGTACACAGGATGTCTGTATAACTTCGTATAATGAACTATGAATCTACAATTATCTCAAAGTAAAGTTTACTTTAAAAAAGTTAGCCTTCCAAAAATAAATTAATTCTAACTAGAATCACACCAAGTTTTCATTTTCTTTTTTAAATTGGATAAAATAAGTTAAAAACACATAATGATGAATACAATCTTGAGACTAGCCAAGAACATTATGAAAAAAATAAGGGGGGGATTTACCTTAACAAACATTGAAAATTAATGTATAAAATTTCTGTATTTAAACAGATGGTCCTATTTTAGGAAAAGGCAACTACATCAGTAAAATAGAGTCCAAAACCAGATCCAAGTGTATGGAAAGTTGCTATATATATAAAAGGCGGTTCAAGAGAAGCTATCTTTATGAACATCCACTAATCAACCTCATTGAATTAGCTAAAACTCTCCATTCTTTATTCAAAATATATTAATTATGATCACAATGCACACAACTTTGACTGATAATAGATTACTCTGTGTACTCCACTCCTGCTGCTTCTCACAGCACCACTGCTGAAGGTTTGGCAGTTCTGCACTGCACAGCTCCAGGGGGTACCATTCACATCACAATCTGTGTGAAAGGCAGTGCCTGAAGTTATGATGTGCTCAACCAGTACGGCAGCAGCTCTAGCCGAGTTGCATTTATTCCCAAATCTGCCTGGAAACAGTTTATGTCAGTGATAACCCTTCACATAATAATTACATTTAATTAAACATTAAATAAACAAAATTACTTTTGCAATTTTGGAAAAGGAATTTGAGAAAAGAATTAAATTTTCATTTAAAAACGAAGCAATCTTATTTTGCTCACCTTAAACATGACATTAATTTCTTCTCCCATTGGATCAGCATTGACCATTGTGACTTTTAAGGGCACAGCATTAGAACTGAAGAAGGAACATGACTACAAATACAACATGTTAAGCATTAGAAAGATAGCACTGGAATAAAAAAGGGTTTAAGAATTGTTTGTTGTAGGCATTTGTCCTCTGACTTATTCCTCTAATTTATGGCAGATGAAATAATAGATTATCTGGCAGATAAGAGGTATATAAAAATACTTTTTGAAACTTAAACATAGCGCATATGAGTAAAATATCATCTACTACTCTCTAAGCAGAGAAGCAAAACGTTAAAAAATTGTGACAAAAACTATTAAAAGTTTGAACTTTAAAAGCGTCATAATTTCTCAACAAAGCACAAAAGTTTGTGTACTCTTCTCTTTCCTCTAAATCAGTGTAATCTGGGATGAGATCTCTACTTCTCCTATTTATGGTATTCTTAAAATTAATATTATTAATAAGACATGGAATCAAATTGTGACACTAAATTAAACAATTTCATTAGCAAAGATGAATTCTGATTTTAAAATAAAATTGGTTAAAAAAACTAATTTAAGACAGTGTGACCAATTTAAAGGCAAATAACAAAACCGAAGGGGAAAATGTAATCACCCTGCCCCCAAATGACATAATTATACAAGTCAAGCACCCACTGTTAAATTTCAATGAAGAGTAGCCACATGTTAACTTAAAAAAACCAAAATGAAATCTGAAACTCTGTTATGGATAGTTGGACCCTGGCCTTTCAAAATCACAGACACTAATGGATGAATTAATTGGTTGCTTTTGCTGAACTCAGGATAGACAAAATCCACTATTCATATTACTATTAGCCTAGTTCAAAATATATTATATATATTACTCAATTTTACTCAAAATATTTTATTCAATTTTGATGATTACTCAACTACTTTCTGATGGCTCTAAAAAGTGCTATAAACCCGGGAAGTCTATCTGGATATTCACAAGGGAAGGGGAAAAAATGCCAACCTGTGACTGGGTAGTTTTATCACTAGAATTACAATATATACCTCTCATATAGCTATTATACCATAGTAAAAAATAATTTAATTTGAGGTAGTAAATAATTTTACACTGTTTTGTTCTTTCAGAAATGGTAATTAGGTAAAAATATCCTAAGAAAAATACAGATCTTATACAGACAGACAGCCACAAATATTTATAACCAACCTATGCAGGTTTTAGCCTCTTTTGCCTTAAGCATACCTGCCCATTTGCCTTCTTCCTACACATTATTTTGAAATGTAATATGAACTTATAAGTATTTTATGTGTCACCTTAATATTTAATTCTTTTGCCACAAGACTTGGCTTGAGAGGGAGGCGACATTTATTTCTTAGCAAAAAAGACTGTACTCGTTCCATACTCCTCTGGAGGACAACCTAGGAAAAGAGATTGGTACTGTAAGTACCTAATGAAAATAAACACCTATTTTTAAGAAAACAAAATGATGATGTGAACCCAACATTTAAAATGCCCCAACTGTCAGAGTCCAAAAGAGTTATTGCTAACAAGAGTTGATTTTTACTATAAAAATTAAATCACAACGGGCAAACCTATAAATATAGGGGCAAAATTACCTATGTTTGCATTTAACATATTAGTTAAAACTCACTAACAGTCAAAGGGATAGAAATTAAACAAAAATGAGATGCAATTTTTCATCTGAATAGATGAAAAATTGAAGGAACATCTAGAGCTGGCAACAGGATGGGAAACAGATACTTTCACAATCTGTTGGTGAGGAGGCAAGTGTATACATTTTTCTTTTTTTGGTAGAGCAATCTAATAGAAACTATTATAACTAAAAATGTACATGGCTCTTAACTCAGCTATTTCACCTGTAGGCCTATCCTATAAAGAAATACTAGCAAAGGGGCAAAAACTTCTAAAGTTCATTGCAGGACAGTTTGGGTAAAGAAAAATACATATACAACCTACTGACATAGAGGTAACAGTTCAGAATTTATGCTACAGTACCTTGTAATACTATGCACACATTAAGAAACATGAAGTATAACTAAAAGTACTGACACGAATTCTCCAACATGAAGTAAAAAAAGCAATTTACAAAAAAAAAAGTATAACTGCTGAAAGAAATTAAAGATCTAAATAAATGAAAAGACGGCCCATGTTTATGAACTGGAAGATTTAATATTAAGATTGCAATATTTCCCAAATCAATCTACAGATTCAACACAATCCTTATCAAAATTCTAACTGCTTTCTGCAGAAATGGACAAGCTGATCCTAAAATTCATACAGAATTGCAAGGGACTTCCAATTAGCCAAAATAATCTTGAAAAAGAACAAAGCTGGAGGACTCATAGTGCCTGATTTCGAAACTTACTACAAAGCTACAGTAATGAAAACAGTATGGCATAAAGATAGACATATAGATCAATGGACCAGAATTAATGAGTCCAGAAATAAATTCACGTAGCTATGGTCAACTGATTTTCAACAAGGGTGCCAAAATCATTCAATGAAAAAGAACAGTCTCTTTAACAAACGATGCTGGGATAACTGGATAACAACATGTAAAAAAATGAAATTGGACCCTTATCTCAGACCATGTAAAAAATAACTCAAAATGAACAAAAGATGTAAATATAAGTGTAAAACTATAAAATTCCTAGAAGATATAGGTATACATTTTCGCAACCTTAGATTTGACAATGAATAAGAATCCATTAAGATACGATAATAAAAGTACAAGAAAACAAAAGAAAAAATAAATTAGACTTCATAAAATTAAAACCTTTGTGCATCAAATGACACTATCAAGGAAATAAAAGATAATCCACAGAGTGGCAGAAAATATTTGCAAATAGTATATCTGATAAGGGTCTAGTACCCAGAATATATACAGAACTCTAACAACTCAACAACAAAAAGACAAACAAATTAAAACAGGGCTTACAAAAGAAATTTCTCCAAAGAACATACACAAATGGCCAAAAACAACACCTGAAAATGTGCTCAAAATCATTAACCATTAGGGAAATGCAAATCAAAACCACAATGAGATACTACTTCACACTCACTAGATGACTGTAATAAATTAAAAAAACACACCCAGAAAACAACAAATGTTGGTGAGGATGTGGAGAAACTGGAAACCTCCTACATTGCTGGTGGGAATATAAAATGGTGCAGCTGGATAACAGTTCAATGGTTCCTCAAAAAGTTAACATAAAATTGCTATACCAGCCACTAATTCTACTTCTAGGTAAAGTGAAAACAGGTGCTCTGAAACTCAGGAATATTCATAGCAATATTTTCCATAATAGCCAAATAGTAGAAACAAGCCAAATGTCCACCAACTGATGAATGGATAAACAAAATGTGGTATTATCTACACAATGGACTGTCATTCAGCCATAAAAAGGGAAGAAGCATGTTCACATGCTAAAATACGGATGACCCTTGAAAACATTAGGCTAAGTGAAAGAAACCAAACACATAAGGCCACATATTGTATAACTCCATTTACATGAAATGTCCAGAATACGCAAATCCATAAAGGTAGAAAGCAGGCTAGTGCTTATCAGGGTGGGCAGCAGGGGAGAGGGATGAGAAGTGAGTGATTAGTGGGTACAGGCTTTCTTTTTGGTGTGAGGAAAATATTCTGGATTTAGACGGTGGTGGTGGTGGCACAACATTGTGAATGTACTAAAAGCCAACAAATCGTATACTTTAAAATGGTGGATTTATGTAAATTTGTGTAAATGTTATGTAAATTTTACCTCAACAACATATATACACATTTCTATAAAAAAAATTTTTTAAACTCCAAAAAAATTGTATATATACTTAAGTGTATTCAAGTGTAAAATCATAAAAAATTACCAAGATGGACCTACAGCCAACTATGAACTACACGGAGAAAATAAAAATGGAAAAGTCTTAACTTTTTATTCTATAAACTTCTTCATTATTTGGATGTTTAAAACATTACCATCAATTCATAGTTTTACTTATACAGTTACAAAAGGTTAAAAAACAAAATAATGAAAAAGAAACTCAACAGAACAATTTTAACCAGAAAGGAAATATAAGCATGGGAATTAAAAAGCATTGATTTTCTGAGTTAGGTTGTGAAATCTTTTCCTATAGATTTTAAACAACCTTTGAATTCATCTCAAAATAGCATAGATCTAGTTAGAGTTCTACTGGATGTCTATTGAGAAAGAATAACAACTTGTCAGCACTGTAAAGATCCTTTAATATCAAAATATTTATGTTCCCTCTTGTGGGTACATACCTGTCTGGCTGATCCACTAGCCTGCTTTACTTTTTCTGCTACGCCTCCTAAAAGCTGTACAAGTTTTGTCTGCTTCAAGAGTTCTTCTCTGAGCCCTTTTCCTCCTACCGAGAGGAGAGCGCCCAAAACATGTTCATATCGGGTACCAAACTGTGCATCATGCAGGGCATCCTTGAGGAGCCTAATACAGCAAAATATTTATGTCAGCCACTTCTGAAAACCGGATGAACATCTCTCAAAAATCAATTAAGCAAGTTCAATTTTTGGTATCCAGGAATTTACTTTAAGCTATGTAAGCAAGTAAAAACTTATTCACTATTATAGAGCTCTAACATGCTAAGTATCTTTGCAACAGAGAGCTTTGTTATTTTTTGTTTCATCTCTAAGGACATAAAAAATTTAGCTTCTTTATAATATTGCCTCAATAAAACATCTGTTATTCATAGTAGGAAGTCTAAAAGACTCGGAAAGTCTTAGACTTTCAGAGTATGTTATCTGTATAAATACTAGGAATGGAAATAAAGCACTTAAGAAAATTTAAATCTTACCAATATAAATTGTGTGCTATCTGTATATTTCCCAATGCCCTGGACAGAAGGAAGCGCACTAATGAACTGTTCAAATAAATTTCGTATTTCAATGCCTATACATAAAGGAAAATAAGAATTACTAATGGTCCAACCCATGCTAACTACATTGTTAGTATAAAAATATCAAAAGAGAAATTATATAAAGCTTACTCTTGTTGATGAAAGACAATACTGATCAAAATAAAAGAGATGAATTAACTTAGGCTAAATTAATAAAATCAAGCAGAAAAGTATATACCTGGGAGTAACATTCATTAGCTATGTTTAAATGGCCAGAAAAGAAAAATGCAAGAAAAGCTCAAGTCTGGTTTGTTTTGAGAATCTAAAAAGTGAAAGAATTACAATGGGGCAGCTGACAATAGTAGAAAAAAATAGACACTAAACCCAAAGGCAATGCACCTCAACATACCCATACTCCAGAAGTATCAAAACGGAAAGGGTATCCTTTAGCAAGCTCCCTACCCATAAAAACTGCGGGGAGAATAAGGAGGGTGGGTAACCAAGTAAAAACCTCACCTGCACAAACTGTGGAAGAAGATCTGTTAGCTCATCATCACTAACAGCCTCGATCCAGGTCACAGCTTGGGACCTCACTTCCTGATCAGCAAACCTAGAAGAGTACCACAAAAATCAAGATTTGATGGTGATTTCTTTCTAATGAAGCTGTATTTCCTGAAAACACAATCTCAATCTATTCCTGACAAACAGTGCTCAAATAGCTCTTTATTCAAAAACAATGTGCTGCTTCTTTTTTTTTTATAGAAGAAAATCTTACTGTGCTATACAAATTCTATTATCAGGGAACTGTTTAGAAATCTTAAGCTTATGAAAATTAATTCTGGCCTACATCATAAAAATACAACAAATTATCCAAAATTTACAACCTAACTCTCTCTTTAGGCTCGTTTTAAATGATATGGGTATGTCTTTTAAATAACCTCAATGAAAAGACATGTTTGTAAAACTATACATTTATACAGTTACATTGTATTGAATTGGTTTCACGTTAAAACAAAGGGAAGTACTCCTGCAACATAATACCTTACTGGAAAAATTGACAGTAAAACAGAGCAAATAAATTCAGTTACAGTTGACTTACTTTGAATCAAGAAGCTCCAATGCAGTCAGAGGCTGTAATGCAGGCCACTGCTGAAGCAATGAGTAAGTTTTGGCAAGATTAACCCATTTCCAATTTGGGGCACTTGCTAGTACTTTAGGAAGGCAATTTGGGTATTTGAGGCAATAATAACGTTTCTCCCACAAAAAGGCTTTGTCTTCTTTAGAAAGTCTGCATACATAACAGAATGAAATTACTTCTCAATGATATCATAATGACAGTTATAGTCTCAATGATTAAAAATACAAAGAAGAAATTTATTCATTTTGGGATAGCCATTTCTTGGTAGAATCATTAATACTAATTTGGAATAGAAAAACGCGATGTGCAGCCAACAGCACTAATTTACCCTAATTTGGGGAATAGAAATCATTCTGCCTTGATAGAAAAGTCTTAGTTATGAAAATTAAGGATAATTCAGTACAATAAAAATTTTTGAGCTCTAACCAGATGCCAGGCACCAGAAATCAGTTGAATAAGCAAAATCCACCCAACAGCAAGGACTTCATCCATTTTATCATATGTCATATAAGACACAAATGCTATTACAAAAGTTTAGAAGATGATTACACAGCTCAATTGAGGAATATTCAAAATGAAAAAAGGACTTGTTTTGGAGATCCTAATATAATCGTAATGACAAATATTTATGTGAAAGAAAGACCTCTCTATTTTACTACCCATCCATCTACTTTTGCATATAATACATGCACTGAAATGTATTCATGTGGAATACTGAAAAAAATCCAAATATTAAATAAAGGTGCAGAGTTAAGTCTCTCTCCTTCTAATCCCCCTGCCAGTGGCAACTGCCTAAGCTTGTATTCTTCCAGAGAGTCCATTTATATAGAAGTAAATACATAGGTATATGTAGATCCTTTTTCTTTTAATGGTAACACTACAAACACTATTCTGCTCCTTGCTTTCTTCATTTAACATCTTATTACGTATTAGTACATAGTTATAACTTCATTTTTTTTTTAATTGAGGAACATTGGGGAACAGTGTGTTTTCCCAGAGCCCATCTGCTCCAAATCCAGTCGCCGTTGTTTTTAATCTTAGTTGCAGGGGACACAGCCCACCATCCCATGTGGGAATTGAACTGGCAACTTTATTGTTAAGAGCTCGCTCTAACCAACTGGGCCATCCGGCACCCCTATATCATCATTCTTAATAGTTACATAGTATTCTGTTGAATAAATGTATCATAAATTTAACCCCTATTAATGGACATTCCCTATCAGTTTTACAAAAATCCAAACACATACTGCAATGAGTATTCTTGTCTCCACAAGCAAATATAAAAAGGGTTCCCTTAAGATAATATAACTAACTGGAGTGGAATTGCTAGGTCAGGCTATGCACATTGTGACCTTTGTAGGTTTTGCCAAATTGCTCTCCAAAAGCTTTTTAGAATTCTGCCAACAGTATAATCCCCATTTTCCTGCATCCTCATCAACACTTTACATGATGAGACATTTTAATTTTCAACAATCTAATTTTCAGTGATGTGTGTGAAATGGTATCTTTTATTAATTTAATTTTCCTTGATTATTGAGAGGTTGACATCTTCTCAGATGTTTAACAGGCATTGTATTTCTTTTCTGAAGAATTACGTATTAATATTCTTTGTCTAATTTACTAATGAGTAGTTGGTTTTTCTCTTGATATGAAAAGATTTTTTATACATTAAGGAAATTAATCTATTGCTATTTACTGTAAATACAGTTCCCAGTCTGTTTGCCTTTTGATCATGTAAAAAGTTTGACCTATACAAATTTCTAAATTTTTATGTATTCATACAGTCGCTTTATATAATTAAAAACAGATATAGAAAACTTTCCATACCAAGAACATTGCTAAATCATGAACTAAATCAGGGCATTTAATAAACCATTAACTTGAGCTTTACATTGTAAGAGATACCCAAGCAAAAAACAGAATCAAAGGAGCATACCCAAGTGATGAATCTTTGTGAAGAATATCAAAAAGTTTCTCTTTTATATCACTCTCCAATGTTTCTAAGTTGTGCTGCTGTATAACGCTGCTGTCAGCTTGAGGAGTGGTATAAATGATATCAAATGTAGGAGAAGGAAAATCAACCTTAAAAGTTTAACAGAAGTTGATCAAATTACCGCTGAACAGGCCACATATTTATTACATTATTTTCATTGTCTTTGAGAAAATCATTTTTTTAATCCATCAGGGTTAATTTTAGATTGAATATTAAATTAATGTTTCTTGTCATTTTGTTTAAAGTGATTACCATTGTTGGTAATTCTCAAGAGCACACGTTACTTAGGATGGGTATAAAAGTATATTTTACTGTTTCTCAGAAATAGGAAATGGTTTGACATTGAACTTGAAAATAGAACCTAAGATTGAAACAAGATCAATTTTGTTTCTTTAATGATAACCTAAATCATGGTATGCATACACTTTTTATAAAGAAATTTAAATTTAAACTTCTGCACATGTCAAGAAGTACCATTACCTGCAACACTATTCTTTCCATCACATATCCTTTCTTGGGGACTGTTCCAGGAATAGGATTTGTATGTGACGAAGTCCAAAGATACAGAAGCTTAGTTCCACATGTTAAAAACCTTCATGAATGTAAATAGAAGAACACCGTGTTTTTCATTTTAAAAATTAATTCAAAACTCACAACAAATGGTAATGAATTTGAAATGCTAGCATTCAAACATTTATGAAGCATCCTCTCTCTCCCTCTCTCTCTTTATATATTTGTATATATATATGTATATATATACATATATATATGTGTGTGTGTGTGTGTGTGTAAAATAACATCTTTAAGAACACATCAGGAGTCACTCTCCATTGTGTACTGATCCTTTAGGTAAATGTATTGATGTGTGGGGGTTGGAACAAAGGGAAGGAGAATAAATGAACATTTCGTAGGAGAAATGCAGTTGGGGATAGAACACAAGCTGGATAAAGACAGAGTCACCTGTCCCCAAAATGACTTCTATAAACAGGAAGGTGAAGGACAGTCTTTCAGGACAGCCCACAAAGGAATACTTCTCAAAGTGGTAGCTTGGATTACAGAACTGCTCCCTGACTTTTACTCGAAGAACAAAAACATATGCCCCTCAAACCAGTACCCTCTTGTGAATGGCACCAGTCATTTGAGATGAAAAGTTATATCTGTGCCCTGGACCAACGGGTCAGCAAACTTCTTCTCCAAAGGGCCAGATAGTAAACATTTTGGACATTCTGGGCTATACAATCTTCATTGCAGAGACTCAACTCAGCTGTTACACTGCAAAAGTAGCCATTAGCAATACATACATAAACATGTGCGTTATATTCTAACAAAACTGTATTTACAAAAAGCAGGCAGTGGGCTGTAGTATGCTTACACTTGCCCTAGACTATCAGTTTATGGCCTATTTAAATTAAAAACATTTATCAATAAAGATATTGATATATCTTTGCACAGAAGAAATTCTGAAAAATAACATGAGACACATAAAAGCAGGAAACTATAAACTTCATTAAACTTTGTTACAGCAAATATCCTTTCCAAAACTAGATTCCCGTCTTAATGTTTTCTCTTACAGGTGAATAGCCTTTAAATCTTTGACACATTAGTCTGTCTTTTTTAGAACCACTCTCACTCACAACTAGATTTTAAGGCAAACTCCTATCATATTATTTCATCTGTAAATACTGTTATATGTCTCTAAACAATAAAGGTTTATTTTAAAATAAGTACAATGCCATTCTCACTCTTAAAATAATTAACAATTACTTAAAATCGTCGGCTATCTAGTAAGTATACATCTTTTCCTGATTGTCTCAAAAAAAGTAAATTTTTTTTTACAGTTGGTTTGTTCGAATAAGGATCCAAGCAAGGTCCAACACTTGCATTTGGTTATATATGCTTTTTAAGTCATCTTTTAATTCAAGGGTCGAAAAACTCCAACGTGTCACCTGGTTTTGTAAATAAACTTTTATTAGAATAAAGCTACACTCATTCACTTATACATTGTCTATTGCTGCTTTTGTCTTTGTGACAGAAACTATACTACGTGCAAAGCCTAAACTACTTCTATCTGGTCCCTTTCACAGAAAAAGTTGGCTGACTCTTGTTTTATTGCTCATCTTTCTTTCCCCTGCCATTTAGTGAAGAAACCAGATCTTTTGTTCTGAGATTTTTCTATATCCTGGATTTTATTGATTGCATTCCACTGGTCATTTAGCATGTCCCTGTACAAGCCTGTATATTCTATAAAATAGTAGTTCCAGAAGCTTGATCTGATTCAGGTTTAGTTATCTGGCAAAAACTCTTAATACTTTCTATTGTATACTACTTCCTATTTTATCAAATAAAGAGGCACACATTGTTTGGTTTATCTCTCTTTCTGTGATGTTAACAAAATCAGTTGATTCAGGTGCTGTCAGTCTAAACCATCCACTATAAAGTTCCAGGAAAAGCAAATCATATAATGGTTTTAAGCAGGCACTGATAATCACTACTTAAGTCAATGGTTCTCAACCAAGAGTGATTTGGCCTCCAGTGGACATTTGGAGATGTCTGGAGACATTTTTGGTTGGTACTACCAGATGCCAGAAGCCAGGGGTGCTGCCAAACATCCTACAATGCACAGGACAGCCTCTCACAATAATCATCTGGCCCAAAATGTCAGTAGTGCTGAGACTAAGAAACCCTGGCCTAAATTATTTCAGTAAGGGTTGTAAAACTGTGATATTCTAACATTCCTTCTGTATCTATTAACTGAAAATTTTCTATGAAAAACTTTCTCACATCAATTACTTGGTAACCCTGAGATACAGCTGTAAAGGAAAGGCAGGTTAAATGCTTGATTCTGTTTATTTAAAAATGAGTGAACTCATTTGTTATCAAAGGCTGACTAAAATGCATCTAAGTCATTTGGCTTGCATGATATTAACTTCATCAGGTTATATACAAGTTGAACAAAAACATATATTATTTTTAAAAGAATTTCAAGACCAAGATTTCTGATCACTGTACTCTAGTACATTAACTGAGCTAATTAACACTTTGTTTCTCTATAAATGTTAATGTAAAAATCATCTTCCCTTTTAATTTCTGAGTCTTTTTTGAATGCTAAGCCTTAAGATACGTAGGTCACTGCACTTGGCAAAGCTTCCAGCTTAATGCCATGTGCTCACTGTTTTAACAGCAGTGTTGGATACAAACTATTAAATTGTCTAACAGAAATCAACTGCCCAGCACCTCTCTCTCTTAAATTTTGAAAGAATGTTGTTATTCATCTAAAAAACTTTTTTATTACTATAAAACAAAAGTGGCAAAAAGTGATGGTATATCTCTAATGAAGCAAAGACTCTTGGTGCTTTCAAGAGCAAGAAAGTTTTCAGAACTGAACCTATTTATAAAAATGAATGATAATGATAACAATTACATTTTACTTTCTCACATAACTATTTCCTGACATTAATTTATTAAAGACAATTGAGAACACAGTTCCCCTCCAATTGTTGTAGAGTAGTTATGGATCCTATTTGGCAAAAGGTTCTAAACACATCATTAATAATCTCTTCAACTGCTTTTCTCTAGTCTGGTGGTACAGTCTTCGGTTATGTCAGGTGTCAAATAAAATTTGAGCCCACAAAAAGGTAGAGAATAAAAAAATATTGTATTGCCTCCTCAAATATAGGAGAAATGACTAAAAGAAAAATATAGAAATAAATGCTATAGTTCAGTACATGGGAAAATAATATTTTAAGAACAAAATTTGTGAAGTCGGTGTATCAAAATCACATAATTTTAATAAATAATTCCTAGAAAATCAAACAGTGTTTGCCATTTAAAAGGAAAAAGGAAGTAGAACTAAATTAGCATAACTTTTCATTCTCAGTTTTTAACTGTTTTATTGTAGGTTCAATAGATCAGTTATTACTAATAAGTCATTTTTCAAACTGTCTAGAGGGACACAATGTTTCAAAAGATATAATCTAGAACAAAAAGAGCACCACGGTATCAAATAAGTTTGAGAATGGCAATACAGGATAACAGTTAAGAAAACAGAGTCTGGAGCCAGTGCCCAGATTCAGATCCCAATTCTACAGGGTATTAATTACCTGGCTAAGTGCCCCAGGGCTAGTCACTTAGGCTCTCAGTACTTTGATTTTCCCCTCTATAAAAAGGGATAAGAACAACACCTATCGTCATAGGGTTGTTGTGAGGGATATAAGGATATACAGATAGCATTCAGACGAATACACAGCACACAGTAAATACTATGTTTGTTATTACAGTCATATTGTTATTAAACATGATAGGCTTGACTGCAGAACTTTAGAGATACTTTAATATGCTAATGTGCAGCTTCACTCTCCAGAATGTTACCATGTACCATAGGAAACTTAATTCAATTGATTTTTTATTTTTTTTATTTAGGACGATTCCTGATGGTCCCATGGAACATATTATTACTTAAAATATATAATCAAAATAGCGGAAAGGCCGGATAGATTACACTATTCCACTGGCTACGAGTAGACACAAAGCTCAAAAGGAATTCCTTTACCCCTAAGTATCCATGAGTTTCTGCACCCATGTAGGACCTTTGAAGATTAAAGGGCAGGGGCCCAACGGAGTAACGGTAGATTAGTCAGGCAGTCAGGAAAAGAGAAGGGAATAATGTCCAGTTGTAGACTCTGAAACTTAAGGATGAGAAAGGGATGAGAAGAGGAAAAATGGAGTTGTTTTAGTAATATGAGGGGCACCTAAAAAACCACAAATATTATGTCAATAATATAGTGCTTTACATAAAATGACAGTTACAGAATGAACTGGCTCCTGCTTTTCTCCTGAAACAGTGAGTGGCAAACAATCCTATGAATACCCATATAGATATGCTCAAACTATGGCAGAATAAATAACTTTGGTTCCCTCTGATCTGTGTCTCTGAATTGTCGTCCTTTATCATGCTGGAAAAACTAAGGCAGGTCATTGTCTCTTGTATGTCACGGTCCCCCACCCTGTTCTCTAGCTAATTCTGATGTTGCAGATGTGTCCACATTAACTCACTGTCACTCAGTTACACTTACCGTTTAAAATCAAAAAGAGGTAAAGAAATTTTGCCCAAAGCTTCTGGCCCCTTTCTCTGTTTATTAGAATCAGGGGAACTTCCACTGCTCTGATTTAAAATTCCAAAAAGAGTAAGGTGAAGAAGTGACTCCAATGGCAACTGTGATATCTGGATGGGAAAAATGATTCTATGGGGGAAAAAGGTATTGGTAAAAACACGAATTAGATCAAATATGAAGATTAACCCTTTAATAAAACTGAAAATTTTAGGTGATTTGATTTATCAAATATCTTTAATCCTGAGTAATCCTTACTTAAGTAGCAAGCTTGGCTAACATGTACTGTAAAAATTTTAAATAAACACATTCATTAAAATTTTCATTAAAATATATCATTTCTTTCTTAAAAAATTGTTAATGCCTTTACTTAAGACTTCCAATGTCAATTTCTATGCAAAATAATAGTAGTCATTTTTATTTCCTTCAGGAAAAACTAGATTAATGTTTCTGATTTGAGATGTATATGTGTATGTGTATATATATGTATACACATACACATACATACACACACACAGACATATATGTTTACCAATACTTTTTTTTTTTAAGCCTGAAAGAACACATAAAGTCAATAGTGGTCACTCTGAGGAGCCATGAGATGGTAAGTGTTGAAAATAAAGTGACACTTTTTACCCTGTATGCATTTTTTAATTATTTGATTGCTTTCACAGACATGTGTTATTTTCATAATTAAAGAAAGGAAGCCATTTATTAAATGCAGAATAAAAAAAAGTTCTGCAATTATCTATCTGCCTAAATAATGAAAGCATTCCCTTAGTTTAAAAACAATATTTAAAAAATATTAACAGTGCAAAATATCATCTTGCACATGGACTTAAGGTACCTTTTTAAAGCTGTTAACCAAAAACTAGGCTTCATATATACAGTGTTACAGAATAAATACTAAAGTAAGCAATGTTATAAAACACCATTTTCTAGAATTGTATGTATTTTTTTAACTTGACAAAATCTAGGAAGAATTAAAGGCATCGCTCTACAATTTAACATGTAGATTTAAAATAGTATTTCAGATTTTTAAATAAGAATTTCAGTCTGTTCTATAGAATCTATCTAGAAGAGACCTTAAAGATGTCAGTAAGAATTTAAGGGGTTCAATGGAAATTGTAATAAAATAAAAACTAGGGTTCATATATGGGAAAAAAGTAAAGAACAGGGCATACTGAAAGAAAAAAAAAGCCAGAAATTTCACTTACAGTTCATCCCATTTAATAAGATAGAAGAAATTCTTATAAGTGCCAACCTTCTTTGATTGAATAGGTTTAAAAAGATCCTTTCCATTGTGAGACAGGGAACATATCAAGTAGTATTTTTCATAACTGAGAAAGGAAAGAGTTTAATTTCATTTTTATTTGATAATACAAATTAGTTAACTAATACAAATACATATTAGCCATTCTTCCCTAAAAGTGACTATTATCTGAAATAATTTGGCCACCATTCATTTGAACTTATGGAAAAACATCTGAAATTTAACTATTGCAAATTCTGTAAAAACAGAGGTATAGCAAAGGGAATACAGAAGGAAACACGTATCCCTAGCTGCCGGTCTAAGGGGCAAAATAATACCAGCGGAGAATTTACCTGAACTTTGTGGTCAGTTAGTTACTAGCTTTAGATTTTAGTTGAATGACACTGAGTAATTATTCATTTCTAGGTAAATTCTAGGAAGAAAGAGTACAAACATTATCTTCTGTAGGTACCATTTTCCTTTGCTAAACCACTGAAATAAAGTCAGTTAAGCATATTAATAGTGCATTGTTCTGACTTACACTAAGCCAGTCTTCCCAATCTATTAGAAGGCTCCCATCCATGGGGGCAGATGATATTACATTCTCTCATTAGACAGCAATAATTTAGCCCCTAATCGCCATAAGTACAGAGTGGGTTAGATCTAATCAGGCAATCTTGTAGGGAAGGAATCTTAGGTTCAATCAAACTGTATTCTACTAGTATTCTAACTTACTGCTAGACTTACATGTAAACCACTTTGTTCATATATATAACATATTAATCATTCTAATTATATTTCAAATCTAATCTCATAGGTTCACATAACACCCCTAGCTATTTAATGGCTGTTCTCAACCTCTTTCTATCTATCCCTCTTTACTTCAGTATTTTATTAACTTTCTATGTTAATTATTACTGCAGTTTTCTGTACCGTCTGCTACTAAGTATTTGTTCTCCTCATTGGGTTCCTAAATTTATTTGTGTGTGTATAGAAGACGTGGATAGTATTATCCCTATAACTATTTAAAAGAATGAAATACCTTCAGAAAGCAGTAGTAGCCGTTTAAACGCAAGTTCCAGGAGGGCAGAGAGGTTTTGCTGCCTGGTTTGCTGCTCATCTAGCAGCACTAAGAATACTGCTCACAGATGGTGCTCAGTAAATATTTATTGAATGAATTAATGTATCACATTCATTATATTATTTTTACGGCTTACTTATCTGTGTTATCTAAAGCTCAATTTTAAGCAGAATTTGTTTGGTATGGCTTCACCAGAGTTTACCTTATTTTATAGCATTAAATTATTATGAAATTACTTCATTTAAAATACGCAATTCAGACTTTTCAGATTTTATTAGTCATTTCCAAATAAGTTGAAGTTGGCAAACTTTATGGTATAGACCAAAAAAAGAAAAAACAATAACAAAAAAACCCCCCCATAATAAAAACTCAACAGAAGAAATACGCTCTTATAGACTTCAAAGCCTAAACTGTAAACTACTAAAAAGGAAAAAAAAAAGTGTTAAAGTCTAGTGCCATTACACTCTGTTACAAATTAACCTGGTTCCAAACAGGAAAGGCAAAAAGTAGCAGTCATAAACTGACTAATTTATTAATCAACGTTTGCCCTTGTAAGTTTAAACATATATTTTCTTGCCTTTTTTACATGTAGTAGGAGTGATATTTTTTACTGGAATAGCTTCAAACATCTCTGTACTTTTTATGAAAACCACAAGGTTGCTGGTGATTTTTGTATCATCCATTTAATACCAAGGTAACAGCGGATGCTGGCATTTTTACAAGATTAGAACAACTTCTAGGTAGAGTTGTACATATTTTCTTTTAAACGGTCACTTACTTGGATACCCAGTTACTTGAAATGCCATGTGCAGCAAACACAGTAAACTGGAGCTGTTCAGTTGTGGTCCACGCTTCCTTGACGCTCCTGTTACTTTGGGGACAGTCTGCAGGACTCCTCCCAGAATCTCCATGGAGTCTGAGAAGATCATAAATTGCTGCGGTTAATTGGTCCAGGCTTACTTGAACAGGATTTTCAGGATTCAGTGAGCCTAGATTTAAAGAAGTTGTTAATATAACTCTTTAAAAACGCAACAATTACTGATAAAATTTAAAGAACTTAAAAAGACATACCCCTTGATGAACTCTTGCTATTGTCTCCTTTTCCAGACAGTGAAGTCACCTGCATACACACATACAAATTAGTCCAGAAAACTGCCCATAATATAATATTAAGAGGTTTACCTTTCATTCATTTCAATACATTTAATTATAAATGCAGTATCTAGAAACCCCCTTGCAGGGAAATCTCCCAAAAGTGTCTGCAGAATGAATAAAACAGTAAGAAAGAAAGTAAAAAAAACCCAATCAAATAGATTATTTTTCGTATCAAGAAAAGCATGGAACAACTGAAAATTACTGCAGAATATACAAAAACAACAAAAATCTGACTCATTAAACAATTTAAGATTGGAAACCCAAAAATGTGAAGTACACTAATACAGTATTTTATTTTCCATTAGTTGCTACACTGCTGTGTTTCCCCGAAAATAAGACCGGGTCTTACATTAATTTTTGCTCCATCAGGGCTTATTTTCAGGGGATGTCTTATTTTTTCATGTACACCAATCTACATTTATTCAAATACAGTCATGTCATCTTCTTCTGGAACATCATCATAACGTACTAAATGTGACCGTCTGGCTGACGAACTTAACTGGGGCTTATTTTCAGGGTAGGTCTTATTTTCTGGGAAACATGGTATTAGCATAACAAAGATATCCTTAAAGAAACTACCATGTTTCCCCGAAAATAAGACCTAGCCGGACTGTCAGCTCTAATGCGTCTGTTGGAGCAAAAATTAATATAAGACCTGGTATTATATTATATTATACCCGGTATTATGTTGTATTACATTACATTATATTATATTATACCTGGTCTTATATTATATTATATAAGACCTGGTCTTATATTATTTAAAATAATACCGAGTCTTATATTAATTTTTGCTCCAAAAGATGCTTTGAGGCTGATAGTCCGGCTCGGTCTTATTTTCGGGGAAACACGGTAGAACTCTACTACCATTTAGTGTCTCCAAAAAATCTTGTAAGTATTTAAATTGAGCTCTCCTCCTACTTTACCCAAGCAAATGAAATAATGAATAGAAAGCTCAGACAACATTAGGACCATGGTAGTTGGTCACCTCCAAGTGATTTCATATATATTTTTTTAATTTCAAAAAACAAGCGCATAATAAGAAAAAAGACCCACATTTCTGTATAGCATATGGATAGGCTCTCTGTGAGAATAGATGGCTTGAGCTATCACCTAGATATCGTTGAGGGGCATACCACCAACACAACTTTAAATTTATCACATCTTTTGTGATCCACCTTTTCTCATCCTTCCAATAAGAGCTATGAACATCTGTATGAACACAGTCAATTAAATCCCCTAGCAAAAGAGGGCTCCCACCCCGGTTGCTGCTGAGGCAGTAAGTCACTATTACTGAACCTTGTGGGTCTTTCCAACAAGGAGGAGGTACAGTCCAATATAGAGCTTCCCCCCCTGGCAGTCAGAGACATTTCTATCCAGAGGGAGAAATGGCACCTATTACATTACCAGCCAAGTCCTTCAAGCTCTGTGTCCACCTTAAAATCCCCAATCAACTCCTCTATGCCATAGCTCCTCCTCCATACACCAAAGATTCAGTTTGGGATCCACCTATGCAATGTCAACTCTCCAAGGCAGCCCATCTCTTCTTAGGAATTCCTCACTTTACCCAATCAACTCAAACAAAAGCCAAAGTTAAAATGATAACATCTTGTCCAGCAGAAGCAAAAGTCTCCCCCTTTAAGTAACAGATGCTCACTTAAGCACATATTTGCATGTTTTAATAAAATGCTAGTTACTAAAAAAAAAAAAAAAAAAAGGTACTCACATCAGCACTTTTACTCCTTGGAAGATTAACTGCTCTCTTGAGCTTCTTTACTGATTCTGTAATGGCAAGAGTCTCTACACCATCTAAAGCACTACAGATTTTTCTTACGGCTTTAATTACTTGATCTACTGCTCGGTGCTGGTTCTTTAAAAATAAAAAGTAAAATAAATGTAAGTATGTGGAATTTAAAGGATCAATTTCAGACATGAAGTTAGAAACTAGACATTTTTGATATGCCTAAGAACAGACATCCTTTACTCTTTTGTGATGAAAAAGAAAAGAAATAAAACAGCTTTTCAATTATATAGTTTAAAGTAGGAAAAAGCAGACCCGGTTAATTTCCCTTTGCCTGACACAATTATTCACAAGCAAGTGCCCTTAATTTCATATGAGAGTCAGAAGTAACAGCAATAACAAATTGCTAAATCATAAAAAAAAAAAATTGGAGTTATCTTTTTTCTTCTTATTTGGGAATAATTTCCACATTAAAAACATCAACCCTTCTCTCCCTCCTGCAAAAATTTGCTATCAAAAACCAAGTTCTTCAGAGGTTGTTCTCATATTACTAACACTGAGCAACAGTTACTAGAAGTGAGTCAACTTTTAAGCATTATTTGCATCTATTCAACCTTCTTTTTTTTTTTTTAAATGTTTTGTCTGATGAAAAAACTTCTTGAGGACAATCCCTCTGAATTATTCAGCCACAGTTGATTTTACCATGATTTAAAAGTATACATGTACAAATGTATTATAAAATCATTTATCCGATGAGAATGATTTAAAATACTCCTCCACTCCTGCATCATCATTTTAAAGTATGTATTTCATTAAAAAAAATTCTTATATAATGAATTAATTCATGAAACATTTATGTCAAACTTACGTGCCAAGTATTATTACAATGGGCTGAAACTCAGTACTGTAACATCCCTTAAAAATTAAAATTTTTCCACCCTTGAGGCTTGGCTACCATAAACTGCACGTTCCCTTTGCCTTCATGCTTCCATGAAACCACCTCATTTTCTCAAACACCCAATTACCCTGCGGTCCTCAGGGTTTGAAGGTCTGTTATTGAGCTCCCCGTTTTTGCTTACTTATATTTCTGCTTACTTTTACTTCTCCATCTTCATGCAAAATCTTTCCCGTTTTGAGGCTCCATACCATTCTCCTACACTATTCTCCATCATTTTTTATGTGCCAATTATCAAGTAATTTTCTATCAGTTCCAAATCCACCCTTCTTTGCTCTACTTTGTGATACTGGAGCTAGATAGACCCTATAAACGCTTCTCCTTTGCCAGCTGGCACAGTGTTAGGATTTGTCAATAGAGGGCATCAAAGGGGTACTCAACAGCCGTAGCATGAAGATTCTTCTTCTCATCAGGGTTCCCTTCCTCCATTTTTCAATTCAGGCAGGGAGGTCAAAGAACAGTGGCAGCCACACCATCCAGCCATGATCTCTCAATCTGACAGTTCTGGCAAGTTTCTTTGCCACAGGCAAGCTGTGTGCTCTTGTGATAGCTAAACCCTCTTCAAAGAGGTTCAATTTCAACTTGGGGTTGCGGAGAAGCTCTATCATGAGTCTCCAGACTTCCTTCACACTCTACTGCTCCTCAACCTAGAGTTGAGAGCTGCTTTTTTGCACCTGTTACTTCTGGACCCCTTAGAGCACAGCTGGCAAATTTTTCTTAAGGTCAGATAGTAAATGCTTTAGGCTTTGTGGGCCACACAGTCTCTGTCACAATTCAACTCTATAGGGCATGGAAAGTGACATGGATAATTCATAAATGAATGAGCGTGGCTATGTTCCAATAAAACTTTATTTACAAAAACATGAGACAGGCCAAAGTTAGCATGCCAATAATATGCCAACTCCTGTCTTAAGAGTCCTCTTGTAGTTATTAATGATTCTTTAAATTTCCCTGTTCAAATAACTATTAATATCATAGTTTCTGCCTCCTGACTTGGCCCCTGACTGACTGTTCTGCCTTGCCACTGACATGCAGTCATTTCCCCCACTACATGCCATATTTTTCTCTGGATATTTATCTGACGTTCTCCCCTGCATCCAATAATAACCCTCAGTTACATAAACGTCCATGTGGAAAATTCACAGCATCTTCAACCCCAATAATGCACCCTATCAGGATCTCACCTACAATTTCATATTGATCACAATCTCCTTTGCTTCCAGCTCTCACACCCTCATTCTGACAAAACCTGTTGTTTGAGCTCAGAGACTTCCCTGCTTCTTCTACCAGGCAGCTGAGCACTTCGAAAGAAAATCTCACAATCATAAGATTCAGCAGTCTCCAATTTTAGCAGGAACTGGCATGCCACTTAACATTCCTTTTACCTGCTCTTGGTCAGCTCTTTCGCATTCCCCTTAGAATATGAAGCCAAACCATTACTCCTTGCCTCAGAATCCCTACTGCAACCCTAACTTCATCTTATTAAAATCAATTAACATCTTATCTCTAAAAAACTAAGGCGAAGAGGATTTAAAACCTCTGTAACTCCCTGACCTCTCCTACTGCGTACCCAGGAGAAATTAAAACATGTACCCACACAAAGCCTTACACATGGATGCTTATAGCAACATTATTTATAATAACCAAAAACTGTGAATAGTCCAAATGTCATTATTTGGTGACTAGATAAACAAAAAGTGGTATATCCATACAATCAAACTATTCAGCAATTTTAAAAAAGGGACAAACTATGGAAACATCCTACAACTTACATACTACAACATGGACAAAGCTTAAAATCAGTATGGTATGCAAAAGAAATCAGATATAAATGATTACATAGGGTGTGATTCCATTTACATGAAATATTAAAGGCAAATCTATCGAGACAGAAACCGGGTCAGTAGTTGTTTGGAGCTGGGGCTGGGAATGTGGAGTGACTGCAAAGTAGCACTTGGAAACTTTTTTTCTTTTTTTTTTAACATGGAAACTTTTGAGTGATGAAAAGGTTCAGAAACTGAATTGTGGTCATAATACAACTCTATGCATTTACTAAAAGAATCACTGAATCGTACACTTCCAATGGGTAAATTTTATGGTATTTCAGTAAAGCCATAAAAAAATAGGAGTAAATATGATAGAGTCACTATTTTAGATAAGATGATTGGTGAAGAGCTCTCTGATGAGACATTTGCGCACAAACCTTAATGAACTGAAAAGGTAAGGCATGCAAGTTGTCTAGGGGAAGAACATTAAAAGTAGGGGAAACAAGCACAAGAGTCCCAGTTGGGAAGCATACCTACAGATCAAAGGAGAAAAGGGGTAGAAAGCCAGACCAGAGAGGTAAAGGGTCAGAACGCAGAGGGCCTTAACGCCACGAGTAGGACTTTGAATTTTACTGATAGTAAACAGGATTTTGAGCAAAAGAGTAGCATGACTTAACATTTTTTAAAGAGTTTATAAATTGTATTAATCTTTTCAAAGAACCATCTTTTGGCTTTGATTTTCTTCTAATTTACAGTTGTTTTTTCTGCTTATTTTCATGTTTTAAAATAAACCTTTTATTCTGGAATAATTTAAGAGTTACAGAAAAGTTGCAAAACTAGTATGAAGAGTTCCCATGTAACATTAAAAGAAGCTTGGTTGAGTAACTTCTTACATAACCATGTTACATGTTTCAAAACTAAGACATTAACATTGGTACGTTACTATTAACTAAACTGCAGAGTTTGTTCAGATTTTACTAGCTTTCCCACTAATTTCCTTTTCTTCTTCTAGAATACAATCCAGGACACCACAATGCATTTAGTGACTTATTTTTTAAAGGTCATTTTGGTTGCCTGCAGAAGACAAACTATATAAAGACAAGGGTAGAAGCTGAGAGACCAGTACGGAAATACTGTAACCACTGTAACAGACTGAGTACGACTGTAGCTTTCGTATGATAAAAAGTGGTCACATTCTCAATGTATTTTCAAGGGAGAGCTGACAGGAATTAGACTGAATGTGAAAGATCTTTTTCTTGAGAAATCAGATATGACTTCAAGGTTTTGGCCTGAGCAAACGGAAGGACAGAGTTGCCATTTATTAAGAAGGGGAATTGTGATGACTAGATATGAAGGGTAGTATATTAAAAAATTCAGCTTTTTATATCTTAAATTTGAAATATCAAGTAATAGACATTTGAATTTGGAGTTGAGGTTAAGTCTGGAGATATAAACTGCAGAGTCATCAGCAGATGTAAGGTATTTAAAGACATAAGATTAAGTGATATCACCTAGGATATGAATATAGAGAGAAGAGGTCCTAGAAGTGAGCCCTGGGGCATCCTAATGTCCAGAGGTCTGGAAGATAAGGAACCAGGAGGAAGCCACCAGAGAGAGTGAAAAGTAGAACCAAGAAAGTGATACCCCAGAGGCCATGTGACTGTTTCAAGAAAGAAACAATCAACTCAATCAAACATCACAGAAAAATTGAGAAAATAAAGACTAAGAACTTATTACTAGAAACATGACCATGGAAGTCTTTCATGATCTTCTTAAGTACAGTTTCATGGAAGTGCTGAGATTGAAAGCCTGACTGGAACGCATTCATAAGAGGAAGTTGAAGCTGCAAAAACAGATTAACTTTCAAGAGTTTTGCTGCAAGGAGAATAGGGAACTGGTGTGTTTGCTGCAGGGAAATGTGCCTTTTTATTTTATTTAAGATGGGAGATTTAAACAGGGCTCAGTCCTTGAACACTTTTTCTCTACCTGCAAGGATTTTCTTGGTGATCTCATTCAATCTTATGGCTGAAAAACACCGCTATATTCTAATGATTCCCAAGGTTATTATCTCCAGCCAGACCTCCTCCATTAAATTCCAGATTCAGAGCCAACTGCCTACTCAACATCACTATTTGGATGAATAATGTCATTTCAAACATAATGTCCAAAATTTAGTACCAGATCTTCCTCCCAAACCTGCTCCTCTCAGTTTTCCACATCTCATTAAAAGGTTAACTCCAGATTTCCAAATACTCAGGTGGAAAACCATAGAGTTACACGTAACTCTTCTCTCTCTCCTTCCCCTCTCCTGCTCTCCATCTCTCCCTCTGTCATTCTCCATGGTCAATCTATCGGCAAATCATCGTAGCATTAACTTCAAAATACGAGGTGTGATCAAACAATATGGTGAACATTTAAATTTTAAAAAGTTATTACAGTAAAAGACACATTGCCATTGATTCCCCTCAAAATATATCCCCTTGCTTCAAACACACTTATCCCATCGTTCTTGCCACTTTCTGAAGCAGTTCTGGAAGTCCTCTTTCGTGAGTGTCTTTAGTTGTGCTGTCGTGGTAGCCTCGATGTCCTGAATCATTTTGACTTTGGGGAAGAGCGAGAAGTTGCATGGTGCCAGATCCGGAGAATAAGATGAATGAGGACACACTATAATGTTTTTATTTGACAGAAATTGCCATACACCAGAAGAGATATGTAACACGGAGCGTTGTCATGATGGAGGATGATTTACTACATACTTTAAAATACACCTCTCACCTGTAGCTCTCACCTGACTGACTGCGCCAAACAAGTTGAAACCTGTCACACAGTTACTAAGGTTTTGATGCGTTGCTTCCCTGCCTTTCCATTGGATGGCACTTGGCAGCAGAATTCACTGTATTTTTTTATCACAAAGGAAAGGCTCCATGTCACACATCGCTTCTGGTACAGCAATTTCTGTCAAATAAAAACATTACAGTGTGTCCTCATCCACCTTATTCACTGGATGTGGCACCGTGCAACTTCTGGCTCTTGCCCAAAGTCAAAATGATTCAGGACATCGAGGCAGGCACGACAGCGCAACTAAAGACAGTCACGAAAGAGGACCTTCCAGAACTGCTTCAGAAAGTGGCAAGAACGATGGGATAAATGTGTTCAAAGCGAGGGGGAGTATTTTGAGGGAGATTAATGGCAATGTGCCTTTTACTGTAATAAATTTTCTTAAAATTTAAGCCTTTACTCTATTTTTTAATCACACCACGTATATCAATCACAGCCTTCAACCCTTTTTCACCACTTCTGCTGTAATCATCCTGCTGCAAGCCGTCACCATCTCTCCTGTTCCCAGCACAGCATCTTAATTGATTTGTTTCTACTCTTACCCCCCTCCCTCATTCTATTCCAGCTACAAAGATCTAGTGGACCTTAAATATACCAAGCACACTCCTCCCCACCAGATAACCAGATAGCTTCTTGCTTTCCTCCTCTAGTCCTTTACTCAAAATCGTCTTCTCGGTGAGGCCTTCTCTGACTGCCTTATTTAAAACGGCAGCATTGCCCTCCCCCTTTATTTTTCTCCCTAACACTTACTACCTGGTATCACGTAGAGTTTGCTAGCGTATTTAATTGCCTATTTCTTCCAGCTAGAATTTAAACTCTCTAAGGGCAGGGATGACAGTTCCTTTTGTTCACTGCCGAATCCTCATCACCTACAACAGTGCCTTGCAGTGAGGAGATACTCAGTAAAAATTCATTGAATAAATGAAGATGTTTATATGCTGATAAGAATGTACTACCAGGTAGAAATATGGAGGTCATCCTACACTGTTTCTTTGCTCATTATCTGATTACCTGTCAAAATCTTACCAATTTTATCTCCTAAACATTGTCTATCAGTTCCCTCCTTTTTAACCTTCATCACACTCATTATCTTTCACATGGACTACTATTAAAAAAAAAAATTCCTAAGTAATCTCCCTGAAACCAATGCTACCAACCCTAAATATAACTTCCACAGTATGGCCAGAGTGACTTCAGATCTCAGGACTACCCATGTCACGGACCCCACCCCACTTCCTACCCTTAGCTAAAAATACTTTAAATGGCTAGAGCAGGGATCAGCAAACTTTCTGTAAAATGGCAAATAGTAAATAGTTTAGGTTTTGTAGGCATACAGTTTCTGTCCCAACTACTCAACTCTAGGATGAGCACAAATGCAATCACAGAAAACATATAAACTAATGGGTGTGGTTGTGTTCCCAAAACATTTCATTTATAAGAATAGAAAGTGGACTGGATATGGCCCCCTGATCTTGAGGATAAAGTAAAACTCCTTAATATGGATTATAAAGTGGTAACTTACATCTGGCTATCTCCAACGTCATCTCCCAACCTTCAACTTCACACTTCGTACTCTCTAAGTGCGTATACTTCCAATATATGTATCACACCTGTGTGCTTCTGTTCACATGTCCTCCCAACTATCTTCTTCTAGCTAACTCATACTATTTAGGATGTGACTCAGGCAACATCCCCCTTGGAAGGCCTTCCTGGAATCTTGAAACTGGGAGAAGTGCTCTTCTTCGATCTCCCCACAAAACCCCAGTGCACATCTATATAGTACATTTACTATTCCATACTGAAATTTTGTTTAAATCTCCTGTCACTAGTTTTAAGTTCCTGGCTGGAGGGGACTAGGTCATTCATTTTCATAACTCCAGCACCTAGCATGTAGTAAGCATTCAAGAAACGCTTCTTAATTGACTGAAGGTTCCTCTTAGTAATAAAGTTGAAGTGAGCGTAGACATCTTGGCTAAGCATTATTGAGAAATTTTGTTAATAATAAGTTGGGTCAGAAAACAAGTCATCAAACATTGACATCAAGAATATAGTATAAATAATCCATCTAAAATACTTAATCTGATAACAACACTAATATTTAAAAGAGAACAGAGACAACAATCTTTAAGTCATCATGCCAAAATGTAAATTAAGACTTACTTCAATTCGAAGAGCCAGCTCCACCTGGTTGTGATAAGAATTTAAAAGTTCTTCGACAGGGTGTCTGAAATAAAGAACAGTGATTGTGGCTGAAGGATACTGTATACAAAAATGATTGTTTTATTCACCAAAATAAATGTATTCACATCGGAAAGTTTATGAAGTTTGAAAACCTGCAATGAATACTTTAGATGCCACACCTTGTTATGACTTCTTTATAAGGTTTTTCTACTTGATGCAGGTGTTTGTTTAAATCCACAGGAGTTTCATCATCTTCTGCCTAAACAAACATATACACAAACGTTTACCAAAAAATCAAATCCATTCTTTGGTCTTTCTATTGACAAGTTAAATATAGTTAAGGGTATGATAAATTCTTGAAACCGAAGTGATTTGAATTACCATGTGACCCAGCAATCCCTCTCCTGGGTATCTACCCAAAAAATCTGAAAACATTTATCCATAAAGACATACCTGCTGCAATGTTCACTGCAGCTTTATTTATGGTGGCCAAGACATGGAAACAACCAAAATGTCCTTCAATAGATGAACAGATAAAGAAGTTGTGGTATAGATACACAATGGAATACTATTTGGCCATAAGATGAAATAGTACCATTTGCGACAATATGGATGGATCTTGAGATTATAATGCTAATAAGCTAAATAAGTCAGACAGAAAAAGTAGAGAACCATATGATTTCAATGATATGTGGTATATAAAATTGAAAACAACAAAAGAACAAGACAAACAAATGAAGAAACAAAACTCATGGACATAGACAATAGTTTAGTGGTTACCAGAAGGTAAAGGGGGGGATCTAGAAGAGGGTAAACGGAGTCAAACATATGGTGATGGAAGGAGAACTGACTCTGGGTGGTGAACACACAATGGGATTTATAGATGATGTGATACAGAATTGTGCACCTGAAATCTATGTAACTTTACTAACAATTGTCACCCCAATAAACTTTAATTAAAAAAAACAAAAACTGAAGTGATTTTTCAGAACCGAGACTAACATATTATCAGAATTAAGTATTATTTATAACTGACTCAGAAGAAAAGTGAATCAATATTCTGAAAGAATTTGTTTTTTTAAATGGAAAATCATGAACACTTTTAAGTCTAGCTTCTGACAGATAAATAACTCCCAAAGAAAAAACTCCTTCTGTTCTATATAGAGAATACAAAGCTAAAAATACTTTTAAAGATGGCTGACAGCCAAATGAAGGTGGGGTGGGAACCAGATAGGGAAGAGATCGTTTGAATGGCTGCATTTTTTTCTAATGATAATCAAGTTTCCTTCCACCTTACCCTCAATAAACAAAATATTGGTCTCTTCTACCATAAGTGCACACTATGCAAATACACTAAAGACCATCAACCCTTAAGAAACTGAAAAGAGAAGTTACTAATGATTGCTAAAATGTACTTTTGAATTTTGTGAAATAGTTTTCACCCAGTTGAAATAAATTCTAACATAGGAGCAAAACCAAGGAAAATAAAAGAGAAAGTAGAAATGACTGATATTTTCCCACCCAAAAGTTTTCCTGCATGCTATTTTGCTTTAAACTCAAAAGAAAGTATTGTACTCTTAAAATACAGAATTAGTTTTCATTTGGTGAAAAATAATATATTTTTCTCAATGTGGTACAAAGGTTGATGTGGATCCTTTATTTCCCCAAAACCATATTTAGCATTCAAAATCCTTCCTTTTTCCTCATTTGTCCTTGACTGACCCTGATGTTTGCACACTTGTGTAAAAACTATTACACAAGTTTCTAATTCTTCCACTTTGATTTTCAAATAGGCCTCCAGCTCTGAGTAGCACACTACCTAAACCTCCATGATTGAAAACCTCCCCCATCCGTCCACTGAAGACTCCCATTGAGGTAGGGAGTTGATCCCTTCCAGTCCAACCCAGAAATCTTGGCAAATGTACAAATTGCAAATTAGCTAATTAGCAGAATTATTTAGATTTAAGGAAATGCAATTCAGTTATAAGGTAAACACTTACTGTTCGGGCCAGATTTTGGCACATTGCGCTGAAGGTCAAAAGTTGTAGTTTAATCTCTGTGTCCCATTTTCGACAGTTTTGAATATGTTCATGACTTCCAAGGCTATGATTACTATTAAAATATATTAATTATTCATCAGTGTTATTCTCTTCAAACTAAAAATTACAGAGGTGAAAGTAAAATATAAATTGTATCTGCATCAGAAATTGAAGAGAATGGTAAAATACAGATAGTTTTTTAACCAAATGTGAGCATTTAAGTACAGGAATAATTCTACATGAGAGGAGTCAAAGCAAAAAAGAAAGAAGATGAAGGAGAAAATAAGAAAAATAGAGACAGGACATTTCTAGTAGACTGAGAGACTAAATCTATAAAATAAGTAAACTAAAAGCTAGACACAATAATTACCCGGTTCAGAGAGAGTCATATAATGATTATTTCCAGTAACTAAAGAGGAAATCACAGCTGACTAATGAATAGTACATGCTGCAAAAGGAAAATACAGTCTATAATGATGTGACTATTGACCCTTTGCAAAAAGAAAAAAGCTACTAAATTCACTTATCACTTACCAATTGCCCACCACTCTTCCCATATGAGACTATAAGCTTCTTAAGGGAAATACCATGTCTTAATTATCTCTGAAATCCCTCCACTGTCTTAGACATGAGTTCTTAGACAAAGTATATCTCAATACAAGTTTACTGATACAATGAATCAATTCAGTAGGATTCAGTATTTTGGAATTACAAATATAACTTGAATATTGTTTAATTTAAGCTATTAAAAATGAAATTTCAAAAGATGTTGCTCAATAGTTAAATGAATACACTTACTTCTGCAGCACTTCCTCTTGACCACAGACTTTCAGAACATAGCTGCCAACATCTACTTGATTCAAGTCATCATGCACCCAGCAAAGGGCCTGCATAATAATGATTTCCACAGTAGAACTCACTGTAAAAGAGTTAGCCATCATTTTCATTTTGTTTATTTAACTCTAAGTACATACACATTTATCCAGATTGTATTTCTTATAATCTAAGACAGCACTATACAATAGAAATATAATGCGGGTCACGTGTATAATTTAAAATTTTCTAGTAGCCACAATGAAGAAAGTAAAAAGAAACAGGTAAAGCTAATTTTAATGTTTTATTTCACCTAATAGATCTAAAATACCATTTCAACATATAACCAGTATCTAAAAATTACTGAGGAGATATCTTACATTCTCTTTTCAAACTAAGTCTTTGAAATCCAGTGTGTATTTTTATACTCATGGCACATCTTACTCTATATTAGCCACCTGCTTAGTAGCCACATGTGGCTAGTGGTTATTGTATTAGTCAGGGAAGATTTAAGCTGAGAAAGCCATCTCCCAATTACAGACGCCTCCAAAAAGGATGACATTTAGCAGTAGCTAGAAAACAATGATTTAAAACAAATTATAAGGAAAAAGAATCACGATTTTAAATGTTTGACATTTGCCTGGTAAATTTTCCAATAAAGAACAAAAATCTAGCAAGTAAGAAGCGTTCAATTATCTTTCTTTTAAAAACTAAGGTAACCTTTAAAGGGCCCTATTTCTATACTTTGAGTTCCTATGTTCAATTTAGAAGACACTGACTACACTCAAACTTCATGAAAATTAACAACTTGGCAGAAGAGGTCATAAAACCTCTATCTCATACAATGGCTACATTTCTAAATAGTCAAATGTATGGTAACATTTATCATTTGAACATACAAACCATTTGTACCATAATATGGTTACATTTCTTAACAGAGATGTACATTATAAATGTGCACATTTATGAAGAAGCAAATGTGCATTCGAAGTATTTTTTTAAACAATCAGATTTTGATGTAGCAAGTCAAAATTTGATACAAATTAAAACATCTGCTAGCAATAGGTAAGCACTGATACTCATGCTTATGAGGCTGATTGACTTTTTTCCCCTTCCATTTCAATTCTTATTGTACTTAGATTTAAAAAATTCCTCAAACCAAATGTAAGATATATTTTAAAAGAATAACTCTTCCTTTATAAACTAAAAGAATGATTCTTACAGTTGGCTAATATTTTGTTTCAGATTTACATTTTTCTAAAAACGGCCTTGAAAAGTGCAAAGCTACAAAAAAGTATCCAAATATTGGACATATTCCAAATCATAACCATTAAAGAAAAAAAATGGCATAGTTTTAAAGCCAAAGCATTGTAGAAATACAGAATCTTATTCCACTGTTGGAATCTCGGTAGTATAATATACATTGTGAAAAGCAATAAACTATGAAAGAAAATAAAGGTAGTTTTTAAAACTGTAACAAAAAATTTCCTACACACTTGGGGGTACATCTCTAGAAACGATACCCACACATCAAGTTTGCAAGGAAGACTTAGAACCAAGGGAGAATTATCTTCTACTTCGAGCTTAGCAAGATAACTGGAATTTCAATTTCATTAACAGCTCTTTATAAACAAGCATTCTTCTTGCCATAAAATGAAAAAAGAAAATAAACAATTGGACTTTCTATCTAACTATCTATTTACTAGCCTTTTTATCTAATGTTTTGGGGTTTTGGCCCAGAGCCACTGATTAACAAAAGTACTCAGCATTTTTCAGAGAAACATGTGTAGTAGTGATAAAGGTAAACTTTTTTCCCACATACAAACCATTTCCTAACCTAGTCCTAACCAGAAAACTATCTTATGAAATGCCAAGTTTTTGAAAAGGATAACTAATGAATGGTAAGTATTTTACCACATACATACACAATTTTCTTAACAAGAATAATAATAACAAAGTCGGTTTATTAAGAGAATGCTACTAACATTTTAAACATTTGCTCCGTAATCAGAGCAAGACAAGACAGTTGGGGAATACAAACCTACCATCGCATGTAAAAGTAACTGGTAGTTGAAATCCTTCAATTTCAATGGAGACCTTCACGCTAGCATTTTCTCCACATACGTTTCTTTGTACTGTGACTGGACTTAACAAATAGCCTGGATTTGTGCAGTGATTGGTGTATGGAAAGTTGGTCTTCAATCTGTTCACAAGAAAGAAGAATTTAAATTCTTTTTTTAAAGCTGCATTTATTTGAGAGTCCTGAACAAGGCTTTTTTGCATGCTTACAGCCATTCAGTTCTGTGCCTTTGTCCAATTCTAGAGCAGCTCATGAGAACTGCAATGAATAGACCGCTGTCAAAACTCCAAATACCAGCATTTGCCTTTTAAATAAAAGGAATCCAAGGCAAGAGATTAAGCACTGCCAGGATATCTTTGGTAGCATTATCAACATTGGCCAAGTATACACTGGATACATGGTATTAAATGAGGTTCTCTGCTTCAGATTCTTTTGCTACACAGTATAATTACACAAAATGATACATTTTTAATCAATCACTGATAATGTAGGCAATGTAACCCTAAATTATAATTGCCAGAGGAATAAAAAACTTGCTGTCTTTCACAAACCTTTTTTTCTAAGGTCCGTTTTCCCTACACATTGTTTCTGCTTGTTAGACAATGATTAAAACAAACAAACATAGACCATGGGTTTTTACAGGGCTGGGTGGCCTTTATTCCCTCAAAGTGATTTCTAAAATTAAGGGAATGGTAAGAACTGCCTGTGAAGGTATTCATAGGTACTCAGAGGCTCAATATAGTTTAAATTTAAATATGTGAGCATGGCATATGGCTCATCTGCAGTTAGTAATTCTGCTATGGGAAGACAAAGGAGGGTTTGATGCCTTCTTTACACTTGTAACGTTTTCCGGAGGTTAGAAGTCAAGTCCCAGGCTCCCCATCTGCTTTCCATAGAGCTATACATGGAAAACACGCTGGGAGTACTGTCAATTTGCTTCTGCAGAGATTAAAACAATCAAGCCATCGGAATAGAATGAAAATAGTTTGAGTTGACAGAAAGAAAGGTTCTGGAGGGGCAGCAAGTTTGTCAGTTTGTGCCCTGTCTCTAGAGCCAGGATTTAAACCTGAGTTTCTATCCTGATTTGACTACTTACCAGCTTTGTCACCTTAGGCAAGTCTCCTTGCTGCTTCAGTTTCCTCTTCTGTAAACTGGTGATACTAAGACTACTACTACTAACCTCATAGGGTTGTTATGAGAATTACGTGAATTAAGTAATAACAGCACTCAGAACAGGGCCTAGTACATGGTAAGTGCTATAAGCATTTTGTCAAATGAATGAAAGGTGAACGAACAAATCTGGTTTCTGCACTGTAATCTTAAGTGCCACAAAGGGTCTAATATTAAAAAGAAATGTAAATGGAAAAAAAGTAATAAGTAATAAACTTAAATTGATATTGGAAATGTATCTTTAGATGTGGACACATTATCTTCAGATACTTGACTGCTACAAAGCTTACCCCACTACAAAACAATGGCAAGATCTTCATAGGACCCGCCTAAGATTCATATTGTTTTTCACATACTTGGTATTCTTGTTTTCTACGGTATGAAACAGATGCTCACAGCATATCATATAATTAACTAATATATGAAATGGTAGAGAATTTTGTCTACATCCAAATAAGACTTCAATTTTCAGAAATCTTCAAGGATGATGAAAGTCAAATTCCTGATACCGTATTTCGCTGAAAATAAGACCTAGCCGGGCCATCAGCTCTAATGCATCTTTTGGAGCAAAAATTAATATAAGACCTGGTCTTATTTTACTATAATATAAGGCCCAGTCTTTATAATATAATATAATATAATATAATATAATATAATATAATATAATATAATATAATTCCGGGTCTTATATTAATTTTTGCTCCAAAAGACGCATTAGAGCTGATGGCCCAGCTAGGTCTTATTTTCGGGGAAACAGGGTAGCTCAGAAAACAAAAATTTTAGACAAAAATTCCAGAGATAAAAATTACATTCAATGAACTTGACTTTTTTGGGGGGAAATCATTTCCTTTTCACTATTCACTTTCAATATAACAGACCAGATAAAAAGTACTTTTATGGACACTATGCCAACAGTTTGATGTTCTTCAGTGATTATCTATGTAGAGTATTTTTTAACTGTTTTATTTTCTCTAACATTTCTATTTCCCTATTGCCACCAAAGAAACAGCTTTGTTTGCTTAATGTGGCTCTATAGTTCAGGAAATTTAATATCTCTAGGCATACACTAAAGTCCTTTACAGTTTATTTTCCTACTGTGTGCTCAATCAACAGATAGAGCCAAATCATGAAAAATCAGAAGAGAGATAAAATTGAGGGTTTTAAAAGTGAAAAGATAAAAATGAGGATTTTAATTGAATTAGCACTACTTTATAGGAAAGTATAGAGTCAGCATTGTTTAAAATAAAATTTTAGAGATGAAGTCCTTGAAAACATATAGGAAGCCCCGGGGGTCAAAACACTATTGTAGGATATAAATATTAGATATGAACCATATATGAAGAAAAGAAATAGAAGGCCATTCAGGATAACAAGTCTAGAGTGTAGTTTCTCATCATAGGGTATCCACAAATGCAGCAGCAAAAACTTCTGCTGATATCTCACACTCCTTTAAGAATTTTCTCTGAACCAATAACTAGTCGATATAGCAAGCTTTATCAATTACAATGAGTGTGAAAAGAAAACAAGAAATAAAAACCAGAAAAATACAGTTAATGGTGTCCTGAATCAAAGTATAAAAGAGCTTTAAATGAAAGACACGTTTGAGATCAATAATCCAACTCCCTAATTTAATAGAAGCAAAAAAACAAACAAAAAAACAAGGCCTAGAACTGGCACTAAATTCCAAGTCTGTTATACAGTAATCTTAACTGTAAACAATTATTATCCTGACAGTCTTATACTAATTTCACAACTGAATTTAAATGATTAAATGAATCATGTTAGGAGATTTCAAAAACTAAAGAATTGGCTAAGAGTATAAATGCTTGTTTTTAAAATGCATTGCAGATATGAACATATTGGAAAAAAATGAAAGAGCCATTAATTTTTTCAAGGACACTTCCTGACCCCAACCTCCAACATCAAAGGGGAACAAGAGAAGTTCCTAGAACAGCTTCAAAAACACCTCTACTTCCTACTGCTCTGAAATATTTGTTGCATACTCTCCTGATAAAAATAAAATTACAAAAAGAACTCATTCCCTCTTTAGTTCATCTGGGATTTCATATTACATAAGCCATTGTGTGTGTGTGCGTGTGTGTGTGTGTGTGTAAATAAAAATAATCATTTTAGCTTATTGGCAGTTTTTGTAAATAACTCAAAGATTCAAATGGGGGAAAAGGCAGATCAGAGAGCTTAATTTCTCAAATGCAACAGTTACTCTAATAGAAACTAGACTCTAATAGTCTAATAGAAAGCAAACAGGGCTTGTTAGGGGAGAAAAATTAAAGAAACTAGATGAACACATAACAGGTTATTTCTAAACCATTAAGGTAAAAAGATTACTTCCAAATTGTTAACCACACATACATAATGGTATAACGGCATAAAGGCATAGGTAATTTTTAATACAGGTAATTTGCATGCTAAGTCATCTAAATGTCTATTTTAAATGCCTACTGAAAAACGTGAGTTTTAAAAATTCAGTTAAGAGTAACCTTTGCAGGAAGAAAAAGTGGCTTGACAGATAGTTTTCTTCCTTTTCCCGCCTAAGATATTCTGCAGAAAAGAAATGCTGGTTAAAAGGTAACATAAAGCAAGACAGTTTTAATGAAATATTACCAATAGTTTAGAAAATCTAGTTAAATGATATGGGAACCCCAAACTCTGCTTTGCTTAAAGCAGACCACACTGGGACAAATACAGGATTGAGAATAAACTCCCCAGTGATCTATTTTCTCTTTTTTTCATAACATATCTTATCTCCTCGGCCACAATGTTTGTGTTTATCCTCCTCCGGTGGTTTTTTTCCTATCTGGAGCTGGCTGAAGACTCCTTTCGTCTGCCTCTCCTTTAAGAATATCAGAATGTGAAGTCTAAGCTATCAGTAGCTATATTCCCTGCTTCAAAACCCCATCAGCAGTAGAAGAAAATGAAGCCAACATGCATGGAGGTAGGGTAGGGGGAGAACGGGGAGAAAGAAGGATAGGAAATGGGAAAGGAAGAGTCCAAAGGAAGGAGGGTTCGATTACAGTGTATGAATTCCTGGAAATGGCTGTCACCGAGCTCTGTCCCATCCTTCCTCTTTCTGCTATGTGGGTTTGTGAACCAATACATACCCTTTCTTGATTTAAGATAAGTTAAGATGGGTTTCTAGCACTCACAACAAAAGTCTGAGTAATATGGTGATAGAATGGAAAGAATACATGCAGAACCCTGGCTGTGTTCAGTTTTTTCTTTTAAATGCTAAGAAATGTAACAAGAAGACAGATTCAACTGTAGTTTGTGTTAATGTGCTAACTAACTGTTTATCTTAAAATGTTAAGCCACAGGGAGAAAATAATTAAAAATTTTAGAATTATTATCAAAGCTAATTTTCAAGTTAAGTTTTTTGTGTTTTTTTAAAGTTTATTGGGGTGACAATTGTTAGTAAAGTTACATAGATTTCAGGTTCAAGTTAAGTATTTAAGTGAGCATTTAATAAAAATCTTTATAAAGAAAAATTCCTTACTTTGTAATGGATTGACAAAAAGCTGCCACTTCTTCATTCTGTACTTCAATTTCTTGTAGAAGAGAACTCCCAATTGGCAAACTACTGGTCCCCTTTGGGTCTTTCTGTAATCAAAAAAAGTGTTTTTATTTCAAAGTATAAGATCCCCAAAATTCTAAATAGCAGCACAGCATAAACACATTTTTACAAAAATATGGTAAAATAATTTACATCAGTAACAAAGTTTTAAATTATGGACTCCTATCTTTAAAAGTAATGCTGACTAAGCCTTATTTTAAAGTTCATTGGTTTTCACTTGCTCAAAAGTAGAAAGAGGCTGCTCTTTGTATTGGTCAGTAAGAATGGAATGCTAAAGATGTTTCCATTCAAACCTTTCCTGAAATGAATGCTAAGTTAACACCTGAATGAAATTAAGGGAGTATCCTGTATTTTAAGAAAATGAAGAGATCAAGCCCATTTGGGACTCCTCTAATAAGCCAGGAAGTCTATATACCGTGTTTCCCTGAAAATAAGACCAGGTCTTATATTAATTTTTGCTCCAAAAGACACATTAGGGCTTATGTTCAGGGGATGTCATCCTGAAAAATCATGCTAGGGCTTATTTTCCAGTTAAGTCTTATTTTCAAGGAAACACAGTATTTAACTTAGGCTTCATATTCCAAGAAAGTAGCTGGTTCTTTATGTAAGAGAATGAGTTTTAGGAGTTAGTGGGCATTTTATAATATGTTAATAAACTTATATAAACAATCTGACAGTCCTTCAAAAGTTAATTTATATCTGATCTAAATTTGTGTGCAACATTTAGGAAATAAATTCACCACCCAAGCATAGCCAAATAGCAGTCTTTTTACAGGTATTTTGGTTACTACATAAAAATAACTTAATTTGGCACAAATTTCAAATGTAAATTTCCATTAAAATTAGAATTGGAACACTCTCAATTCAAAATTAAGTGAACCAGAACACAGTATATAAATTTCAAGAGTTTTAATGGCTTTCAATGACCATGGCATACAAGATTATGAATTTTCTTCTTTTAAAATGTGGCAGAGCCCTTTCTGCTAGACTGTGATATGTACACTTGGGGAAGAAACAAAGGAAAAACCCAAGTCTTCAGTTCTAGAAAATCACAACTAAAAATAACAGAGCTTATGGGTAAAACAGAGTCAAGGCAGATTTCTCAAAATCAGTGTAACTTTATAATCAAAGCCCTAACTAAAATAATAAGAAGACCCTATAAAAATACTGGCATAGTTCAATCTCCACTTGAATTTGCACCTAGCATTATGGACTTGGAAGCTTAAACCTGGAGCTCCTGTTTCCTCGTTTGTGCTATGGAAGTCTGAAGGCATTGCTTGTAGGTGGCCAATTTCAATAAACTTAAAAGTGTTATCCAGGATATAGACTTCTTCAACAAAATTCTTAATGGAAAGGAAAATGTCTTCACAGCTTCTTTGTACTAAACTGCTTCACCAGAGTACTTAAAGCTGTGGAATATGAAACCATTCTTTCTTTCTTTTTTTTTTTTTAAAGATTTTATTGGGGAAGGGGAACAGGACTTTATTGGGGAACAGTGTGTACTTCCAGGACTTTCTTCTTTTTTTTCCCCAAGTCAAGTTGTTGTCCTTTCAATCTTAGTTGTGGAGGGCACAGCTCAGCTCCAGGTCCAGTTGCCCGGAGGAACTGAACCGGCAACCTTGTGGTTGAGAGCCCACTGGCCCATGTGGGAATCAAACCGGCAGCCTTCGGAGTTAGGAGCATGGAGCTCCAACCGCCTGAGCCACCAGGTCGGCCCCTATGAAACCATTCTTGAAGCCACTCATACAACCACCATTTTTACTAAATAAGAACATTTCTGCAGGACTTTCAGCGTCTTCCTTACTATTTTCTTATATTACTAATGTTCTCTTTAATTGTGAGAAAGTTTGTTCTTGATTGCTTTAAAATGTTAATATGCTGGTAAAGATTGTTTGAACTAATGTTACTTCCCTATTTTTTTTAAGTTTTTATTTATTTATTTATTTTTTAATTGAAGTTTATTGGGGTGACAATTGTTAGTAGAGTTATATAGATTTCAGGTGTACAATTCTGTAATGCATCTATACCACATTGTGTGTTCACCACCCAGAGTCAGTTCCCCTTCTATCACCATATATTTGATCCCCTTTACCCTCATCTCCCACCCCCCTCCTCCCTCACCCTCTGGTAACCACTAAACTATTGTCTGTGTCTATGAGCTTTTGTTTCTTCATTTGTCTTGTTCTTTTGTTGCTACTTCCCTATTACACTGACATCAATCTCGTACTTACCAATTACATCAGTTAATTTGTGTTACAGAAACAAGCACAGTAGCAAATACATCATACTACCCTAAAATTGGGATTTGATGTTTCTAACAAATCTTCTGGTATGACACTCCAAGTTTGTCACAGTCTAATCCAATCTTACTTCCCAGAGCTTCCCAAATGATTTCTATGTTCCAGTTAGCTTGAATCATATCCTGTTCCTATAAAACACAAATTGAGCTGCCTGGCCTCTGAAACTTTATCTGTCTTCAATGCCTTCCTCCTAAACTGCCCTCACAACACAAGTAAAAAAAAAATATATTAACATTTTTAATAGATTTAACGCCCAACGGAATGTCACTTCATCTATAATGCCTTTTATGATTACTCAATATGAAGCAATTCTTACCTCCTACCGTGTTTCCCCGAAAATAAGACCGGGTCTTATATTAAGTTTTGCTCCAAAAGACGCATTAGGGCTTATGTTCAGGAGATGTCATCCTGAAAAATCACGCTAGGGCTTATTTTCCGGTTAGGTCTTATTTTCAGGGAAACATGGTAGCACTTCTAAACATTTAGTCTGAACCAAACACTATATCATTACACCTTGTTGTAAAAGCTCCTTAGAGATAAGAATCAAATTTTACTGAATTTTATATTTTTGTAGAACTTTATACCCAGTTCAGAAGGCACTCAACCACTGGTTCAATTTTTGGATGTTTTGCTCCCTCTAAAAACAAGTTAAAATTCACTTATATACTCGTATAATCAATGAATTTGCCATAAGAATCATCAAACATTGAAAAAATATAAGGCACTATGTAATTCCTTCAATAATCTCCTAAAAAAAAAGCAGTAATTTTCATTAATATTTGATCTGTAAGACAATCTTTTTCTAATTATGAGTATTATTAAAAATAATATCTACATTACAGTGAAATACCACCTCATACACAGTAGGATGGCTACTATTAAAAAAAAAAAAAAAAAAAAAACAAATGTTGGGAGGATGTGAAGACACTGGAAGCGTTATACACTGTTGGTAGTAATGTAAAATGCTCCAGCCACTGCGGAAAACAGTATGGTGGTTCCTCAAACAATTAAAAATAGAACTGTCATATGACCTATTAATTTCACCTTTTGGGTATATACCCAGCAGGTGTCAAAGGGATATTAGTACACCCATGTTCACAGCAGCATTATTCACAAACAACAGCTAAAATGTGGAAGCAACCCAAGTGTCTATCAACAGATGAACAGATAAGCAAAATGAGATAGATACACACAATGGATTATTTAGCCTTAAAAAGGAAGTTCTGCAATATGCTACAACATGGATGGACATTATGCTAAGTGAAATAAGTCAGTTACAAAAAGACAAACACTGTATGATTCCACTTACATGAGGTACTGAGAGAATTCAAAATCATAAAGACAAAAAGTATAATGATGGTTGCCAGGGGCTTGGGGGAAGGAAGAATGGGAAGTTGTTGCTTAACGGGTATAGTTGCAGTTTTACAAGATGAAGAGAGTTATGGGGGTGGATGTGGTGATGGCTGTACAACAATGTGAATGTATTTAATATAATTCCACTGAACTGCACACTTAAAAGTGGCTAAGATGTGTATTTTACAATAGAAAAATATCTAGCAATTACTGAACATGTATTATGCATCAGGCTCTGCTGTAAGAAATTTACAGGTAGGTATGTATGTATTATTTATTTCTAACAAAGCCCTAGTAGGTAGGTATTATACTATTATTATCCCCATTTTACAGAATAAAAAAACGAGGCACAGAGAATTAACTCACACACGGTCACACAACTAATGTAATCAGAGTTAGGATTTCAACCCACGCAGCCTAGCTTCAGAATCACATGCTTAATCAATTATGTCATTCTACCTCTAAAAAAAAGTCTCAAAAAAACCTTAAAAACATCAAGAGAAAAACATGTGACCTTTGCAGAAGTAATACTATAGAAAACCTGTATTTTTGCTTGACCCAATAATCATCTTTCCTTCTTTAACTGTTTTTCATGTTTTACTTATTAACAGATTTTGAATGTCCTTAGTGACATTTCTAGATCTTCTTAACCAAAATGTATTTTTTATAGTGCCTTTCATGAATTAGGTTCTTCCTTTCAAGCAGGTTAAAAGTTTCAATTGACAGTGACAAACATAGATTATAATAACTAATGCTCTGCTCATACATTAAGGTAATAATAGAATCTGGTAAATTAACCCAAATGTTCTGTCCACAATGTGAAAAACAGCTGGGCTGCCAATGATTTCATCTCATATATTAGCATTTTTTGTTTTTTTCCATTCTTTCTAAAACAAAAAAAAATTTAATTTTACACCTAGTCCCTCAACTCTTGACCTCCATCCCTCGCTCAAACAACCGAAGCATCAAATTATCTTTTTTCCATTGATCTTGTACATACTTTTCTATGCACTCAAGGCTTTCTGTTTTGTACTGCAGTTATATGCACACACATCTTGTCTCCCCCTTCTAACCCAAGGTCTTTAAGGATGGGGTCTGCAAATGATTAATATGTGTAACTCTCGTACTGTATACGCTCAAATATCTTTCAATGAATGAAAGTGACAAATGAAAATCAATACTGAAAAAACTGCTAATGCCATTATCCAATACATGGAACAAAGAAAGAAGAGGTTTGTTGCAGAAGATATTGAGTTCTCTAGTAAATAAACATATTGGGTTTGGAAATCCATGCAGATGTTTGGTCATCATCTAGAAATACTGTATTCCAAAAATTCCAGGACAGAGCTAAACACCTAGATTTGGGGAACATCCGATTTCTGCAATTTTCTACAGGGAAATTCTCCGCTAATTACTGTCAGCATCCATCAGGATCACTAAGAGAGCAGTATCCCAGCCAACGGGGTTTTGGGTCCAAACTCCATCAATAGGAGACAGTCTCTTTAGGAGGCTGAGGGACACAATAAGGGGCTGCCCTCACTAGGCATCAAGCTGGGACATCTCTTTATATATATGTCTGTGTGTCTGTGTATGTACTATATATATGTATATATATAGTACATACACAGACACACAGACATACACACATATAGATTTATTATAAGAAATCAGATCATGTGATTATGGAGGGTGACAAGTCTCAAGATCTGCAGTTGGCAAGCTGGATACCCCAGAGAGCCGATGGTGGAGTTCCAGTCTGAATCCGTCAGACGCAAGACCCAGGAAGAGCCGACGTTTCAGTTTGAGTCTGAAGGCAAAAAACCATCTTCCAGCTCTAAGGCAGTCAGGCAGGAGGAGGATCCCCTCACTGGCCGTAGGGTCAGCCTTTCTGTTCTATTCAGGCCTTCAACTGATTGGACAGGCCCATCCATATTTCGGAGGATAATGTGCCTTTACGCAGGCTACTGATTTAAATATTAATCTCATCCAGAAACACCCTACAGACACACCCAGGATAATGTCTGACCAAATGTCTCAGCACCCAGTCAATTTGACACATAAAACTAAGCACCATGTCAAACACATGGTGATGGAAGGAGAACCCACTCTGGGTGGTGAACACATAATACAATATATAGATGATGTATTGTAGACTTGTATACTTGAAACCTATGTAGTTTTGTTGACCACTGTCACCCCAATAAATTTTAATTAAAAAAAAATTTAAGCATCATAGCATCTCAACCACAAAGAGCCAAGGAATCACACTGCTACAAGAGTCTAGACAAGTGGCTTTCAAATTCTGTACTTTGGAGCCTAAAGAATAAAGCACTGAACAAGAGAGAACAGGTAAGAGACATTAAAGACAACCAAGAGCGAAACTGTGGGGGAATGCCTATGTTTAGAAGCTAGACAAAGGAAAAGGAGTCAAAGATCACAGGAGGAACACTGGGAAGTAGATTTAACCAGTGCAGCAGAAGAGAAGTTTCCAGAAAAAGGATGTAGTCAATTGCTGCAAATGAAGCAAACGGGCTGGACAGTGAATAGGATCACTAGATTGGCAATTAGTATTCATGTTCCCAGAAGTAAGTTCTGCAACATAGTGAGAACAATGGAGGACAGTAAGAGCCTGGAAAGGCAGTAAGTGAAAACTCCTCTTTAAAAAATAATGGTAGAAAATACTTTGGGGAGACATGAACAAGAAAAGAGGTGAAAAGAATTAAGTTTTGGAAAAGGGGAGGGATATTTCTTCCCTCAAACCAGAAAGGGTAAATCTAAGGCGGACAAGTGCATATAAAGGATGGCCTTGACCTCAGCATTAAAAAAAAAAAAAGGTAGCAAAGTTATCTGCTAGACGGCAGTGAAAAGGGTAGATTATGGGTTTAAGGGAAGCGATAAAGATTTTTAAATAATTCACAAAAACTTATCAGTACATCTCTGTAAAGCAGTTACAAGAATAAGGAAAGCTTTAAGCCTACACAAGTCCAAGGTTTATGCCATTATCCCAGAAATTAGATGGCACACAACCAAGTTTTCAATAAATTTTCTTTAATCATTAAATACACACACACACACACACACACACACACACACACACACACCAGTTACTATTCAGAACAAAGTTGGTTACTTCTTTATTTGAAATTTTTAAAAATTTTACAAAAAGACTTCAGTAACCCATTCAATTAGTGTACTTCTTTCAGCTGCACAATGAAAATCACGTTTTGTTCAAGTTTCCCTCTTCTTTATAATTAACGACAATTAGACATTCTGTCAATGGGGATGTAAATGTTTATAATGTTAACACAACTAACTTTTAGAAAGAGTAAATATCCACAGAACTTTGCAAAACCACGTCTCTGAAAACAATTTGATTCACTAGTAAAATCT